>NC_061114.1:220050510-220102800 GCF_002878395.1 Capsicum annuum | reverse complement strand
AGTAACGTTATATTTGTATATGTGGTGGCCCCGACGGCCAAGTATTATATATATATATTTGTGTGTGTTGTGCTGATACAGGTAATTAGACCTTTCTATATGCAACGACGTGCTGTCCAATTTTTTTTTTGGTGACATGTAAGTGAAAGTACAGGTATTTGAACGGGTTCTCCCGGGCCTTCTCGGCTTCGGGTGCCAGTCCGGCCCGATGGGACTTTGGGGCGTGACAGGCACGGTATTGACACCCTTCCAACTAGGTTACAAGTTGGACCCCAAATTAGTTAGAAAAGGGGCATATCGGTTAGATGATTACCTCTCACAGTCTTAGTCTTAGTCTGTAATAAAAAACTCAGATAGTTTTATAGATTTTAGGACTGCCAGATACAGTTACTCAGCTCAGTACAGAACTCTGCTAGTTTCATCAGAATCAGGACTTTCAGAAATAGTCATTTACTTAACAGTACATATGTTATCAGTAATCTATGTTATCAGTAAACTCAGTATTCAGAATCCTTACAATCTCAATTACAGTTATATATTCATGCATGTACTCTCACGCAGTCATGTTCATGTTATTCAGTCAGTTATAGTTCATGCATATGGACCTATGCATTCAACTTACCTCACTTTGCAGACTAATACATTCTCACGCACTGACACATACTTTTTTCTTACACTATGGTGTCTTATACTATAGGTTCAGATGCTCAGGTTCCCGACCGCACATAGATTGCTTTAGATTTAGCCAGCAACAGTAGAATAGAAGTGAGTCCTCATCATTTGAGGATATTCTTTTTTTCACTATTTTATTAGCTTCAGAATTTCAGTAGATGGAGTTAGTTGGGGGATTATCCCATCAACTCCTTATTCAGACAGTCCAGTTTAGAGGCTTTCCAGACTAGATGTTCAGACAGTTGTTCAATTTTGGTATTGAGATACCTTATTTTAGTTTATTTTAGTTACTTGAACCTATGGCATTTCAACCCATTATTCTACATTATACAGTATTATTACTTAGTTATTACAGCAGGTACCAGTCATGGGTTAGCTTTTGGTCCTTCAAGATTATGAGCACCGTGTAGCGTTTATGGTACAGACTCAAGGCATTACAGGTTTTCATCTATTTCTCCACCATATCCAGATTAACTCAAAAGAAAGTCAGGTTTTAGTGGTTAGATTCTTGTGAGAAGAGTTTTCAGGAGTTGAAGACTCAACTAACCTCTGCCTTAGTTTTAATGTTTTCAGATGGTATAGATGGGTTTATTGTTTATTTTGATACTTCTAGAGTTGGTTTGGGTTGTGTGTTGATACAGAGAGGTAAGGTCATAGTCTATGCCTATAGACAACTTAATCCCCATGAGAAAAATTATCCTACCCATGATTTGAGTTAGCAGTTGTTGTGTTTGCCTTGAAAATTTGAAGGCATTATCTTTATGGGGTGAATATTGATGTGTTCACAGATCACAAAAGTTTGTAGTATGTGTTTTCACAGAGAGATTTAAATCTTTGTTAGAGAAGGTGGATAGAATTGTTAAAAGACTATGATACAAGTGTTTTATATCATCTGGGAAAGGTCAATGTAGTGACAGATGCCCTTATTAGATTGTCTATAGGTAGTGTGGCTCATGTTGAGAATGATAAGAAGAAGTTAGTACAGGAGGTTCATCAGCTTTCTAGGTTAGGTGTTTGGTTGGTTGATTCAGATAAGGGTAGTGTTTGGGTTTAGAATAGTTTGAAATCATCTTTGGTTTTCTAAGTGAAAGAAAAATAAGATAGGGATCCCAGTTTAGTTAAGTTAAAGGAGTCAGTCAGAGATCAAAAAGTAGAGGTTTTCTCTCAAGGAGGAGATAGTGTGTCACATTGCCAGGGTAGGTTGTGTGTGCCATGTGTTGATGGTTTGAGACATGAAATTCTTGCAGAAGCGCATAGTTAACGTTACTCTATTCACCAAGGAGATACTAAGATATACCGTGATTTGCGAGAAATCTATTGGTGAAGCGGTATGAAAAGGGATATTGTAGAGTTTGTAGCTAAGTTCTCTAATTGTCAGCAATTCAAGGTTGAACACCAAAGGCCTAGTGGCACTATACAGGAGTTCAGCATCCCCATGTGGAAGTGGGAAGAAGTGAACATAGATTTTGTAATAAGGCTGTCTTGTTCACATTATAAGCATGATTCGATTTGGGTTATTATAGACAGAATGACCAAATCAACCCATTTATTGCAAGTCCATACTTCTTATTCAGCTGAGGATTATGCCAGACTCTATATTAGAGATTTATTAGGTTGCATAGAGTCTTTTTATCCATCATTTTAGATAAAGGTAATTAGTTTACCTCTTACTTTTAGAAGGCTTTTTAAAAGGGTCTTGGCACCCAAGTTCATCTAAATATAGTCTTTCACCCTCAAATAGATGGTCAAGAAGAGAGGACCATTCAAACCTTTGAGGACATGTTTAGAGCTTGTGTTGTCAACTTTAAGGGTAGTTGGGATGATTACCTGCCATTGATCTAGTATTAAGATGACTCCATTTGAGGCTCTTTATGAAAGAAGATGTAGATATCCTATTGGTTGGTTTGAGGTAGGTAAGACTGCATTGATAGGGCTAGATTCAGTATTTGATGCATTGAAGAAAGTTCAACTAATCAGAGAAAGGCTTAAGACAGCCCAAAGCCGACAAAAATCCTATACAGATGTGAGAAGGAGAGATCTTGAGTTTGATGTTGGTAACTTAGTTTATTTGAGAATCTTTCCTATAAAGTGAGTGAAGAGGTTTGGCCAGAGGGGAATCTCAGTCCCCAATATGTTGGCCCTTACAGAATCTTGAGCCATTTTGGAAAGGTAGCCTATAAGGTTGAGTTGCCTACGGATTTGGCTTCACTGCACCCCATGTTACTTTATTAAAGAAGTGTATTAGCGATCCAGTTGTTGTCATTGCTTTAGAGAGCTTAGATGTTCAGAACAACTTTTCTTACGAAGAACTCCCAGTTGAAATCCTCGATCGTTAGATTCGTACACTGAGGAACAAAAAAGTATCTTTGGTCAAAGTTCTTTGGTGGAATCAGTCCGTAGAGGGAGCCACTTAGGAAGTAGAAGCAGATATGCACACCAAGTATCCTCACCTTTTCTCTGCAAACTCAGACTCAGCTCAAGGTAGTAGTTTCCCTTAGATTTCCTTTATTCTATTCTCGATCCCAACCATGTGGTCATAAATATGTCATTGCATGAATTCATGAATCATTCAGTCAGTCGCTATGTTTCAAACTTAGTTATGTTTTCGGTTATGCATATTTAGCATGTAATCTCAGTACCTCTATATTTTCTCAGCTTAATCAATCTCATTTGAGGAAGAATGTTCCCAAAAGGGAGATATTGTAATACCTCGTGTTTGTCTTAGCTTAGTTCAGCCCATAGTATATGTATAAGAGGCTTAAAATCTAAAAATTTAGCCAAGTGTTGGAGACTTAGTTTTATTTTTTGCCTCTTAACTGTGATAATTTTTAAAGTATCATTATTGACCCTGATACGATGGTTTCTAAGTTAATTTATTTTCAGGGGTGTAAGCGATATGTCTCAGATAAGTTTTAGATTTTTCGAACGAGGTTTGGACCACGTTTGGATTTCCAAACTAGTAGTTGATACAAGTACAAAGAGTACAAGGAGGACAAAGATATTTAAATGGAGAGACTGCACTCCAAAGTCGCCCCTTGTTTCCTCCCATTAAGGGCGTTGAGCTCTTTACGTGCTAAGAACCTACACTCAAGAGGCACCTTCCCTTCAATCTCATTAAGTTCATTATTGTGTTTTGATGCCCTTCCTTTATGCTCCATAAAAGTTCACTTCATTAAGGGTATTTTAGCCTTTGCTTGTAATAACTATAAATAGACAATTAGACCTTTACTTTTCATTAGTTGTTGAATGATATTGAAACACATTTCTCTTGAGAGAGAGTGCTTTAGTGTAGGGATTCAAAAAGCCATTGTAGTGCAGGACTTGGAAAATTTATTGTAACTAGGGTTAACTTGAGTGTGGATTCACTTGTGTTGACAATCTAACTTAGAAAGGCTGGTGCTTGAGGAGTTGAATCCCTTTTGTGTCAACCTAAGAGTGTGGTGTTTCAATTTCAATATTAAGTGGGTTTTGGTGTTTAATATACACCTTAGCTCCTTAGGTATTGCAATTGTTATGTCTCACTATCTACCTTTTCATTTATGTAAGTTTTAGTATTTTTGCTTCTAAATCTGAATGTGTTTTGCTTCTAGTATCATTGTCTCTACTTCATACCCTTTCTCTTAGGTTTTGTTTCGGTTTATAGATTTATTCTTGTATCCTTTGGTATCAAATCGTTGTATTAGAGTTGTTCCCACAACTCTAAGTCTTGGATTGTTGTTACCTTAAGCAAATCTTTACAAAAAAGAGTCAAAAGTCCAAAATTACAAAAAAAAAAGTGTTGAGTCTTGTGTTTGATAGTAGATCTGAAACTTACTACTTAGATCTATTAGATTTTTGTTTATTTGATAGTTTATAGTGTTAGATCCTTGCTCATTAGCACTAAAAAAGTCTAGATCTAAGTTTTGAACAAGATCCGGTTGTTTTTTAGCATTCCACCATTATTGAAATTGTGATTGAAGCTTTTGGAGGTGAGACCTCATGTGGCTTCTGGTATTTGTGTCATTTTTATGTTGATTTTTTGTTGGTTGTGCTTGGCTTGGCAAAGGGAACCTAGAAATAAAAGAAAATTTGAATTTGAGGTTCATTTGCCTTGTGGTCAAAATTAGTCAGTTCTTGAATATTTATATTGTTCTTCCATCATCTTCATATCTTGTTAAAGAAGAATATTCAAAGAGCTTGTTTGATCTAAAAGAGGAAAGAAAGAGAGTGTACTGGTTGTTTGTACAAAGAATATTCCTTAGCATATTCTAAGTCTTCCAAAAGAAGAGGGAATAATAAAGTACAATTGAAAGTACAAAAAGGAGGGAGGACCAATTCATTTCAAACCGATTTGAACTTAAAAAAAGGCTCAAAACCTTGCATCTCCCCCCACCCACCCACCCACCCAATTTCGTTCATACTCTCCCTTAAGGTGAAGTTTGGCCAAGACACAACTTGAAGTTCAAAATTTTTTTGCAAAGTAACGTCTAATCTCATAGTGCCACATCATCACTTTTGTGAACAACCGAATTGTATCTTAAACTTAGTTTTCCTAGTTTTAATTTGTTGTTTCTAGTTACCTTGGTGTTGATTCCATCACTAATTGGCAAACTAGTAACTACCTACTAGGTTGTGAATTGGTTTAGAGTCCGTTCTTTCGTGTTAATTTCTTTTTGTGCTTTTCTTATTTTGTAACTCATAGTATCTTGTTGGTTCAAGTTCAAAAGTAATTTTCTTTGTGTCTTATCAGATGAAAATCTATTTCGGACAAAAGTAGACTCAACCTTCAATCACTCATGGAGTACAAGCTAAATTTTCAACACTTGTGAAATCAAGTGTGAGGTAAGAACAGAGAGTGAGAGTTGGCAAGGATATTTGAACTAACTTGTTTGTTCATTTTGTAGGTTGTTCTTTGTTGTTTTTTTTAGGTACCTTAGATATGGAACCCAAAACTTCAACTTCCCAAACCTTGGGAAATGATATTGGTGGAGCTATCTTGGCTCGGCTTAAGTCTCTTTGCCTTGAAATGAGAAATGAGTTCAAGATGTTGCGAACAGATTTGGGATCAATAAAGAGTGAGATGACTAGAATGAATGTGGATTTTGATCAACTATGTCCACCAAAACCTCCACAAAATCCAATACCACAAATCCAAATCCATCACCAACTAAATCCAATGCCTCCTCTCCAAACTCTACTAAATTGAAATCACCCTATCCAAGTAGAAGAAGAGAGAGAGATAGAATCTGAGGAGAATTAGGCTGAGCCTCATGATGGAGAGTAAATTGATAGTAAGGTACAAGAAAATGTGAAGAAAATAGTAAAAGGGAAAGGAAAGCCGCAATAGTGAAGTTGGAAAGGGAAAGAAACTCTAGATTGTGGGACTTTCCCACAAAGGATCGCTATTACTCACTAACCCAAATTCTAGCACTTTTCCTAGCATTGATTCTTCTTATGTACAGGTTCAAGGTCATATGCTATCAAAGAAGGATCTAAAAATTGTCCTATATGAACACGTGGTTAATGATTTAATGGCATCCTTGGCCGAGAGTTCCAAGAAAGTGGATTGCCATGGTACATACCGAGATAACATTGCTACACTTTACTCTCCTTTGAGCATAAAAAGTGGTGAAGTGGCTAGTAGTAGACAATGTGAAGTAGTTTCGGGTTTGCTTAGTGTAGAAGTGCATGCCTCTTTCTTTGGTAGTACTTGTGATGTGTATTATGATAAATTTGCTCTTAAGTATAGTTCACTACTTGATCATGTGAATGGTGTAATCGAAAACTTTTCAGTTAGTGTTGATGCTTGTAATATTGATCATGATAATGGATATGATCTGTAACGCCCTAAAAATCTGTCCCGAGATGTCACACTGTGCTTAGGACCATAAGTGATCCCAAGCTAACCCATGAACTGGCATACTAATAAGCAACTAATTAAATTTGTAATAAATACTGAGTTTACTGCGCGGAAACATAAAAATGATGAAATTTGTGAAAATATAATACTGATACAATTTTTTACATTCTGATAAAAACTGAATGACGAAACTGAAGTTTACATAACTGACTCTGACAAACATCTGTGAAGACTCTACTATACTGACTATAGATATCTAGGATGTGACCCCAACAACCACTAATCAATACATAGGAGTAATAAAGTAAAGAACATAAATAAATCTAACTGAAGTCCTCGAACTATGAGGACTCGTCATCTTGCTGGCTGGAATCTGCAATCATCTAAGTCTGAATATGCATACTAAAACTTGTACCAACATTATGAGACAATGTAGCACATAGACATATATGTGGATTAGTAATTTGAGGATGTACTAAGTATATGAGGGTGAATGCATAAGTAAAACAATAAGTGTATATGCTCATAGATTTTCAAATAATGCATGCTAAGTGTAAATGACTCACTTAGGCTTGAATAACTGAAAGCTGAAAATCATGTATAATGGATATCAAAACATGTTGTATAAACATCGTGAGTCATGACACTTAGTTCTAAAAGCTGTATTTATGTTCTGTTCTTAAATCATGCAAGCTAAGTGAAAAGGGGCTCATCTTTATCTTCTGAAACTAAAAGCTGAAATTCTATTACTGAAGCTTAAGTAAAATAATATCTGAATAAGTTTGTGAGCCTTTACACTTAGTTTCTAAAATATGGAAAATACTTCATCTTAGGGATTTAGGGAGGTTCTCTTAACCGACATAAACCATACGAGCTACATGGAGTCCAACATCTTACCCACATTGGGGAGAGTCCAACGTCTTATCCTCCTAAGGAAAAAACCTCACATTGGGGAGAGGTGTCACACTCTTGCCAGGGAGTATAACTTGCTATCCAAGCAATCGATCACAAGCTAAGTCTGTCATTAATATAGAAATGGGAATAATATGATAATCTGTACCTATGTTGGCTATGTAGTTTTGTGGAAGTAGGATGCGCTAAACCCATACTTCCCGCTCGATGCTAAATACTACTTTCTTTAAATTTTTATGTTCATTATTTTGAAAATCCACTTTAAAACTAATATAATGGTTAATTATGAAACCAGAAATGCTTTTATCTGAGTAAATCTATAAATACAACTGATCTAAATTCTGTAAAGTGGATTCCATAGCTAGTCCGATGATCACAAGATCAAAGCTGTTCTGAAAACTGAAAATAATTTGTTTATAAGGTGCTTTAAGCACCATCTTTCATGAAATAATACTATTCAATCTTAGGATGATACCCCATACATAAATCTCATGTTAAAACATCAAATTGTTCATGCTTGACAATGTAAACATTTATATTTCATCATAAAATCAGGAAATTACAGCACTATGCATAAAAATATGAACATAATCATGTGATTCAACTTCTAAATCATTGGAAACATCATAATCTTGTAAATAACAATGATGGGTATAAACCCTAACTTCAATTTCATGGGAAATCACATAAGTTTAGTAAATTTGTATTTTGAACAAGTTTTGGGCACAAGGACGAAAGGATTGTCTTTGTTGAAAAACTCTGCATACCTTAATAGTTTGGATTTGATGAATTGAATGTAAAAGCTTGAACTTTAGAATCTCTAATGGTGTTCTTGAAGCTTCCTCTTGAAGTTTTTGGATTAGAAACCCTAAATTCTTGTTCTTTTATTGAGGAAAAGAAGATGGAATTGATGATTCTTGAGGGAATTGACTAGGGTTTGTTCTTGAGGGAAAATTGGAGAATGAGGGGAAATAATGCCCCAATTGAAGCCTTAGATTGTGTTTTTATGACCTGTGTTGAGGTGGGAAAAGACCCCATTGCCCCTCCATAATTTAAAACAAAAATTTGTGACCCATATTGCCGTTTTAAGGGCCACCGCGACACGGTGTAATCACGGTGGCTTACTGCCTCATATGAAAAATGTCATAACTTTTTACTCGGGTAACAGATTTTTGGCGAAATTCGTATAGTTGGAAAGATAATTCAATTATCTACAATTTGGTGGGTATTTAGCTGAAAAATTCTACATACATCAAAAGTTATACACTTTCAAAGTTGACCCTTATAGAATCGAACACCAAACATTGGACGAATTAAAGGATCTTAGCTCAACTTGGCTCTAAGTGATTTCTATGAACACTCTTGACCTAATAAGAATTTCACACACTTAGAATAAAATTCATGACACATGCATTCAAATTATGGATCAATAACATAACAAATACACCTTCACCGCGATGCGGTTCCCCCCATTGCTATACTTACCGTGATGCAATGGCGGTGAGTTATTGGAAATTGACAATTTCCTTTTAACACTCCCCCATGACGTGGTGGATCTCTTAGTGTTATTCTCACCGCGACACAATGGAATCGCGGTGAGCTACTGGAATTCCAACCCAAAAACAATCCAAACCTTAATCTAAAAATCTGAAATCTTTTTGAGACACTATTCCTAACTCCCCTGATCATGAATCAACTCAAGAACCATTGTCTTAGAGTCCGGAAGGTCAACTTAAATTCCTCAAAGTTATAAGGTCTTAAAAATGGTTAATTCCTGAACACATAGATAAATTTTGAAGCTTTTAGCTTCTTATGCAAGCACTAGGAGCTGAACTGAACTATGAAAAGTACGAGGTATTACAATATCTCCCCCTTGGGATCATTCATCCCCGAATGATACTGATTTGGTTGAAATACTAGGAAAAGACTAAGATGATATATAGGATACTTACGAACTAAACCATAACTTAATATCTGAATCTGAAACTGATGCACGATACATGTACTGAGCTGAATTTCACAATTTACCTGAATTTAAACAAACTATCTCTTGAAATGGCCATACTCATGAAATTTTAGGTAGTGAGACTATACTAAATCGGAAGATGGAAAAACTAAAGAAATTTTTTTGTCTGACTGTTACACTGGATTTTTGGCTGCACGGACTGAATCATGTTGAATGCTCTCACCCAAATAGGGTATTTCTTCAACACTTTTCTAAGAAATTTCTAATGCTATTTGGGAGTAAGGGACTTAAGGCATGATCTGAACAGGACCTCAGAATAAGGAATTACAACATTGCCTCAAACATATAGCATGGAACATAGACCTATAAATCGTAAGTTAGGATAGAATTTCTGGGTCTTAAGTAATGCTACTTCGCACTTTCAAGCTTAGCAACACTTCTCAAACACTACCTCAACTATACTATTTCCCTCAAATATCGTACTTTCTTGATTCAACATATAATTCTCATATGGCTTTGATAAATCCATTGCTAAAGTCTAAACTGAACTAAATCCTCTCATCACGGTCAGGCCTAACTGGAAATCACAAGGTACTACACATAACACTATAACACTAGTCTGAACCATGGATTTAATACTCCAAGCATGGTCATAACTACTCACTCTAGGAAGATTCTTCTTATCGCTTTTAATAGCTAAATTCAACCTCTTACTAGAAATTCATTAATGCACAACACACCTATCCCCTTTATATACCAACATGCCGTTCAAGCCTATCTTCATAACCACATATGTGCTTCTAAACAAATACCCATAAGAGCATCTTTCTCATATTCCCTAATACCTTTATCAATAACAACTTCTATGCACTATTCAATTCTTAGGAAGACACACGTAAAATATTCCTAACTAACCTACACAAAAAGCTTCACCTCAATAATCCTCCATTTATAGACCTACATAAAACAAGCATACAACAATCTTCCCAAACATAACACATAAAACTTAAACTAACCATGACATGTATCAAAGACTTAGACTCAATATTACTTCACATTTACTGTCTTAGCTAAAATAAGCATACAACATCTTTCATCAACAAGAAATGTGTACTCTCTCCCATCTAGACAATTGTTCGTCATCACTATATTAACCTAGGAAAGGGAACAAAAGGTATGAACATGAGGACCTAAAACATGAAGGGATACTATGTATAACTTGACACTTTACTGAGGCCGGAGGAATAGAGCATTCACGGCATAGATTCATTAAAGAGATCTAGTCTGAGGACATACATGATACAAATCAAAATTTGTACTAATTGTTAAGAGTGTTGCATGAATACTGGAACTGAATATACTGTAAAGCATGAGTATATGAGTCATGATCTGCATGACCTGAGTTTGGAGTTCATAACTTATGGAATATGATTTTGACTGCTGAATGAATTGAAACTCCTCATTTTAGGAACTGGGAAAGTACGTGATTCTATGTCATATACATGAACATGAAATATGATCATGAAACTGAAATGTAAGGCATGGGTAGGTATTGGAATAACTGAAAATGCTAAAATAAGAATGGATTGAGCCTCATCCTCACTTTTTGATGTTCTATAACATACTGCCATCACTACTAAAATCTGGAAGTCTGACTTAGTTACTCATTCTATCATCTCCCCCTTAGCTTTAAGCCGTCTCTCTAAGTCTCTGAACCACTGGATAAACTTTGATCTAAACTGCAATTACTTTACTTTAGATTTTGGGACGTAACAAAATATGTACATAATAGACTTGTCCTAAAGGACTGCATCTTCACGGGTAACACCCGATGCTAAAACCTCCTTCTGAGATTCAATTCTTAGATTTCTATAGCCCTAAAATCATTATATAACAACTTAAACACTCACCAACTTAGCTTTTAACATTTAGCATGGATATCTCTAAACCTTTACAGAACCATTCTAACTTTCTTCGTACTTTGCTAACATCACATCTCTAACTTACAACATCATTAACCTGTAACCCATAAGTTAACTGACAAGGATATCGTATACCACATAGCCTCATTCATACTTATCAATTCAAGGGTAATACTAGCCACACAACACTTAATAAATTTTAAAAATAATAAAGCCCTATATCACCTTGGGCACACCTCTACTCATACCTACAACATTATACTTAATTACGAATAATTGAACTTAAACTCTTGTGTACACTATTTAAGCCTACTAGATCACTTCCATACAACTAGCCACACTAACCAAGAAATCATTACATCCACTATTCAAACTTAATTTCTAGTGCTAAATATGATTTAACAACCCACCTTACATACAATTCTCATTTGAAAGCTATAAAATAAAACATCAAGAAACACTAGTCTACCAGGACTTTATAACAATAATAATCAATCATAATCATATCGCCTATCTTATTTACAATCCATTAACACATCCTCTTCCTACCCATCATTACTATCTACCCTTCTATACGTCTAAATTACCATCATAGCTCTATAAGTTTCAACTAAACTCCTGTTGTAACCCCAAGGGAAGCCTAAATTAACAATACTAAACCACCAAACACTTTATTAATATCCTATACTTTTCAAACACAATAAATACCATCAATAACTCCTTCTGTACTTCAAACAAACAACAATTTACCTTAACTAATAACTCTCTCTCTATCCTTCACCAAATTAACACACAAGAATATATCAGCATAATGCAATATCTATAGCATGCATAAATTTATCTCTATACTTTCTATCAATCATCATGCCCACTCCTCTTGCCACTACTCTTCTATAACCATACTTCAAACTATAATAAGGTTCTACTATTCATAAATCATAACACTGAATTTCATAATATCCCTCGAATGAACACTACATTTAACTATCTAGGTTCACACTATTTCCCCTCATAAGTATTATCTACATTGAAAGGGTTAATGGGCAATCTAAATACATAAATAATTTGGTCTCAACTGAATAATTCATAAGGATGAGAACGCAAACTTGCAACTTAAGGGACTATGACACACTAGAGAGTTCCTCTCAAGCCCTTTGTGTGACTTCTAAAACTTCTGTTAGCAAACCTAAGAGCATTATCTTTCATGCTCACAAGATCAAAGCTTTTCTGAAAACTGAAATACCCCATGCATAAAACTGAAAAGTGGATTCTATAGCTAGTCTGATGATCACAACATCAAAGCTTTTCTGAAAACTGAAAATAATCTGCTTATAAGGTGCTTTAAGTGTCATCTTTCATGAAATAATACTATTCAATCTTGGGATAATACCCCATGCATAAATCTCATATTAAAATATCAAATTGTTCATGCTTGATAATGTAAACATTTATAATTCATCATAAAATTGGAAAATTACTGCACTTTGCATAAAAATATGAACATAATCATGTGATTCAACTTCTAAATCATTGGAAACATCATAAGCTTGTAAATAACAATGATGGGTATAAACCCTAACTTTAATTTCATGGGAAATCACATAAAATTTAGTAAATTTATATTTAAAACAAGTTTTGGGCACAAGGACGAAAGAATTATCCTTATTGAAAACCCCCACATACCTTAATAGTTTAGATTTGATGAATTGAATGCAAAAGTATGAACTTTTGAATCTCTAATGGTGTTCTTGAAGCTTCTTCTTGGAGTTCTTGGATTACAAACCCTAAATTTTTTGGTCTTTTTATTGAGGAGAAGAAGATGGAATTGATGATTCTTGAGGGAATTGACTAGGGTTTGTTCTTTGAGGGAAAAATTGGAGAATGAGGGCAAATAATGCCCCAATTGAAGCCTTAGATCATGTTTTTACGACTTGGGTTGAGGTGGGAAAAAACCCTATTGCCCCTCCATAATTTAAAACAAAAATTCATGACCTGTATTGTTGTTTGAAGGGCAACTGCGATGTGGTGTAATCGCAGTGGCTTACTGCCTCATATGAAAAATGTCATAACTTTTTACTCGAGTAACAGATTTTGGAAAAATTAGTATCGTTGTAAAGCTAATTAAATTATCTAAAATTTGGTGGGTTTTTATATGAAAAATTCTACATACATCAAAAGTTAGATACTTTCAAAGTTGACCTTTGTAGAATCGAACACCAAACATTGGACGAGGTAAAGGATCTTAGCTCAACTTGGATCTAAGTGATTTCTATGAACACTCTTGACATAATAAGCATTTCACACACTTTGGATAAATGTCAAGACACATGTATTCAAATTATGGATCAAGAACATAACAAATACACCTTCAACATGAAGCAGTGATCCCCCATCGCTATACCCACGCGATGCAATGGAATAGCGGTGAGTTACTGAAAATTAAAATTGCCTTTTAATACTCCACTGTGACACAGTGGATCTCTTAGTGATTTTCTCATCGCAACGCGATGGAATCGCGGTGAGCTACTGGAATTCAAACCCAAAAACAATTCAAACCTTAGTCTAAAAATCTGAAATCTTTTTGAGATGTTATTCCTAACTCCCCCGTTCATGAATCAACTCAAGAACCATTATCTTAGAGTTCAAAAGGTCAACTTAAATTCCTCAAAGTTAGAAGGTCTTAAAAATGGTTAAGTCCTCAACACATAGTTAAATTTTGAAGCTTTTAGCCTCTTATGCAAGCACTAGGAGCTGAACTGAACTATGAAAAGTATGAGGTATTACATGACCCTTTGAAATTGTGTGATAAAATTTGTGTTATTAGACTTTTTCATAGTGATCATGTGTATGGAAAAATTATAATAATGGCATGTTTGTTCTTGAGATAGAACTTCTAGACCACAATCCTTTATCCTTGCAAATTAGTATTCTCTTAAAAGCAAATTTCATGTGTGATTGTGGGAATGAAACTCTAGGGGAAGGAAAGAATAGCCTCAAATTAGGTCATTGGATACTTCTCATATTTGATCCCGGTGACTTGGTTTTGATTTGGAACCCCTTCATCAATGGTGGTTTCACACTTGTGGACCCAAGGAAAAATGTGTCATTACCTCTTTGGGGTATTTCTTATATACTTGCATTCATGTTTGACACACTTGTTCTTAAGTTATATGAACCACAACTTGTGGATGCTAAGTTGATGTTTTACTTGAGGGGAAGAAGTCATATATGCTTAATTGTTTTAATTTTATCCTTGTGTGCTTTATGGGCTATATCTTATAGACCAAGTGGCCTTATTATAGATGATAGCACCTTGGGTGATGTTTTCACACTTGATTCCTTCCTATACTACCTCTTTACCTATGATGATAACCACGTTAATTTTGAATTTGTATTATGTAGAGGTAGGAAGTTTGGTGGCTGGTTTTCTTAATTTAATAATAATGATATGTGGATGTGGTGGGCCTTAAGACCAATAGTGGCACCATATTTGATGAGATCCTTTGTAGAGGTAATGAAACAAATGTATCTTATGGTTCCTAAGATAAAGGTAGTCTTACCTTTTGGGTGTAGTAAAGCCATTAAGACCAATGTAGTTTCTTTATCTCTTGATACTTGTCATAGTTGTTGTCTTTGTGCCATTCATGTTAAGCTTTTCATGTCACACACAAAGGACCCGTGGATATATTTCAAGTGTGAACAACCTCGGCTTGATGATATTTGTGGTACTAATGCTAACCCTCATGCCATGAGGATTGTGTGCTTATTTTTCCCTTTCGTTGGCTTTGTAAGGTGTAAATTGAGGTCAAATTCCTTTCAAGATGAAGAGGATGATACGAGTACAAAGAGTACAAGGAGGACAAACATATTTCAATGGAGAGACAAGCTTGGGTTACCAAGTGAGGGAAGGTCTTTGGAACCATTTCAAGGCATTGCACAAGTTGAAAAGAGGAGTAGAGACCATGCACTCCAAAGCCACCCCTTATTTCCTCCCATCAAGGGCATTGTGGTTTTTACACTCTAAGAACATACACTTAAGAGGCACCTTTACTTCAGGCTTATTAAGGGCATTTTTATCTTTTGATGCCCTTTTCTTGCACTCCATAGGAGCTCCCTTCATTAAGGGTATTTTAGTCTTTGCTTGTAATAACTATAAAAAGACAATTAGGACTTTACTTTTCATTAGTTGTTGAATAATATTGAAAGACATTTTTATTGAGAGAGAGTGATTTAATGTAGGGATTGGAAATACCATTGTAGTGTAGGACTTGGAAAAGTCATTGTAACTAGGGTTAGCTTGAGTATGGATTCACTTGAGTTGACAATCCGGCTTATAAAGGTTGGAGATTAAGGAGTTGAATCCCTTTTGTGTCAAACTAAAAGTGTGGTGTTCCAATTTCAATATTAAGTGAGTTTTAGTGTTTAATATACACCTTAGTTACTTAGGTATTTTAATTATTATGTCTCACTACCTATCTTTTCATTTATGCAAGTTTTAGTGTTTTTGCTTCTAAATCCGAATATATTTTGCTTCTAGTATCATTGTCTCTACTTCATCCCCTTTCTCTTAGGTTTAGTTTTGGTTTATAGCTTTATTATTGTATCAGTATCTCACCGCGATTGCACTGCATTGTAATTTCTTTAGCAGTGGCAGCCTTGGCACATCACGGTGAGAGCCCAATCGGTGTTCCAGTTAGCGGCAGTCTGGTATTTTCCCATGGCCTGAATTCATAAAAACACGGAATTTATCATAAATTAAGGCATTATATGCCCTATTTCTACAATTTATCTTTAACATAAACCCTATCCATCACCCAAATCCATCTAGTTCAACCATTGATCCTTCAAGAATACTCAAGAATTCAAGCTTCACCACCCAAGAACACTCAAGAAAGTTATTTCTCTTGAAATATTAAATCCTTAAGGTATGTTAAATGTTCATCCATGAGCCCTTTTCATCCATGGAGTCCAAGAATCTATTTTCATGTTTTAAATTATGAATTCTCATGTTTACATGAATTATCTTCATGAAACTTTTACGAATTTTGAATATACATGATGTGTACAAGTGATTTTTGATTGAACTAACCTTACACATTTGAATGATAGAATTTGTCATGTTAAATCATAAATTAATATTCTTATTAAATAAGTTATGCTACCATCACATGTTTTAACTATTCCATGATTTAATTCATGACTCTCAAGTGTTTGAAGAAATGCCGAAGTAACTATTTTGGAGTAATGCTTACTTATTATGGTTTCAAGTTCTTTCATGTGTTTTTATTGTTATTGCTATTGAATCCTGGGGGTTATGAATACCCGAAAGCTTAACTGTTTATAAAGTGTCAATATTTTTAGAATGGTTTTAGATAAACCATGAGCATCATTAGTTCAGTCAGTTATAAGGTCAGTTAAACTTAGATCAGTCCAGAATTCAATGTCTTTCAATTGGAAGTAAACCTTAGAACCGAGTGAGCATAGGGATGGCGTCTCCCCCATCAGTAGGCATGAGACGTTAGTAGTAGTACCTAAGTTCCACACCTACGGCGCCACCATAGACTTTGAGGGGTCCCCCGTAAGATAGGCATGCCACCCTAGTCCTTTGGGACATCACATTAGTGGATCCACACAACCATTATTAGTACCCGTGGCACGATAATGACGCCCTTCAACCTGGGGTTATAGGTTGGACCCTGATAGTACATTAGGGCATGTCGGTTATAGATAGCTCCCACAGTCTCAGTTCAGTATTCAGTACAGAGTACATTTTCTGGTTTGCTTGACCATAGTATACAATTATCAGTTATTCAGTAACTGTATTTTAGTACTTCAATTTAAAAACTATTTCAGTATCATGTTATATGCTTGGTTATGCATCCTCAGATTTTACAGCTGTCACATATACTATGCATCAATTACCTCATGTTATTCATTCAGTCAATTATTATTCATGTACATGAGCCCATGCATATCAGCCTAACCTTATTTAGTATACCAGTGCATGGGTAGCTGCATGCATTTCATCATCAAGAAGTGATATTTTATAGCTAAGTAATGGATGAATATGATCACAATTTTTCTTAAGATTCATGTAACTTTCCATTATTTATTCCTCCATTATCCTACTCTTTATGTATTATAACTCTTGTAACTCATGTAACCTTTGTAACTCTTGTAACTTCTATGCCATTCATCTACCATATTTATCTTCCAATTTATTACATGGAATATTTCTCACCTATAAATATAGGTAGTCTTGTATGGTTTTAGGATATACATAAGATAATAGATAGTTCACAAAAGTTAGTAAAAAAGAAGTTTATTAGTTGAAGGGAGCTGTTCTTTTTTGTGGAGCTTTGAACTCAACTCTTATCCAGAGTTTTTGAGTTGTTCTTTGTGAGAAGGTTGTTGTATCATGGAGGGGACAAGTCAAGAGTATTACTGCTGGATCAGTGAAACAATTTACTGCAGTGTGCTTGCATCTCCTTAAAGAGAGCGATATCCACACCTCGACAGAAAAAAAGAAGATAATTTTTATTTTTTTCTTCACTTGTAACTTTCAGTTGTAAATTTATTGTAATTTTACAAACAATTTTAAGGAGGTTCAATGGAAACCATTGAAAAATCCATGGATGTCAAGATGGGAGATCTTAACAAGACATTTCGATTCAATAATACCCATTTCAAAATGTGGAAGGATAAAGTGTTTTTCTACTTAAGTCTTATCAATATTTCCTATGTTATTAATAGAGAAGAATCCAAATAAGGTAGAAACTCTTCCATGAGTGATGATGAACTCATTTCTCTTTAAGAGAAAGTGAAAAAATACGATAGTGACTCCTACAAATATTGATATTTTTTACTTAATTGTCTATCTGATAATTTTTATGATTATTATGATAGAACTTACTCTAGTACAAAGAAAATTTGAAAAGCCTTGCAGAGTAAGTATGACACTGAGGAGGCTGGAGCAAAAAAATATGTGGCAAGCAGATTTTTTCATTTCCAAATGGTGGACAACAAATCAGTGGTAGACCAAGCTAAGGATTTTACAATGATTGTTGGAGAGTTAAGGTCCGAGGAAGTCAAAATTGGAGATAACCTTATTGTTTGAGGCATAGTTGATAAACTTTCACCTCCGTGGAAGGAATTTTAAAAAAACTATGCCCTACAAGCAAAAGAAAACCTCTCTTGATACTTTGATAATGAAAATCTGCATGGAAGAAGAGGCAAGGGGTCAAGATGAACTTTTGCAAACAGAATAGAAAAATATCATACCGAAGGTAAATTTAACTTCTTCAAATGATACTTCCCCTGAAACTAACAAAAATACTACTTTGGATCCTAAGAAGAAAAAAATCAAGAAACTTGATGGTAGACATCCCAAGGACAATAATGGTGGAAAAAACCAAGCAAAAAATCAACATGTACAAGAAAAATGACCGTGTTTTGTCTATGGCAAGAGTGGGCATATTGCTCGGTTTTGTAAATTTCGAAAATGTGGGTCTACATCTTAGGCAAACATTACCGAAGAACCATTTGTAGTGGTGATAACAAACATAAACATGGTGGAGAATGTTGATGGATGGTGGAATGACTCTGGTGCAAACCGTCATATTTGTAATGACAAAGACTGGTTGAAAAATATAGAGAAAAGGACATTCTATAACACTTTTTACAACAAATAACCCAAGTTTAAAAACTTTTTAAAAAGTGGCCAGTCGGATATACTATTTTCGCTTTATAGCCATTTTCTAATTTGGGTCATTATGTAATATCCCATGTTAAATAAAATAAATTAAGGAAAGGAAAGTGGGCCAAGCCTATCCACCAAGTAGAAAAGGAAAAGGAAAAGGAATTGACAATGCCCTTTTACACTACTCAAGACCAATTAAGAAAAGGATTTCAATCCTTTCTTTACTTAATAAGCAAATTCAAATAGGAATGGAAAACAATATAATTATATATTGCAGAGGGCTTTGCCCCTTTCCCTGTAAGTGTGCCCCTTTTAGCAAAAGCAACGACAGTTGCGTTTATAGCATCAAATTGAAAAAAAAAAAAATAATTGGCTTGTTTAATTGAAGAAGATTAAATTAGGGAAGAAAAGGAAAAAGTAGGATTGTTTGGAGATATCTATCGGGTTTAAGGTAAATCCTTTTCTATATTCTTATCGTGATTTTTTTAAGTCTAGGTAAATTACTTTGGGTGGTGAAATTTAAATGCTAGAGGCAAGAATTATGCACAATAAAGTTTGTTTTGGATATTAGTTCAATGAATTGAAAGTATCATGAAACCTTGAAGGTTGGGTAGTCTAATTTTACCTTGAATTAGCCTAAAATAAGAGATTTAACATGAGAATGGATATGATGTAATTATAGGTTTGATCCAAGAAAGTGATACGAATCGTTCGGGGTGACAAATTTGGTATTTCGACACTTGTACTGTGAGTAGTAATATTGCCACAATTTATGTTTCTTAAATTGCATATTTATACATGTTTTGATAAAAACAAGAGTTATTGGATGCTTTGAAAAAAATTGCACGTGGGACAAGTTCTTCACTTGATATGATATTGAAATGGTTATTTGAGACATGATATTATTATTGTGAAAATTCCTCACTTACATGAGAAGTATGCATTTTGACAAATGTTTTTATTCAAGTTTACATGTAGCATGATTCGATATGAACTTTAAATGATATGTACTATTCTGAAAGATGTTTTTATATGAATATCCTATTGTTTACAAAGAAATTATGAATGGGAGTAGACCTTGATTGAATCCCGTAGCTAACGGCGGGATCATTAGACCTGGAGTACCTTGTATTTACTGATGAATGTTATAGCCCTCGCTAGTGGGAAGGTAGAACTAGCATACTGACACTGATATGATATTTGACTCCTTTATGAGGGGTTCACTGTTATGGGTTATTCTTAATGAAGAAGAATGTCACACTGATTACATGATTCATCCTTGGAAACCTCCCAAACACTTAATATTTGATATGATACAATGCTTTTTGAGTTTATTACTGAACTATGGTTCACTTGGCTTACATGAAACAATGATATTATTTATCGTTACTATTTTCTGAAAGAGCATTGTTTCATGATGTTTTATGACTTGTCCCCATTAAAATGGTTGTGGTTAAGTGTTATTACTCACTGAGCTAGCGTCTCACTCATTGCTATTATTTTTTAGAGAACATAGGTGAAGGTGAGGATCTTGTTGGTTAGAGAATTCGAGTAGCATATTCTTGGTGAGCCCGCAATTGTTCGCGTGGGCTATAGTTTATTTATTCATTGTGTTTCTTTTTCTTGAAAACTCTTAGTTTGTTCCATAGTCATGTCTTCAGAGCTTTGAGTATTCTTTCGTTATTTTGGATTTGTGATATGTTGGATTTTCTCTCATATTTGGAGATAGTTTTCGTATTATTAGTTGGTGGTATTGGTGAATTGTTGATGATCTATGGTAAATTATGTTGGTGTTTGTGTGGTGGTTGTGATGTTGAGTTGTTTTGTTGTTGAATTGAGATAGGGAATTTTCTTGTTAGGCCCAAAAATAGGAGAAATTCTGCCCGATTTTCTGTAGAATTTTGATGAGGCTTGCTTTGGAGTCCTAAACTCCTTAGCGCCGGTCATGATCCTATTTTAGGTCGTGACAATTTTGACCTATGTAATCCATATACAATACTGATACAGTCTATATACAATACTGATGCAGTATTCAACTTAGACAATTTGACCCTTTAAAAATATTTTAATTTTTTGATATAAATTTTTTAACTGATTAAATATTCTACTTTTTTTATTGTTTAGAATGATAATTAAATTATATAAAAATAATATAATTGTTAAATAGAATATGTATCTATATAAGATATATGAATAGAAATTGTATAGTTTTATCAAATATGTATATGTATAAAATATATAAAAAAATATATAGAAAGTATACAAAAATTATATAATTGTTGTATAAAATATGTAAAAAAAAATGTATAGTTATTGTATAAATTATGTATCAAAGCTTTATAATTTTCGTATAGAATATTTATATGTATAAGATTTGTATAGAAACTATATAGAAGGTGTGTAGAAATAGTATAGAACAAGACAGCAAATTGAAATGGCTAGAAAGTGGAATTTAAATTTTATGTCCATTTTCATGAAAATAGTTTAATTTGAAGTGTCGTTTTTATCCTTTCCCCCAAAATATACTCCTTTTAAGGAGTCCAAAACCATCATGCTTGGAGATTTTCACACAACTCAAGTGCTTGGACGGGGAGATGTCGAGTTGAGCTTTACTTCTGGAAGGGTATTAATTTTAAAAGATGTACTTTATACTCCTTCCATGAGAAAAAATTTGATGTCTAGTTTTCTTCTTAATAAAGCATACTTCAAATAGATTATTGAATCTAATCAGTATGTAATTGTGAAAAATAATGTTTTTGTAGGAAAGTGGTATGCATGTGATGGTATGTTCAAGTTGAATGTTGAAATGAATAAAACATCTACTTCTGTTTACATGCTTTCTTCTACTAATTTTTGACATGCTTGTTTGTGTCATATAAATGATCGTTGTGTGGTAATCATGAGTAGTTTAGAATTAATTTCACTGATCAAAAAGAACTTTAAAAAGTGTGAGGCTTGTAGTAAAACCAAAATAAAAAAAAGGCCTCATTTTCAAGTTGAAAGAAAAATGGATTTATTAAAATTAGTTCATACTGATATTTTTGAACTTGGTGGAATTTTAACTCGTGGAGGAAATAGATATTTTATCACTTTCATTGATGGTTTTTCTAAGTTTACATATATTTACTTAATGAAAATAAAAGTGATGCTTTTGAGAACTTTAAAACTTTTCTCCATGAAGTTGAAAATCAGTTTGGAAGAAAAATAAAAAGAACTAGAAATGATAGACTCCGTGAATATGAGTTACATAAGTTCAATTCTTTTGTTAGATCATTGGGTATAATTCATGAAACTCTTCCTTCTTATTCTTATGCATATATCGACGTAGCGGAAAGGAATAATAGAACTTGGTTGAATTGACTAATGCCATTTTAATTGAGTCTTGATCACCTTTTAAGTTTTTGGGGTGAAACTCTTCTGACTATTTGTTATGTGTTGAATCGTGTGCCTCATTAAAAAAACAAATTAACGCCTTTTGAGTTGTGGAAAGATCATAAGACAAATTTGGGATATCTAAGAGTTTGGGGTTGCTTAGCCTATGAATGGTTAATGGATCCTAAAATCTCTAAGTTGGGTAAAAAAGTTACTACTTGTGCTTTTCTTGGTTATGCTTCAAAGAGTATGGCCTACATATTTTTGAATCTTGAAGATAGTGTGATAATAGAATTATTGATGCTATTTTTCATGAAAATAAATTTTCTTTTAATTCTAAAACTATTGGGGGTCTAAGGATTAAAGAAAATATTTTGTCACTATCTAGTTCTTCTACTTCTACTTTAAAAAATAAAGAAAATGATGATTTTGAGTTAAAAAGAAGTAAACGATCTAGAGTAAGAAAAGGTTTTGGTCCTGATTATTATGTTTTAACGTTGGAGATGACCCTCCCACTTTAAAAGAAGCTATTTTTTTCTTCACATGATGCTATTTTTTGAAAAGAGACTATAAATGATGAAATGGAATCACAAATTTCTAATAAAACTTGGAAGTTAGTTGATTTACCATCGAGTTGTAAAACAATTGGATGTAAATGAGTCTTACTTAAAAATTTAAAACTGGATAGATCTATTGATAAATATAAGGGTAGGCTAGTGGCGAAAGGTTTTAAGCAACTAGAAGACCTAGAATTTTTTGATACTTTTTCTCCGATAACAAGAATTACATCCATTAGATTTTTAGTTACTACTGTGGCAATTTTTGATTTACAAAGTCATCAAATGGATGAACTTTTTTTTAAATGGAGACCTAAATGAGAATATTTACATTGACCAACCCGAATATTTTGTTGAAGCTCATCAAGAAAGCAAAGTGTGTAAACTTAATAAATCCCTATATGGCTTTAAATAGGCACCAAAGCAATGACATGAAAAATTTGATTCCTGTATGATTGATAATGGGTTTAAAACAGATGAGTGTGATAAGTGCATATATCATAAGTCTTGAAATAATTCGCATGTTATTATTTGTCTATATGTTGATGATTTATTGATCTTTGTCTCTAATATGAATGTTATTGGTGAAACTTAAAATATTCTAAGAAGCTATTTTGATATGAAAGATCTTGGTAAGGCAAATTTTATTCTATGAATAAAAATTACTAGAACATGTGATGGAATTTTCCTTGACCGGTCCACATTATATTGAGAAAATTTTGAAAAATATGACTTCCTTTATTGCAAGCATGTTGTAAGACCCTGCAAAATCCAAAGCTTAATTCAGTCCTTTAAAGCTTTTTAAGGGATTTCAGACTTAAAAAATTTCAGCTAAGCATTCATACTTAGAGTCATTTTAGCCATCGTAAGTTGGCGATCCTATTTCATAAATCTTATGACCTTAAAATATCAACTTTTTGGTTAATTCATGATCAAAAATGTCAGTAGGTCACTTCGGATGAGTTTCAAATTTTTTGGACCTCATTTGAACCATAATTGGGTGACCAAAATAGTGGGACGACGCGTTGCTTCGCGTCGCTCATCGCATTGACAGATAATTTTTTCTGCAGTTTTAGTGCAATTCCAGTAAACGAATGCAAAATCGATGCAGCGCGTTGCTCATCGCGTTGATGCCATTGACGCAGCCCGTCAGTCTACGCATCACTGGACTCATTTTCAATCATTAAACTCTGCGTCCATAAGGGTATTTGGGTCATTTTTCCACCCTTAATTTGGCCCAAAAACACGAAATTCATCCCTCAATAAGCAAATTACACTCATTCTCTCTCAAGTTACTCTAGAAAGAAACCATAGAGAATCAAATTTCAAGATTCAATCTTCAAGAATACTCCATCAATCGTCAAGAATTTAATTGCCAAGGTATGTGAAGTGTTCATATAAGGGATCATTTCACCCTTAGAGTACAAGAAGCTCTTTTAAAGTTTACAAGTTGATTTATTTCATGATTTCCATGTTAGGTTTGATTGTATCCATGATTACGATGTAATTGAGTTTCAAGTTAATGAGTTATTACAAGTTTCATGAGAATTTATTTAACATGTGTGTTCTATTACATGAATTCATGATAAAACCCTAGAATTTGTAAGTTGGAATGTGGAATCATGATACCTACATGTTGTTTACTATCATGTGCCTAGATTATGCTCCCCGAGTGTTTGATAAATTGCTTACATGAATTGAATGGGGAATTCATGACATGCTAGCATATGTACAAGCTTATATCTTACAAGTGTTTGATAAATGGCTTCTATGAATGACTTATGAACAAGAGTGTATTGTTATACTTTCCAAGTTCATGTTATGTTTTACTTTTATGCTATCGAGTCCTGGTGGAATTCAATACCCAAAATCTAGTTGCTTACCTAGAACTTCAGTCAGTCACAAAACTCAGTAGTAAACTCAGTCAATCATAGGACTCAATAGTACAATTATAGAACTCAATGAACCCAGTTCAGTTCATTTCAGTTAAATAGTGCGATTGATAAACATTAGTTATGAGTATTGGTGCTTGATAAACATTAGTTATGGCTTAAGTCACTCTTAATGAATTTTGGGAAGGATTCTGTGGAACTTGGCCATAAACTTGGGTTTGAGCCAGTGGGTAATGATGGTATGGTCCCCTTGCCCGTGCCTGTTGTCCAACTATAATAGCAGATGCATCTTCCTCATTTTTCTTTCATCCAACACTTCCCAAACCTTTTTGAATTGCTTGAGTAGTCACTTTCAATGTTGCAAAACTCATAATGCGACCAGTCTTAATTCCATCCTCTATCATCTCCCCCATTTTGAGGACCTCAATAATTGGCTTGCCTAATGTAGGTAACAAATGTTGATAATATGTTTCATCTTGCGCTTGAATAAACACCTCCACTATTTTGCTTTCTTTTATTGGCGGTTTTACTCTAGTAGCTTGTTCGCGCCATCTGATCGCATACTCCTGAAACTCTCAGTATTCTTCTTTTTTATACCAGTTAGGGATTTTTCGTCAGGTATAAACTCCACATTGTATTGAAATTTTTGCACAAATCCATTAGCTAGGTCGTCCCAACTAATCCACTTATCAATGTTTTGGTCAAGTTAGACCTGAAAGACTCTCACCAAAATAAGCCATGAGTAGTTCTTCCTTTCCTCTAGCGCCCCTTAGCTGGTTACAATAGCGCCTCAAATGTGCTACAGGATCACCATGTCCATCATACTTCTCAAACTTTGGCATTTTAAAATCAAAAGGATGATGTACAGCTGGAAACATGCACAAATCTTTATATGAGACACTTTTGTACCCCCAAGTCCTTGCAAGTTTTTCATAGTCAGTTCCAAACTTCTCAATTTTCTGGCTATTTTCTCTTGTTCTTCTATCATAACAGGCTTCTCAGTATTTAGAGGAAATTCAGGCAGTTGAGGGCAGTCGTAAGGACCAGTCGACTTAAATGTGGGCTCGGGAGCGTAATGCTAATCACTAAAAATATTCAATACAGGGTCACTTGTAGAGTAAGGAATCACAACCGTTGGATTGACACTAAAAGTAGGAGCTTCAGAAGGGAGTGGGGCTGCAAAAGCATGAATAGCAGCTGGAGCCGAGTATATGGTATTCTTGGATTGGGGAGTGAGGAAATGAACCTTGGAAGTGGTTGGATATTATTGCCCTGGAGTCGATCCTGATGCATATTGTGGCATATCAACAAAAAATGATAAATTATGCATGTGACACGGGAGACAAGCTAGAAAGATATTTCAGATTATCAGCGGGAACTGGAGGAGGCGGCAACCCATTAGCCCAAGCTCGATGCATTTCTATTATTTGCCGCCTTAATTTCCGAATCTCTTCATTATCTCATACATTCTCATTTCCCAAACTCCCTATCTGATTAGTGACAACTAACTCGGTATCCTTGTTGGCCATAATTTCGTCTGTGACTTGCAGCAATATGGAGGACCAGCCAAAATGCCACAAACCAACCACCTTAAACTAACTGGACAAGAGATAGCAAATGGTTAGAGTTCAACAGTTTTTCAAAACATCTTTTTTTTCTTGAAAAGATCACCGAACCCAAAAAGGGCGCCTACGTATGTTACTCCCGAAAGAGGAGAATCATGTTTGTGTAGTTCGTGAAGTCTTGCCAAAATGGCCGATTAAACTATTTTTCTTTCTTTTTTCTTTTTCTTGAAACTTAAAAAAGAAAATAAAAATAATAATTTGTCAAAAGAAATGATGGAAATATTTTTGAATTCTTTGGCTTTAACATCCCTATACAAAATGAAACCTATGATTACCAAAGAAAATCTTTTTGGGTTTTTGATTTTGAATTTCATATGAAAACGAAACTTGAACCTATTAAATGAAAAATCTTTTTTGTAGTTTTATTTTAAAGACGTATATGAAACACCTACTCTAAATGGAGAGTGAAGAAATATTTTTGAATTTTTCAAATAAGATCCCTGAACCAACAATAGGCTGCCTACGTGTCTCACTCCCGAAAAAGGAGAATCAGGGGTGCGTAGTTCATCCAGATTGGAAAATTAATGATTAACTAATAGATTGACCCTCACTTAAGAGACACAACCAAAGACAAACAAATAAAATCTTTTTTTGGATTTTTAATTAGACACTTCAACTAAAACTGACACCAACAATTACGAAGGAAAATCTTTTTGGCATTTTCACTATATAAGAATGTACAAAGCTCCTATTGAAAGGAAAAAATATTTTTGAAGTTTTCGAATTATGAATGCTTACCAAAGAAATAAAAGGAATTTTTTTAATGTTTTTGATTTTGTGGGAAATGAGTGCAAAAAGTAAAAAAACATTTTTTTTTAATTTTTGAATTGTGAAAAACAAAAGTCATAAAGAACTCTAAAAACTACCAAATCTTTTTTTTTCTTCACTCTTTTTTTTTTCAACAATTTCTTGCCAACACACTTTGCTTCTAACTCATGTTTTTGCCCAAACCAATCGGTGAAATAACCTCGTTACCCTCAAAGATGTAACATTTAGCACGTAGGGATGCCTTAGAGGTGAGTCTCCTACAAAGGGCCAAGTGGGCCCTGCTAGGTCTTCAATATGATGCACATAAGAATGACCTAAAGGCTGAACTACGTTGGGGTTCACTAATAAGGCTGTTCGGGGGAGCATATGGTCGATAGTGCCTGCTTAGCTTTTCACCTACTCCATACATCCAACGGCTCCCCCCCTAAAATAAAGGTGACTCAACTAGAGTTCGTGAGCACGATGTACGCTCCGAGACTTATTGCGGAAAGAATGACTCGGGTTCATATGATGTCAGATATAAAAGCGGTAACATATAGGATAAATACTGTAAACAAAGAGCATAAAAATACACAAAAGTGAAAACACAAACAAAATCACAAACAATGCTTATACACTTGTAATGCCAAACAAAGTCGATATGACTCCAAAAAAGCTTGGATTCTGAAATTCTCTCCAGCAGAGTTGCTAAAGCTGTCACACCCCTTTTTTTTTAACTCCAAAAAGATCCGTTTTAAGGTTCGAAAGGGTTTTTATTTATTAAGTGACAAAAGATGAAAATTTGTTTCGAAAAGGATTCATTTTATTCAAAAATCAGAGTCGCCACTTGGCATAATCTGGTGTGCCAAGTCATCTTTAGAAAATCCTTTTCAAAATGATTTTGACTCTGTAAAACTGATCCGCAAACAGAGATTCTGACTAAGGAATTTGGTTGACCGAGGGGAAGGTGTTAGGCACCCCTCAGTCCCCTAGTTTGACCACGGTCGCTTGGTGGAGTATATCGACTATTTTGGAATTACGAATGTATAAACCATACAAAAACACATAAAACAATCAATCAAACAAACAAACAAAACAAATCAAGATTTAGTATTCAATCCAATTATACAATCCCAAAATAGAAAATACTGAACTAAACCTATACTAAACTATAATAATCCTAGACTACGCTCCATTTCTTTCTCCACCCGATGCTCCGGGCCTTGATCGTGCGCCATCTTCAAGTGTATGATACTTCGGGGCATTCTCTGGTGATTAAATACAATTCCTTCGGGGCATTCTCTGACCAAATGAGAATAATTTCTTAATGTGAGAAAACCAAAGCATTCACCCAAATTTCAAACATTCAATAAAATTTCAAATATTCAATAAAACCACAAATTCTAAACTTTGCCTACCCCACCTACGTTTGCCTATCCGTTCGACCTATCATGATACTATTGAGAAATTGACAATTAGATGCAAAAGTAACGATAATAGTGGATCAAAATGACTAATTTATATTCATTTTTATCAAATTCTTAATTCCATCCCAAATTCAACTCAAGGTTCCCACATAACAATTCACAATTACTACCTTTAACAATCCATAACCAATATCAATGAAATCAAATGACAAATCAAAATCATCAAAACATTCATATTGTATATCACACTTCACACCAAATCAAACACATATAATGAAGTAAAAATGAGAAGAGATAGAATTGGACCTCCGATCAAGCTTTCAAAGTCAATATATTATTTCAATTAAAATTGGTAGAATCCGCGTCCGTAACCTCAAGTCGAACCTCAACAAAGAACCAATTCCAACTTAGTATCACAAGATTGAAGCTCAAAACTGATTATGATAAACCGATCAAGACAAACGAAATCAAATCCCAAAACCTATACAAAGACTTCTGCATCCCAAAATATAAATCATGAAAAAACACCAAAAACCACACATGAAAATTCATAAAATCAACTCAAATCGAGCGAATCCAGTGACAAAATGGGCCACGTCGAGCGTTGACATTTTTTCGAAGATTGTGTCACCGAAACAGTGACCAAAAACGTGACCTCTATCTATTTTACCCAATCACTCTTTCTTCTTCTCTCTCCCTCTCTCCTTCTCTCCCTTTCCCAATTTCTGCTTTTGTTCTCCCTCTTTCTCTATCATACTCTCCTCTCAATCGGGTCTCTTATTCACTGATTGTTTTTAATCATTGGTCAGTGGAGGATCCCTTTTATTTTTCCTTTTTGTTGGTATGGTGTGTGTCTTCTCTCAACAATGAAAAAATGGTCAGAATCATTCCTCTATAAAATCTCCCTTTCCAGTATGTATGTTAGTGTGTGACGTCAGGATGAAGATCAAAGTGTATTTTTCTTTCTAGTTCGGTATTGTATTTTCCCTTCCCCATTTTTATTGTTGTGGTACCCCTCCTCTATATTCTGGGTGTGTATGGAATATATGTATATTTTGAAGGTGATGTGTAAATGATGGTCAAGAAGATATCACGTGGGCCCCTCCATTTTTGTTGTTTTCTTCTTCAAGGGATAAAAAATGTGAGTGGGTAGGGAGGTGGAAGATTTTGATTGGGTAGGTTGTTAGGATAATATAAGTTAGTTAGAGGTATTGTTTTTTGTTTATTTTTGTATTTTTGTGGGATATAATTACATGGGGTTGGACACATGGTAAGGTGAACTAAAACTGAATAAAATTAGACTTCGGGAGGGACAAAATTAGGTGTCTACAGGCCACAGAGTCAGATATTGTCCCCAGTTAGGTTCCTAGTATCAGCAGAACTATCCTTCAGCTCAGTTGGATCGCCCAAATCAGCAAGGTGCCTCATCTAGTGCCACCAGTAGGCAGAGCCCAAATAGACTTTATGCTCTTCAGTCCTGGTAGGATCAAGAAAGTTCTCCTGATATGGTCACTAGTACATTATAGAACTTTAATATACATGTTTATGCTTTGCTAGATCCAGGAGCTTCCTTATCTTTTGTTACTCCTTATATAGCAGTTGACTTCAGAGTCAGTCCCAAAATCGTAGCAGAGCCTTTCTCAGCCTCTAAATCAGTGGGTAAGTCTATCATAGTGATTCAAGTATGATCATGAACATAGAAACTTTTTGAGCATTTTTGAATACCACTTAAAGGAGTGCACAAGCCCAAGTGTAACGGAGGCCCAAAGCCATCATTTTGGTACACTTAAGGGGGTTTTTGGATCCCATTTATGGGAGGCCTCTTTTGCCATTTCCCTATTTATTTGTAATATTGTATAAATAGAACAATGTACGTTTTATTTACTTAGTTTATGTTTATTATTGAAAGAACACTTCTCTTAGATAAAGAGAGAGTCCTAAACCAAAACTAAGGCATAAGACAAGGGTGGAATCACATGTGTGTTGCATTTGCTTGATACATTGGTGCTTGGGTGGTGGAAGCCTCTCTTGTGTCATTATAAGAGATAGGTGATTGTAGTGTATGGTGTTAAGGGTCCAAGAATATCACAAGTTCTTGGATTCTTAAGATTATACCTCCATTTGTCTATCTTCCTATCTTTACTTCATTGTAATCATTTGTTCTTATTTTAGTATAATCCATTTGTGTTCTTTCCATTGTAACCATATGTTGTTGTTATTATTATCTTGTTCTTCATCTTGTTGTGTTAATCTAGTTTAGGTTGTCTGCCTTGGTATGATAAACACCTTGTAATCTCTTTATTCTTTCCTAGTTAGTGAATCCGAGAGTCGTCACCAAAGAGGTCCTCAGTTTCTAAGACTTGTGAACTATTTTGGGGTATATTTTAGTGTCTTCTTAGTCTTTCTTATATTACATAGCCCGGGGGTATACAAGAATTGTTCGATTATTATATCTCTGAAAATCACTTCAAGTGACTTAGTCGAATTAGAGATGACCAATTTTGATGTCATTCTCAGCATGGATTGACTTCATTCCTGCTATGCCTCAGTCGACTATAGAAACAAAATTGTCCAATTTCAGTTTCCAAATGAACCTATCTTAGAGTGTCAGGGTAGTACTTCAGCATTTAGGGGTCAGCTTATTTCCTACCTAAGGGCAAGGAAAATGATATCTAAGGGGTGTGTCTACCATCTTGTATGAGTCAGAGACTCTAGTTTAGAAACTCTTAGTCTTGAGTCAGTTCTAGTAGTGAATAAATATTCAGATATGTTTCCAAAAGATCTTCCCAAAGTTTCTCCTGAAAGGGAAATTGACTTCAGAATAGACCTTCTTCCAGATACTCAGCCCATATCTATTTTGCCATACAAAACGGAACCTACAAAACTCAGAAGTTAAAAGAACAGTTAAAGGATATCCTAGATAAGGGATTCATCAGACCCAGTGTGTCCCCATAGGGTGCGCCAGTGTTATTCGTGTGTAAAAAAGATGGTTCTCTCAAAATGTGTATAGACTACCATTAGCTGAATAAGGTCATGGTAAAAAATAAGTATCCACTTCCCATAATTGATGACTTGTTTGACCAACTTCAGGGTGCCAGTTACATCTCTAAGATAGACCTCAGATCAGGCTATCATCAGCTCAGATTCAGAGGATGTGACATTCCAAAAACTAATTTCAGAACTCGGTATGGTCACTTCAAATTCTTAGTCATGTCCTTTGGTCTTACTAATGCCCCAGCAACCTTCATGGACTTGATGAACCATGTGTTCAAGCAGTACTTGGACATGTTCATTATAGTCTTCATAGATGACATTTTTGTTTACTCTTGTAGAATAGTATTGCAGAATCTCAGGAATCATCAGCTATTCGTTAAATTCAGTAAGTGTGAATTTTGGCTAAGGTCAGTAGCTTTCTTTGGTCATATCATTTATGGTGATGGCATTAAAGTTGATCCTCAAAAGACTGAAGTGGTGAGAAACTAGCCTAGACCCACCTTTCCATCAGATATCAGGAGTTTCTTGGGTTTGGTTGGCTATTATAGACAGATTATTGAGGGATTTTTGTCTATTGTATCCCCCATATCCAAATTGACTCAGAAGAAATTCAAATTCCAGTGGTCAGATTCATACGAGAAGAGTTTTTAGGAGTTGAAGACTGACTCACTTCAGCCCCAGTCTTGACTTTACCAAATGGTTCAAATGGCTTTATTGTGTACTGTGATATATCCAGAGTACGTTTGGGTTGTGTCCTCATGCAACATGGTAAGTTCATAGCCTACGCCTCCAAATATCTTAAACCCCATGAGAAGAATTATTCGACTCATGATTTTGAGTTAGCAGTAGTAGTTTTTGCCTTAAGAATTTGGAGGCATTACTTGTATGGGGTGAAAATTGATGTATTCACTGACAACAAAAGCCTCCAGTATGTATTCTCTCAGAAAGACCTCAACCTCTGTCAGAGAAGTGGTTGAAGTTGTTGAAAGCTTATGACATGAGTGGTCTTTATCATCCAGGCAAGGCCAATATAGTGGTTGATGCTCTCAGTAGAATGTCCATGAGTAGTGTTGTTCATGTTGAGGACAGTAAGCAAAAGTTAGCTCAGGAAGTTCACCAGCAATCCCGACTAGGTGTCCTCTTAGTTGATTCAGTAGAAGGCAGTGTATAGGTTCAGAACAACTTAGAATCATCTCTAGTTTTCAAAGTAAAGGAAAAGAAGGATAGGGATCCCAGTCTAGTCAAGTTGAAAGAATCAGTCAGAGATCAGAAGGTTGAGGTTTTCTCCCAAGGGGGATATGGTGTATTACATTGTTAGGCTCGTCTGTGTGTTCAGGTGTAGATGACCTAAGGCAATAAATTATTGGAGAAGCATATGGTGTACGCTACTATATTCATCCAGGGGCCACTAAGATGTACCGTGATTTGTAGGAGATCTATTGGTGGAGTGGGATGAAAAAAGACATTGTAGAGTTTGTGGCTAAGTACTCAACATGTCAGCAGGTTAAGGTTGAGAATCAGAAGCCTAGTGGGTCCATGTAGGAGTTTAGTATTCCTACTTGGAAGTGGGAAGAAGTAAATATGGACTTTGTGATGGGTTTACCTTGTAATCGTCATCAGTATAATTCAGTTTGGGTTATCATAGATAGGATGACCAAATCAACTCATTTCCTTCCAGTCCACACCTCTTATTCAACCAAGGATTACGCCAAACTCTATATCAGAGAGTTGGTCAGCTTACACAAAGCTCCATTATCCATTATTTCAGATAGAGGTACACAGTTAACCAATTATTTCTGGAAAGTATTCCAAAGGGTCTTGGTACCCGAGTTCACCTCAGTACAAACTTTCATCCTCAGATAGATGGTAAAGCAGAAAGGATCATTCAGATATTAGAATATATGCTGCGAGCGTGTGCGTTAGATTTCAAGGGTAGTTTGGATGACCACTTGCCTTTGGTTGAATTTGTATACAACAACTATCATTCTACCATTCAGATGGCTCCATTTAAGATGCTTTATGGGAGGAGATGTAGATCTCCTATTGGTTGGTTTAAAGTGTCTAAAGCAACAGTTGTAGGGCCTGACTTGGGATTCGATACCTTGAAAAAAGTTTAGTTGATCAGAGAAAGGCTCAAGATAGCCTAAAACCGACAAAAATTATACACTGATGTACGCAGAAAAGATCTTAAGTTTAAGATTAGTGATCATGTGTACTTTAAAATCTGTCCCATGAAGGGAGTTAAGGGGTTCAGCAAGAAGGGAAAGCTCAGTCCCCGATATGTCGGTCCTTATAGAATTCTCAGCCGTTTTGGAAATGTAGCTTGCAAGCTCGAGTTACCTTTAGTCTTAAACTCAATAAATCCAGTGTTCCATGTATCCGAGCATAAGAAGTGCATAGGTGACCCAACAGTCGTAGTCCTTATAGAGGGCATGGATATTCAGAACAACCTCTCTTTTGAAAAAATTCCAGTCAAAATCCTAGACTATCAGACTCACATACTGAGGAACAAAGAAGTCTCTCTACTCAAAGTTCTTTGGCAAAATTAGTCCATTGAGGGAGCTACTTGGGAAGCATAAGCAAACAAGCAAACCAAATATCCTCATCTATTCTTCGCTAATCTAAACTCAGCTCAAGGTAATAGTTTTCCTTAAGCTTATTAAATTTTATGTTCAAATTTTAATTACAAATTGGTATCAGTTACCATTGTGTGTTCATTTATATATTCATGATTCAGTTCATTCATGCATCAGATATGCATGTTCAGCATGAGAAACTTAGCCTATCAGTAATTCCAGTCATACATTCATGAATCAGCTCAGTTATGTACTCATGCATTAGATATGCATATTCAGTGTGATAATTCAATATATCAGTAATATCAGTCCTATAGTTATGTTCCAGATGTTCATGTCCAGTAAGTAGATTTAGCCTACTAGTACTCTCAGTTCTGTTAGTCTCATTCGAGGATGAATATTCCCAAGGGGGAGATAATGTAAGACCCCGCAAAATTTCTAGCTTAATTCAGTCCTTTAAGCTTGCCAAGGGGTCCTAGACTTAGAATATTTAGCTAAGTATTCATACTTAGTGCCATTGTAGCCTATGAAAGTTGGAAATCTTGTTTTGCATCCTTTACACCCATTAAAGATGATATTTGAGTTAATTCATGATCAGAAAGGTTAACCGGCAATCTCGGGTGAGTTTTGGATTTTTTGGACTTCGTTTGAAGCTCCTTTGGAATCCCAAAATAGTGAACCAATGCGATATTGGCGCGCCACATCAACTATCACGTTGGTTAATATTTTCCCCAGCTACCAACATCAAATTTCAGTAAGTCGACGCTAACTTGGTGCGATGCGTTGGATATCGCATTGATGCCATTGACACGCCGCATTGACCACGCAATAAGAAATCAATCTAATAGGAACTGAATTATCAACGGGGATTGTAAGTGCTAAACTTTCATTTAAATGATTAACGCAGTGACAAGGTTAATTAACTTGAGATAAAATCTGGTCAAGCATATAGATTTCCTAAGTTCGGAAGAATTAGGTAATTGAAGATATAATCAGGTCGAGAGATATTTAGATTATTTTTGGACATTGATGGTCTGTTGTTCCTATCTGTCACAAGAATCTTAAGCCATAACTAATGTTTATCAAGCACCAATACTCATAGTGAACACAATAACTATATAGTGATGATTTAAAGTAAAGCGAAGCATAGTTGGCTTCCATTGCACATTGTTTATTTTCTTAAGGTGGATTTTCTTGAAAAGTTCTGAGCTTAAATATGGGAGTAGTATTTAGCACCGAGTTGGGCTTGATTTCAAGGTCTCATGCTTCAGAACTACGAGCCACCGTAGGATTAGAATTTACCCCAAGTGGGTTAAGATAGTGATCACTAAAGTTAAGGTTCTATTCCGATGGCAAGGGTAGAACAGCTCTCCCCAACGTGGGTAAGACGTTGGACTCCATGTCATCTCACATGGTTTATGTCAGTTAGAAGAAACTCCCAAGTTCCCAGAGATTTCTAAAGTTCCCTAAGTCCCAAAGTCCTACAATCTTTAAGTTTCAAAGAAGTCCTTTATTCTCCATAAGATAAAAGTATAAGTTTGAAAGCTATTGTTTTAAGATTCCTCTTGCTTACAAGTTTTGAGAATAAGATAGAGAAAAAAGATTTTAGAACTAAGTGTAATGACTCATGAGATTTATGCTACATGCTTCATTATACATGATTTATGAGATTCAGATTTCATTTTTTTTCAAGCTATGTGAGTCATTTATACCAGCATGCATGATTTTATAAAGATTGATGATATTTTTTACTTATTGCATGCACTCTCATATACTCAGTACATCCTCAAAGTACTGATCCACATATACGTCTATGTGCTACATTGTCTCATAATGTATATTCAGGTGCTCAGTCTCAGCAGCGTCAATGACTTTCGAGTGCATTTGTCTACATTTCGCAGTTGATGAGTCCTCATGGTTCGAGGACCTATTTCTCAGATTTTTTAGTTTTGATATCAGTTGTTCGTGTTTTCAGTTCAATCGAGTCAGTTGGGGAACTGTTCCAATGACTCTCTAGTTCATGAGTAGTAGAGGCTTTGTCAGACTAGACTTGATTATCAGTTGTGTTCAGACTCTTTAGTATTTCTTCATATTTTCAGTATGGATATGATGTAACAGATTTTGTTGTTTTGATATATTTATCGTTGAAGTAAGTTTCTAGACTTAGTAGCAGGCTCAAAGGGTTAGCTTGGGCTACTTGTAGCCTTAAGCACCGTGTGACGCCTCGGGATGAGATTTGGGGGCGTTACAGTTAAACTAGACCTGACGTCAAATTTGTATGAGGAAAAATTTGGAATTTCTCCTGATAATTTATGGGGTACTTACCTTGACAAGTATTCTTAATCAAGGAAAACTTCGTTTTCTTTCCCTGATGGTACCGTGAAGAACTCAAGATTATCCTATATGAAGCTTAAAATGACGTTAACCACAATGGAATTTTAGTTTTTATATAGGAAAAGGCTTAAATATGCCACTGAACTATCAGAAATGGTTCATTTATGCCATCAGTTAAAAGCTGAGCTCATTCATGCTATCGCCGTTACAAAATCAGCTCATCCATGCCATTACTTTTTAACGGTGGTTTTCAAAAACAACTTTACCACATGGCCTTTTATTAGAGGTCCACTTCATTAATTAAAATAAGCAAAAAGGCTCAAATATGCCATTGAACTATCAGAAATGGCTCATTTATGCCATCAGTTAAAAGTTCGGCTCATTTATGCCATCACCATTATAAAATCCAACTCACCCATGTCATTACTTTTTAATAATTGGTTTTTAAAAATATTTTTTCCACGTGGTCTTTTATTAGAAGTTCACATCATTAATTAAAAAAAATCAATATTAATTTCAAAATATATGAAATTAGTTAGTATCGAGATTATTATTCCAGCATTTATACCATAATGATGGGAGAAGTTATCCCATATACATGGCGGGATAATTGGAATAGCAGACTTCTTTTAAGCCGTTATTTGAAAATGATTTTTCAACAATGTATGCTTAACTAATTCATGATGGGAGAAGTTATTCCATATGCATGGCGGGATAATTGGGATAACAGACTTCTTTTAAGTCGTTATTTGGAAATGATTTTTTCAATAATGTATACTCCCCTAATTCGTGATGGGAGAATGGAGAAGTTCTATTGTTACGCCTCTTTTTTTTTCTTACTTGCCCTAATCGTTCATTGGTTTATTTTCTTGCAAGTTCGGAGTATATATTGGAGTCACTGGGATTAAAACTAATCAGTTACTGTAGGATAGAATTTTTGAGGCTTCTGTTAAGCGTAGCATTTATAATGATTTAGAACCAACTAGAAATAGCCAAAGGATATACATTAATCACTACTTTTTCTGATTAGAAAAATAGTTGTTGTTGTAGGAAAAAAAATATTTTAATGGGTGTGGGTCGGGTTATGTTAAATGAATTGGTTGTTTTTAAGTCTAAGATATTTTGAAATTAATATTAATTTATTTTAATTAATGTCACGAACCTCTAATAAAAGGTCACATGACAAAATTATTTTTGAAAACCATCATTAAAAAGTAATTACATGGGTGAGACGATATTATAACAACGATGGCATGAATGAGCTGAATTTTTAACTGATGGCATAAATGAGCCATTTATCATAGTTTAATGGCATATTTGAGCCTTTTTTTCTTATTTTAATTAATGACGTCGATCTTTGGTAAAAGGCCACGTGACAAAGCTATTTTTGAAAATCACGTTAAAAATTAATGGAATGGATGAGCCGATTTTATAATGGCGATGGCATGAATGAGCCAAACTACTAACAGATGATATAAATGAGTCATTTCTGATAGTTCAATGGCATATTTGAGCCTTTTTCCTTTATACAGTATGTCTTCATGACCCTAGATAGGAAGTTGTGTGTCACAACCCAAAAATGAGGGTCATGATGACACTTGTTGCGACGTATCTTGACAGATAAGCCTATCAGCCAAACTGATACAAAAAAAAGGAAAAGACAGAAATATTTCAAGGTAAAGCTTCTAGAATGAAGTCGAACCATACAAGTAATCATAACAATGTGGAAAGGACTTATCCAAAATATCGATCGTGCCCAAAACTAGGTATCAATAGTGTAATAACTACTAATACAATTCAGGAGTCAAATACGTCAGAAAAATAACCACAAAGGAATAAGATTTGTCTCCACTAATAAAGACATAACTACTATAAAAAGATAGAGGCGAACTCCGGACGCATGAATGTTCAATCGCTACCTTGGAAGCTCCACCAATTGCCCTAGTCGAGCAAGCTGAGGCGCACTCGAGCTAGAACTTGCACCAAAAAGGCGCAGTACGCATGAGTACACTCCACTTGTACTCAGTAGGTATCATAGACCGATCGAGCAAAGTAGAAAATAAAGCATACAAAATACACAATAAGGTCACGTCACCTGTGATGAGAAAATATCCCACAACGGTAGCCCACACCGCATGCACTAACAGTTTTAATGTATATCATATATTACAACAACACACCAAGATAGAATACAAGTATACATTATGTCACATATAAGTAGAATAAGGAAAAATATGTAGATACAATTAGATCATCAAATACAAGTAAAAGAAGGTAAGACAAATACATAGATGACAAGTCAATATGACAATACAACACAACACAAATACAATAAGGTAAGTGCAATGTATATGCTGATGATGATGCACGAGGTCGTCGCACAACCTCTGGGATCGTCGGACAATTTCTATATACACCTACGGAGCTAAAGATTCCTGACGTAGGATCCATGGGGGATTCGTCAACTCGTATACAATTCACATATCTCATATCTCCTTTACAGCATATTCCTCAAAAAAAAGTTTTATAAGGTGTTACAATATCTCCCCCGACACATTCCTCGGGGAGGGTTTTAAAAAGGTGTTGTCAGTGTTTCTCAGATGTTGACATAGTGGTACCAATGTTTCATGAATGAGTATGATATGAGGATGTAATGCTCACAACCAATCATAATGAGCATTTCCACAACCAACCACATGATATATTTTCACAACCAACCACATGATATATTTTTTTTCAAAACCAACCACAATGATTTATTTTCACAACCACGGGAGTCAATATCCACTCATTATTTCAATTTCATCAACAAATTTCCACATGTCTCATATGCCAATAAAGTATGAATATAATCACAATACACTAATGGTACCATATTAAGTATCTTAACAAAACAATACAATTATTCACATGTATTCAAGGCTATTAATATCACATAGGACCCTAAACGGTCACACATATCACATAATAACTCAATTTTGACAATTACATCATATATAGGCCCTCACACAGGCACGACATATAAATAATCACTTTTCATGATTAGTTCTCACCCTTAACATGCATTTTGTATCATCATTTACTATCCAGCACAGTCTGAAAGAGTTAAGTCATAACCTACCTCAAAACCCAAAATTGGTCGCTACACTTCAAACCCACAACCTTAATTTTCATGAACGATTCCGAACTCCACTAAATACATCAAATATGAAATCTACGCATCAAACAAAACCAACGACACACATATTGACTACTTTTGGTTCGAGGTCAAAAGGACCCCAAAATGAATTTCTGAAAAGGAAGGGCAAAATCAAAACTTTACTTCAAAAATATGTTTCTCATATTGTTAGGATTCTATAGATGAAAAATCAAGTCAAATCAAGTCAAAAACGAGGTTCAAATTGAAGAAAACCCAATTTAAGCTTTACCGAATAAAATCTTTAAAATTCTGGTTAAAATCAAGAATCGGAGTTATTTTGAAGGTTAAATTGATGAAAAACTAGTAATTATAAGATAAGAATACTATCCAAGTGAAAAGAAATGAAATTGAGGTTTAAAACCAAGCCTTAAATTTTTGGGGTTTTAAGAAATTAATTAAAAATTACTAAGAAAAGAGTGATTTCTTACCTTAAATCCGTAATAGAATCAAGAAACATATGTTAATCTAGCTTCCTAAGCTCTCACTCTCACACTATTTTAGGGTTCAACTCTCAAGAGAGAAGGTGAAAGAATAAGTAAAAACCGGATAAAAAGAGCTATTTTAGTGTACCCAAATTACCAGACATTTAACATATAAATCTCACTCCTCAATCCCGATTTACCCTTTATGTATCTGGTTGCACCAGCAATCTGGTGCACCAGATATTTTTAAGTCGAAGCGGACTTCGATGGGGTACCCGAAATTCGATCAGAGTTCGATATACGCAAATGAACTATGTAACCATACTAAATTCGACGCTCCGAATTCAATTGCGATATCAGAATTTAAAAAAAAAATTATAATTTTCACAAAATCGACCCCCGAAATTCAAATTCACAATTTTTCAAACTTAAGGTCGAAATGAGATTTAAAAGCCGTAAAATTACACCAAACATGTCACCACCCTAAAATTGACGTTCTGGATCTACCGATGAAGTTGGATTTTTCATCTGAGATCGTTTCAGTCAAATGTGGATCCCCCACCTATATTTTCAATTTTTCAACTTTCTGACCAATAGGTCAAAATGAGCTTGAGTGCACCGGGACCCGAACCAAAGATCTACCTAGCCTAAAAACGATATTCTAGAGTTGCTGGCGCAGTCCGTTTGGCCATCCGTTACACGGATCAAAAGATATCCCCATAAGTTCAAATTAAGGCTCTCGAAGCCATCAAAAACTACAATATTGCATAAATGATACCAAAATGCATCGAAAATCATGTCAATCACTCCCACCCCAGAAATACCATAATGCAACAATGAAGAGAGGTAAAACAGTCAAATCACAAAATCATAAATTTCACATATTTCATCAAATTTTTAGATCGTTACATTATGGAGGAGGCATATTAGGGTAGTAGGTTAGTATAAGTTTAGGAAGTCGTATCATTAGATGTATTACTTAGTGTATCTTATCTATGGTAAATTATTGGATGTGTTATTTCTATTGTATCTTGTCTGTTTGATATTTCTTATCTAGATTGTTTTATTTTGAGCCGAGGGTCTATCGAAAACAATCTCTGTGTCTCACATCCGAGGTAGTGGTATGAACTGCACACACTTAACCACCCCAGATCCCACTTGATGGGAATATACTGGTTATGTTGTTGTATACATTGATGTCTTAAACAATGTCAACACAATGGAATCTTGACATTGATAATTAGAAATCATGATACATTTGCTGATTAAAGGGTCTGGTAAGACATCCACCTTGTGAGCATGGCCAGACATTCACGAGGCTTATACTCTGGTGCAGTGTGTCCTGCTCCCTGTAACCCAAAAAAAAAAAAAAAAATGGCAATTTTAACACCAACTATTTGACAGTTTTTTTTTCATGATTGAGTGACTAGTTTGATAGGAGGTTTTCTTGCCTTCACTGTGGCAAATGTCATCTGATTTGAGTAACTTCTCGTATAACTGAAATCGTGCAAATAAAAGAGTTTTAACATCTATATGTTGGTACGAGAATTTCAAGTGTTCACGATGTGTTAGATCAAGAATGTACTAACCCAGCAACTTGATCGTCAACAGTCCAAGTTCGCCAATCGTCAACAACGGAGTAGTTAAGAGATTTTATCCATGCTTGAGTTGACCGGAAGTTTACAACCTTGTCATGATCTCCACTGCTCAATTTAAAAGAGAAAAAAGAAATATAGAGAAATTGGTAGTTTCACTAAGATAAAACTTTAATTGTTTCTTGTTATAGTTATTCCAATGTTGTGAAAAGAATTACTATTTCTACTCAACCTGTATATAAGAGATCTGTAACCTTTTCTACTGAGGTTATCATGATACGGTATGCTGCTCATGACCGTCTTTTTGTATTGCAAAGTTGCACATCTCTCCCATTTTCCAATAGTCCCCTGTTACCAAAAGAGGATTTGATTATATGTTCGTCTGAGTTCAAGTTCTACGCACTGACATAAGGAAACGTTATTACAGATTACAATTGAACTCACATAATAAAGAATCTTTACCCTACCAGTGTATATAGCTTAGATTCATTTAGTTATGTGTAACATCCTTTAGCATACCTTCCGGATGTTGAGGACGTCTCTAACTTGACCATCATCAGCCCAATGATAAGAGAGTATGTACCAATCAGTCTGAAACAATTGCAAGTTGTAAATTCTTCTGAGCATTTGATAGATCCAAAAAAAGAAATCAAAAGCATAAAGAATGCAATTACTTGTAAATACTTACGCGACATTTTAGTGCAGGAAGAAGTTCAGGATTTTTAAGTTGATGAAACTTTTCATCAAGAGATCTTCTTTGGCCAAATAGTAAGTGTGGTCTTGGTGAAAAAAAAATTTCACATTGGGGCTCCAAAATATGGGGTTCATTAATTCCTTTGAGAAGCTGCACGTAAGGTCAGTATTTTAATGAACACCTGTTTAATGTCAAATAAAACAAACAGATGGTATTTAATTTTACTTCAAATACAGAATCCAACCTCTTTAAAAGTTTGAACATCTTGCAAACATAGTGTATTGCTTGGACTTATATTGAGGTACTCTCCTTTACAATTGGTCTTCAAGGACTGTTTCATAAAAGTGAGCAAATAAGTGTATAACAACAACATACCTAGTGAAATCCCACAAGTGGAGTTTAGGGAGGGAAGAGCATACACAGACCTTACCCCTACCTCGTGAAGGTAGAGAGGCTGTTTCCGGAGGACCCTCAGCTCGAGTACAGCAAATCAAAGCAGGTACTAAAAGGGAAAAGACAGTGAAGAAAATATAGCAACTAATAAGGAAACAATAGCAACAAAAAAGTAGTGCACTAACCAAAATACAATAAACAACAAATGATAGTAAAAATCACAAGTAAGACACTACCATAATAAGGCTAATACTACAACAGACATCACCAAGCCTAAACCCATCGAAAAGCAGAAAAAACACTTCACTACCTACTAACTTCTACCCTAATCAACGAACTTCACACCCAATAAGTGTAAGTAAAGTTAATGACAATGTACAGAGATAACACCAAAGAAAAGCCAACCTCATAGAGTTCATCAGAAATAAGCCCCATTCCATAAGCATATGGAATCTCATAATTGTTTTCACCTTCAATGGTCGATGGGTTTCCAAGCAAATATCCCTGAAACCATTCAAAAGCATACTATTTGTGATATCGTTCTACATTTTCCTGTAGTAACTCATCAGAAAGTTTACACAATCGTTAGCCGGGATAGGAGGGCAAAGGATGTTTGTTGAAGAATAAAAATTTTGTGATAACAAATTCACTGCGCGTTGTGAGTTGGTACATGATCCGTTTATTCCCAAGGGAAACGAACTTATAAGAAAAATGACAAACCTTAAGATTGATAAATGGTTTGATTTCCATTTCATTCTCTGCAATATCACAAGGTCTTAAAATGTGAGAGCATAGTACAAGAACAAAATGTTATATAGAGCGTATCGCTAAACCAGCAAAGCATGATCCAAGAAAGTAACTCTAATTGCTTAGAGGGAAAATATAGTCTTACTAATTGCTATAATTTGAGTAATAATGGGAACAATCATCCCTGAGTACGAGTCTCCCCCAACATATAATGAATTCCTTAGAAATTCTGGATGATCGATGAACCACTGCAAAAAACATCCTGAAAAGGATTACTCAACCAACAAAAACAGCAGAGTAGTTATGAAGTTCTTTCCTTTTTATGTTCAGATACGTAAATGACGAGAAACTAAGTGAAATGTGATCCTCACTTAAGCACTGATCCAATATCCGGAATTAGTTTCAATACATATACAAGCGTTTTTCAATGTATTCTAAGAACTATGCTGACAAGAAATCACAAAAAATGACGAATCTAATTACCTTGTGAAGGAACTGATATGCAAGATCACTTGATTGTAAATCAGATGTTTGTAGAGCTGATGGAGTTGTCGCATAGGAAAATCCAGTGCCCACGGGAAAGTCCACGAAAATAATGCTAGCAGCCTAAAAATTCCATAATACTCGAACATTTTTGAATTGTGCATGAACTTTATTTACATTACGATGTACAATTTCAGAATCAAATACTCACCGTTGTCCATGAGTAAGGATTCAGTATCATTTTAGGCAAACTCCCATTGTACTCCACTGGCTCAAAAGTTATTGGTCCTTCACAATTCATAGTTAAAAAGTTCAGAAAAGTAACTTAATGTGAGCTTGTAAAAAACACGAAACTTTTATGATTCAAATCAACTAACACTTATTTACTGGCGTTCTAGTCTAAGTTGTCACTGATCCGACCCAAAATCTTCTTCCTAATTAGCTTGAAGCGTGATCAACAACAACAACATACTCGGGTGTAATCCCACAAGTGGGGTTTAGGCAGGTTAGAGTGTACGTAGACCATACAACATACCCAGTGTAATCACCTCTACCCCATACTCCTTCTGCCCGACTCTACCTCTCCTCCTACCCACCACTGCCAACCTCTTACACGTGTACACTATGGCATCTACAATTCTGCATCTTGTTCTAGATATCTTCTTTCCTAATCTCAACTCTCCAGGTATGTCCACACATCCATCTCAACGCACTCGTTCTTCAACTTGCATAGTTCTTAACTGCCCAACACTCCACCCCATACAACTCTATAGAACTTACCTCACCTCCTTATCACACAGCTTGAAGCGTGATCAAGAGGTGTAAATCAAAGGTTAATCACATCTTTTACATTATTAGTGAAATTTAACACAAACATAAACTCGAATGACATACCAATTTCATATATAAGGCCAGATAAAGCAGAACAACCAGGGCCTCCTGTGATCCAAAGTAGAACAGGGTCCGATTCTGGATTCGACTCCGACTTTATAAAATAGTAAAACAGTTGTGCATCTTCATGATCACCAACTCCAATATACCTGGAAAAGTAATTTTTACGATCATACGCGGTTCTAATTAACTCTTATCCTCAAAATGTGCACTTATTATTTCCAGTTTAACTTCTCACCCAGTTTCAAGTTCAAAAGGAAGTGGTCCTTGAAATCCTGGAAGAAACTTCACTGTTGAACCAGCTGCTACAGGCTGTAAACAAAGCTCTGCTACAACAAGAACTAAGAATAAATAGTAACATAGTTCTGTTTTTCCCATATTTTTTGTATTACAAAGTTTTCTTAAAGCTAAAAGTTTGTCATCCTACAGATGGATAAGCATTACTGAAGAAGTACCGAAGAAAACAAAAGACAAAAAGCAAGAAGTTGTAGTTAGATTTTTCTTCGTAATTATTTTTTTTTGTTGCTCGGAGATTAATTTTTCGTTTCTCGATTTTCATAATTATGTTGCTCACAGAGAAGTATAACAATTTCTTTTTTTTTTATGTTTTACATCTTTCACACCGAATTCAGAACTCAAACCTGAGATCTTTGATTAATGAAAAAATAATTTATCCATTGTATTATATTTTTTTAGTGGTGAGAAGTATTACAATTACTAGTATATGTAAGCATGAGCAGCGACGACTCAAGCATATTTGTGACTAAGGGAAAAATTAAATAGAGGCGTTAATTCTTTTAAAAAAATAATCCTTTTTTAATGAACTCTTTTTTTCAAAATTACATAATCGATTTTATTTAATTAATCTCTTTTAAATAATAGTAATATAATCAATACATTTAATCTTTCTTGAGATACAGTACTCTAGAAATATGAACTTCTTCTAATAATTCTTTATTTTTATAAAAAAATAATCTTTTTATAAATAATATTTAATTTTTAAAAAAAATTATAATATATTATCAATAAAAAATGAGTCCCCTCAAATTTGGGGCATAAGGCGGCCGCCTAGTTTTTTATGAGGTTGAGCCACGATATTATTAATTTTATATTTTTATTTTAACTTAATTATTTTAGTTTTAATTTATTGTATATTTAAAAATTATGTAAAAAGTATTATATAAATTATGATAATTAATAATTTAAATTATTTTGAGACACATAAAATTTTTTGATTTACTTGAAATTTCACTAGTGCAATATAAATCAAGATATATTATTTAAATTTTTTGTAAAAAACAATATAAATCACAATAATACAATATAATTGAGATATATTATTTAAAATTTTCGTAAAAATAATACAAATCACAAATAATTATCAAATTAAAATATTTGAAAGATGTATAAAACATTTGCTTGGGTTTTAAATTTTATCGATGACATATAAATTGGAATAGAGGGCTTGAAAATTATGTAGAAAGTCGTATAAATTATAATATAATTAACAACTAAAAATATTTAAAACTATATAACAAATTTGATTGACTTTTTCAAATATTTCATCTATGTCACATAAATTAAAAAAGCAACATATAATATCTGAAAATTATGTAAAAGCACAACAAATCAATAACTAATAATGTAAATATTTAAAAATATACCAAAATATTTATTGACTTTTCAAATTTCATCTATACCATATAAATTGAGATAAAAATGTAACATACATTGAGTTTGTGCTGGCACGGCCTCTAATATCCAGTATATGCACAACCATTGCCCTTAGGTCGTTTGGTGTGAGGTATAAGTTATAATAATTTCAAAATAAAATGTACAATTATTTTATTTTATGTTTGTTTGGAGGTATTAGTTAGTCAAGTTATAATTAAAAGTATAGTGAAATAACTAATTTCAAAATTAATTATCTCGAATAACTTATTTCCAATCAAACGACCCCTTAGAGTCCTAGTAGTTGCTGCTAATTAACCTTATAAGAAACTTAGAATATATTTAGGACTCTCCTATAAATGTGACGGCAAGATTAAATTAAGTTAGAGACATTAATTAATAGCTAACCCTTGTCACTAATATGCTGATTTGTATCTCTATCAATACCCTCTCACAATTTATAGACGTTTAACTGAATATAAAGTTTAATAATGAAATAAATACTTTTGAAATTAATATTTAATGTTGATATCCAATTAAGCTGACCTTTTGTCATGAAAATTAAATTTTTTTGAAATTGTATTTGACCATAAATATAAGTGAAATTGTTTTTAACGTTTTGTGAAAGAAGTAAAAATTAAAAAATTTATTTGTTTTCATCTTTTAAAATACAGCTTAAAATTTTCTTTGAAATTCTTGTGGTCAAACATCACTTTTACGATAAAATAAAATAAAATGACTAAATGGGGCCTAAGTAAAAGTATATATAAAGTGTAAAGTGTAAAGTTAAACTATTATTAGTTAAACATAATTTACCTTTTTAAAGATCTATTAAAAGGAAAGCATGTTAGCCCTATATCATTTTATGTGGCACATTTTCTTGTTTAGCTCATTTAAAAAAGAAAAATGATAAATTACTTTTTTTAAAAAAAAAAAATTACTCTTGACAAATATTTGAAGATTATTTTAGATTATAATATTCAAAAAAAATTATTTTTTTTAAATATTATATCAAATCAAAATATGTCATATAAAATAAATAAATAAAGTATATTTATTTAATTAAAAAGAAGTACTCCCATTTGGATTTATGGCAGCCTCAATTAATAATATAGGTCGGATGAAGTATATCTTTAATTTAAAATTACAAACTCAAAAATTTTAATTGAAATGAAAGGAATACAATGTCAATGAGTCAAATTACATCAATTATATTGATTTATGTAAAAATAAACTTAAAAAACAAAAGAATTTAGTGTCAAAAAAATAAGGAAAAGACCCACACAAACAATATGTTTGTAAAAGAAAAATAGAAATATAATAAAAGAAAAAGCTAAGTGGAGCAACATGAAAGAATAAAACATTTTGTGAAAATTATCAAATAGTATAATTAAACAATACCACATAAAATAAAACAAAACCAAGAAAGTACGAGACAAAAGGGACAATACGTGTTGAAGATGATTACCGAGTACCACCTTGTAATCATCTTGAATTTTCAGCCTTGGAACATGATTAGGTAGTACCAACTTGTAATCATCTTGAATTTTCAACCTTAAAAATATTTGGTGGAGTATATAAGAATAATATTGAATAACAAATATTAATAATATTTATATTATTAATATAGATATTAGTAATGTTGATATTAGTTGTACAAATATTATTTTTTACACAAGGTTAATATATTAAAAATAATATATATATATATATATATATTTTTTGTGAAAAGATATTTATTTGTCAAAGTGCCCTTCTTTCCATCAAAGCTTCATAGATATCTTGTGATAATTATGAATAATGGCAACATACGCCTACAAATCCACTTCCGGCCCAACCGCCAACTTCAATTCTTCATCTTCATCATCACAAGCTCCTTCATCTTCTCCGAAAGATATCCTAAAATGTAGACAATTTTTAGAATTTAATCAAAATTGACATTGATTTAAAATTCTTCAATAAATACGATAATTTGCTCTTCTACATTGAGAGTGATAAAGATAAACTGAAAGAGAATGGGGAATTTTGATTCTAATAGAAGAAGTTGAGGAAGTGATGCTAAAGAAAGAGGACAGACGATTACGAGGGGTTTCGGCTAACAAAATAACAAAGCAACCATTGTTTAATTGAAAATTTATAAAGGAACTTTGATGAAAAAAAAGCCACAATTGTTTGACTAAAATGGAAGAAAGAAGAATCGGTGAAGAAATTATTGTTGCTTCTCCGAAGCCAAAATGCAGGGAGAGGAGAAAGAGAGACAAAATGAATTGGGGTAATTTTGTAATTCATCAACTTAATGTACGTGTTCAAGTCTTTGTATTAATTACTAATACATGAAAAATAGATAGTATTAATAATATACGTCTTAATATACAATAGAGTGGATAATTAATACAAATATTAATTATACATAACAAGAAAAGGCGTACCAAACAAGGTATTGGTAATACACAATGTTAATACACGCATTATTTTTGTTAATACACTCTACCAAACGACCCCTTAGAATCTTGTCACTATTTCTTTCTTCTTTTCTTCTTGCCATGGAAAAATTGTTATTTTCTTGATTAGAGATTCTGCATTTGAATTCCGAGTATAACAAAAAACATTAATAGAAAGCATTTATTAAAAATGAATTTTATGCGACAAGAATTTAAATTACTCGGGCTCTAATATAGATATCAGACATCAAATAGAAAATCACAAAAAAATTATAAATTGACCTTGTGATGTCTAATAATTTTGAAAGATTTTAAATTTTATTTATAGCCAATTTATAGATTTTATTATTTCAATAGATTAAGTAGATTTACAATAACAAATAAATTTTCATAACAGGACCGATATAATAATCTGAAATATATATATATATATATATATATATATATATATATATATATATATAAAGAAAAGTAATAGCCATGCTGATGTGGCACATCTTAGAGGCAAAGAAATTCATTTATCTTTTTTCAATTTTTTGAAATTTTAATAGTTATTTTGATTTTATTAATTTTATTAATTGATTTATTTTAAGAATTTTAGAAGTCATTTATTTTAGTAATTAGCAATTAAGTTCAAAAAATAAGTGAAACCGTAGACAAATATTTGACAAAATAAAAATTGAAAATTATCAATTTTTGAAAACATTTAATTTCTCCAACCATTCATATTATGGAATGATAATAAAGCTCCACTAATGACCAGTCATTTCATCTTCATCTGTTTTGCTTTGCTTGCTTTCTTTTCTACTCTAAAATTGTTTTGTTTTGCTTTCTTCCAACCATACTATACTAAGCATGCTCCAAAATCTCCTTCCATTCTTCAGTTCTTCCAATTTTCCCTAATCTTCCTTTTTCATTCTTCTTTCTAATTTTCTTTCTTTTACGTAAATGTTTGTTTCTTAAATAGGTAAGTACTTAGAAACATTTTCCTACGAGAAATGCTTGAAATTAGAATATTAAGTGTCATTATTAGTTTTTCTTTTCTACTTTCATTAATTTATGTAACTTGCAATGTTGTGTTGTTAAAGATTGTTTTAGTTTTTCCTGATTCAATTATTGAAAATTTGACTACTAAATGTGCTTGAAGTGTTGGTTTGATCTGTTTTTTTTTTTTTTTTTGCAATTTTTTTTTCATAATAATTCAATTTTATTAATTTTAAGTTTTTTGATCATCGTAGGTTGCAGGATTTGTAAATTGACTGATTTGGATCATTTTATTTTAGGGGATATTGTCAAATTTATTTTGTAAGTGAATCTTTTCAAATTCATTACGGGGAATGATAATTGTTGCATCACTCATTATCTTCTGAAAGGGCAAACTTACTTCTTCTTTTCACGTTGACACTCTTCACCAATTGTATCACTTAGTGATTAAGCATATCCTACAATCTAGAGACGTGACAAATAAGTAGCAAGGTTTCCAACTGTATTTTGTAATCTAAAGTTGATTTTGTTAAACTAAGATTTCAAACAAATATTTGTCAGTTTCATTTAGTTGTGCATTCTATAGGTTTACCTTGCAGTCAAATTCAAAAGAAGAACAAACGTTCAGATAAAAAATTTGATACTGTTTATATTTTCAAGTTCAAAGAAGTACAACATGACTTGTTGTTCATATAAGCATTTAAGATTTGAAATAAGTAATTAAAAGTCATGTGAAAATTATGTAATATTGTAAACCTGAACGACATACAATTTACTTTTCCCGTTTCCATCTTCTTTGAAAGCTTAAAGAAAAGGTAAAAGGGAGGTAAAGAATGGACAAGCTTAAAGAAGAGTGATAGGTAGGGATCAAGCCAATGAAGTGAATAGAAAAGAAAGAGCAGAAGGAACAAAATACTTCAATGAAAGAAATGCATGTTTTCAACTTTTATAGCTTAAGGAGAGTAGGGGCCCGTTTAGTTCCGGAATAAAATTTTCAATGCATGTTTGGTTGGCAATATTCGAGATAACTTATCTCGAGACTAATAAATAGTACCAGGATAAGTTAGCCACCCATTTGGTGGGATAACAATCCCATCATTATTTTATCCTTGGGATAAAATTAGAAAATGACACAATTGCCCTCCAAATTCTTAGATTATCACTTTAAATATATATATATATATATATATATATATATATATATATATATATATATATATATATATATATATATTACTTTATTTTTCTTATATAAAATATAAGGTATTTTTATAAAATCATGGACAATTTATTAAAGTATGTTGCATTCCCTTTCTAACTTAATACATGCTTAATTATTAAATAAAAAAAATATTTTTATATTTAGCTAAAAGAATTTAAAAATTATTTTTTAAAAGAAATATAATTTGACTCTCCAAATATTAGTGATACTAAATAATGAAAAATGAGAGTGATTTTTTTTCACATCTTTTGATGATGAGTTTTTTTTAACAAAAAATGAGATTATCAATATTTAATGAAATTTAGAACAAAATAAGTAATTTAACATAAAATATTAGAGATTCATACACATTTAAGAAATATTTTATTTATGAATATATGATGCGTTAAATTTATTTGAATAATTATTATGTTTATTTATATATTTTAATTTTTCTAAAAAATAATTAAAAATGTCGACTCCATTGTTGAATTACATATTTTAAATTAAATAGTTTTTTAATCACTTAAAAATTGATATTGTATATATCAATTAAATGAATTTTAATATTCTATATTATATGAGTGATATGTGTTTAAATGAATGTCACACCCCTTTTTTACGTACTCCAAAAAATGGTATATTTTAAGAGTCGAAAGGGTTTTATTATTTAAGTGACAAGAAGTGAAAGTTTGTTTCGAAAAAGGATTATTTACATTTTTTATTTAGAGTCGCCACTTGGCATAATCCGGTGTGCCAAGTCACTTTTGGAAAATCTTTTTCGGAACCATTTGACTCTTAAACCGGTTTGCGAACAGAGATTCCGGCTAAGGAATTCTGTTGACCGAGGGGAAGGTGTTAGGCAACCCTCGATCCCGTGGTTCAACCACGGTCTCTTGGTAGAGTGTATCGACTATTTTGGCATTATGAAATGTATAAACCACACAAAAGAACGCAAAATAAACAAACAATAAACAAAACAAAGCAGTCCAAAAACGTAAAGTCCGATCCAATTATACAGTACGAAAAATAGAA
>NC_061114.1:220047957-220050410 GCF_002878395.1 Capsicum annuum | reverse complement strand
TATCCCTATTTAGTATCGCCCTTTGACATTCAAGTGCTAGATCATCTGAAAGGCCGGATGAAAATTTCCTCATTCGGGCTCTCATATTACCTATCATTTCTGGTAAATAACGATCCAGTTGGTTAAACTTCAGAGTGTACTCCTGGACACTCATTTTCCCCTATTTAAGATTCATGAATTTTCTGCTTTGGCTTCCCTCAACTCTAGAGGAAAGAATCAGTAAAGAAAAGCTTTCACAAACTCACCCTAAACTGTGGGCTCAACACTCTCACCCTTTGCCTCTTCCCACTTATTATACCATTAGTTTGCTATATCCTTAAGTTGGTATGCTGCTAACTCAACCCCTTCCACCTGATCCATATGCATTACTCTAAAAATCTTCTCCATTTCGTCCACAAACTCCTGTGGGTCCTCTTCTACCTTAGTGCTAAAAAATTTAGGCGGGTTCATTCTTATAAACTAGCCCACCCTAGTAGCCTCTAAAGTAGCAGATGTAGACCCAGTATCCTCCGACCTCTAAGTATGTGTGGCTACCAACTGTGCAAGCATGTGCATGTATTATTTGAATTCTGCATTCGATATGTCCCTCTGAGAAGACTGAGGATGGTCAACATTTGTCCTTTGAGCTCGAGGGGGACTGGTCAGGACTGGAGGTACTCCCGGAGTAGGAATAGGTTCTGGGGTGTGGGCTCTGTTACGGGTCCGCATGCTATGAGTGGAGCGGACTTCATCATCCTGAGTATCTTAGTTGTTGGAACGACGAGGAGGCATAACTGTTTTCTGAAATACAATAAATCACTGATTAGGGGACATTTCTAATTCAGACTCTAAGGCACGAACTAAATCACAAAGAGGGGAAACACTTTCCTAAATGCCTAGTAACCCTCTGCTTACAAGTGTGGCGCGCTATACACCCATAGGCAAGACTCTACCCAATGCTATTTTGCACAAACCCTGGGACCATGAATCGTGCTCTGGTACCAAATTTGTCACAACCCGAATTGAGGCCCTGGCCGTGACAAGCATCCCAAACCATAAAGGCCCAGACACCCTTCTATCTTGAAATCATATACACCATTCATACGTGAATAAGGAAATACGAAAACTATAGTAAGATGGAATCATGGTCATAAATTTGATATGAATTTAGCATTGGAGAACGAAATCCAAAACTAACTAGCACCATCTGCAAACTATCTACGAAATCACTACTACATACTCTCTAACACAATCTGAAAGCAGGGACAAGGCCCCAAGTAGACCAAAACCATATCTAATAATAGTTGTCTGAAAGTAAACAGGCCTTCTGGAATAAATAAGGCTCACCAACTGGACACTGCAACTCTGTCTGATAAAATCTATTACTTTTTTGGACTCCTAGACTGAGCCTCAAAACTTAGGGGAGGAGGAGGGGTCAATACAGATGTACTGTTAGGCAAAGTAATCTAAAATAAAACTTTTATATAAGTAAAATAGTGGAGATCAATTTGTTAAAACATCATGCATAAACAGTTCTCAAAACACATGGGCATTTTTCTGAAAATCATAAATCATTCTTGTCAATGCATTGTCTGATCTTCGTATTACTTCTGAGTTAGGTGGCGCTCCCCTACAAGTTTGATATTCCACGGGCTATATGGAATCCTCCATTGACTCAGTGGGGAAGCCCCCAACCCAAGTGTGCCGCAAGAGTTGGAGTGTCTGAGTCTGATACGCCATAGGGCACTAGGCCAGCATATAATAATATACCCGGATCGACAAATCATGATTTTGGACAATGAGTAGTCTGAACTCACGCCTTCTTCAGGGAACCACCTAACATCTCTTTATGCCCAATTTTAACCTATTCTGAATATGAGTCAGTCTGAAGTCTAAATCATGAAAATCTAAATAAAGTATGATGTCTGTCTTAGTATGAGTCTGTTATGGCATTATCTGATTTGGTATCGTCATACCAAGACTTGTAAGTCGTAATTATGAGCTATAATGAATTAAGCATGATCTTTCATAAAAACATAATTCAGACCACCCAAACATGCAATTTAACAAAGAGAATTCATGCTCCAAAAATATAAGTGAAAACTATGCAAAATTCCCATACTTTCAATAAACAAACGGTGGTCATGTAATCTTTAACAAACCATGCAACTATTCTCATTATATGATTATGCTCAACATAAACAACCCTCTTAGTTTTGAAATCAAAATCATAATCCAAATATAATATTATTCAAGACATTTCATAGCCTGCTTTTCAAGATGCATTCAAAACAATTCATAACATATCATAAGTAAAGGAAAAATCATAACAAGAAAGGGATTTTTCATGAGTCATTCTCTCAATTCAATCATCAACACTAAAACACATGCTTACATATTATTATTATTATTATTATTATTATTATTATTATTATTATTATTATTATTATTATTATTATTATTATTATTATTGT
>NC_061114.1:219987969-220047857 GCF_002878395.1 Capsicum annuum | reverse complement strand
TATTATTATTATTATTATTATTATTATTATTATTATTATTATTATTATTATTATTATTATTATTATTATTATTATTATTATTATTATTATTATTATTATTATTATTATTATTATTATTATTATTATTATTATTATTATTATTATTATTATTATTATTATTATTATTATTATTATTATTATTATTATTATTATTATTATTATTATTATGGTTTAAACAACTTCACATGCTACACATTATATCGTTATTATTATTATTTTTATTTTAATTCCAACCTATTCATAATCTCTCGCATATTTCTTCACATACTCCTAAATATACATTTCGCCAATAGACTTTCATGCCATGAAAAAATATGTTTGTTTACATTTTTAGTCATATACTTAAACTTCACCTATCTTAAAATTTCTTTATCGGACTATAAGATTTTGCACTCTCCATGTGGAAATTATATTACTATCCTTTTCGTATTCTAAAAATATCCATACATATATTTTGCGATAATTATATTACCTCGTTGTACATGGTAGCATCTTGTTTACTATACCTCAGATTTCCCTTTAAATAATAACGAGAAAATATATAACAAAACATTTCTCAACACGTTTGCAAATAACAAAGAAATAATTTTCGTAAACTGAGCATAAGGAATATCTTCTGATAGCTCTAAGGGGTGCCTAACACCTTCCCCTCGAGTAACCAAAATCCTTATTCAGAATCTCAAAACGTTTTTGAAAGACCAAAACAGAGTTTTGCATAAAAACAGTTTTTCTAATTTTCCTAAAAGTTAGGTGGAGACTCTAAAAAATAATTTTTCAAAACACAAGAGTCATGACACATGTCACCACACATTGTGTGCTATTTTGACCGGTTCAAAATAGAGCGCGACAGAATGACGACTCTGCTAGGGAAACCCCATGTACTTAGGTTTTAACCTTAACATGCTTAGTTTATAATTTCCATGCTTTATTATGTTATCTGCTTTACGTATCTTTATATCATGCTTTGTATGAAAGGACGCAAGCCAAATCCAAACTTGGGTTCCTTATTTGTTTGAACAACTCTACTTGTTACTGCTTTATCACTTGAATTTTCTATCGAGTCTTTGGCTGTACATAATTCACACACTGTGGTTTATGCGGGGGATGTCTTACACTCCTCCAAACCTTTTTTGAATTCTTTAGTTTAAGAGTCTGTGCAATCAGGTTAGTGCACCTTCTCGCAGCTATTCAGTCTACTCTAAAAAATTTAGAAAAAAATCTTACTCTAGTAATAGGTCATATTGCATACACTTTAGGTGAGATGGTCCAAGGCATCGTCATCGCAATTAGGAAACCACCCTTCTGTCAAAGGTTACAAACCTGTCGACATATTTTTGTGTGAAGATTGGTGTGAACGATCTAAACTAAAACATATAATGGATTTGCGATAAACAACTTATCATATACTTTACTCTTTCTTTCAGATGAATACCAACCAAACTATACCAAATATCCAAATGATTGCCTCAGTCCCCCAAAGCTTACAAAACTGGTGGAAAAACATTCGGGCCGTGCATGGGGCCGAAGTCAGAGAATACTTAGGCTCTTTTGTGCCCCTCATGGATATTCAAGCCAACGAAGTGCTCGTGAAACTATTGGTTGAGTTTTGGGATTCGGCCACCGTGACATTTCAGTTTGCAGACTTTGAAATCACCCCAACTTTGGAAGACATTAGTAGCCTCATGAATTTGCCTCTTGAAGGGAGAGTGTCGTTAGCCCCGTCAGCCATGACCAGTATTGGTTTTTTGTGTACTTTAGGTTTATGGGCAGACCATGCACCGAGGAGCATCAGACACGGTTGGGTTAACTTAGTCTACCTATTTCAAAGATTTGGATATTAAATGAGCTACGACTATTATCGAGAGGACTTTTTTTGTGGTAGAGCAAGGTGGAAGAGTGTTCACCCCATGGCTTTCACACTTGCCTTCCTGGGGATTCCAGTTTTCCCTCAAAGAAGGGGCCATATCAACATCAACTTGACGCCTTTGGTTTTCCCTATGTTAATCGATTTTGAGAAGCTTACGTTAGTACCCATGCTACTGGCAAAATTATTTCGAGCTTTGTCTGCTTGCTTGAAAGGGGAGGATTTCTTTGGCGAATGCAGCTTCTTACTTCAAGTCTGGGCCGTGGAGCATTTCTATTAAAGGGCGTTGATCATAGACAACCCAGAGGACGTCCCCAACCTGATACAAAGTCATAAAAAAGGCTGAGATTTTGGGAGGCACCACTAGGACCATAAGAATGGCGAGCTTATTTGATGTACCTCACAGGAGGTGCCATCCAATGGAAGCTTCCTTAGATCACAGGAAGAGCACTTTTAAGGAGGTACACTAGTTATTTCATTGAGTTTATTGGGTTGGAAGGAATCCAACCATATGCTCCACTTAGAGTTCTACGTCAATTCAGCATAGAACAAAACATCCCTTTGTGATCACACATGGCTCCAATGAAAATTACTTATGGAAAAAAAATACCTTGGGACAGAGTTAGGAAACTACAGGAAATGTGGATGAATATACTTTCAGCCAAAGTTGGCCAAACGACTTGGTGCACATCGGGGTATTATGTATGGAAAGTGAAAAGAGTCCTCATAATGCGACCAAGCTGGGAAAGGATTTCTGGGCTGGTTAACTATGACATGGTGTGTCAGGTGGCAAGTGAAATACTGCCTCATATGTATCTCACCACCTCCATGTATTAATAGGTAGTTCTGAGATTAGTAGATAACATAATTCCTCCAGATGATAATGATGATGTTAGGGAAGGCACAAACAAGGAGCACGGAGACCAATCCGTAAGAAATAAAGATAATTCATACTACCCAGAGTGGCTAATAAACAATCTAGATTTCATGGACTTCTTTCTATGCCCAGGTGATGATGATGACGACGTCCCCACTTGGCCCTAAATTTTCTTTCCTGTTGTAGTTTCTCATATTCCCTAAAAGAGCCACATCGCGTACTCTATTGTAAGCCCATTGTAATACCCCGTACTTTTCCTAGCTTGAATTTGTCCCTAGAATATTAAGGTATAGCTTTTAAAATGAATAATATTTATTCTATGTGGAATTTTTAAGATTTGGAATTTTCGTGGTGTGGAAAATTGAATAAGATTTCCATCGATACCAAATTCGTCAAATTCCGACACTCGGTGAAGGAGTTATGACGTTTTTAAGTTGACAGTGTGCCACCTGGGCACTTGACGCATCCCGGAGATGGAAAAAATCCTAATTGTCATTTTCCAGTGAACCTCCATGATATTGGCACATCACGGAGGCCCCCAATTTCTCAATTGTTAATTTCCAGTGAGCCACTGCGATAGTGTCGCGTCGCGTTGGCCCATTAAATTGGGACCCAGTTACGTTTTTCCAGCTTCATTTAGGAGTTTTAAAAGGGTATGTTGGACAATTACCAAGCCCAATCCGTTCAAAACACAAGATTAATCATGTCCTAAGCCTATTATGCTCATTATCATCCTCCTCCTCAAAAGCAAAACCCTAAAAACCAAAAGCTTCTTCTACAAGAAATCACAATCCTCCATAGATTCTCCAAGAAAGCTCTAAATTGAAGATTTCAAAAGCAAGATAATCAAGAACCCATCATCAAGAACTCAATAGGAATCCAAAATTCAAGGTTTGTTCATCTAAGCATCAATTAAGGTATGTGGGATTTATGAACAAGGATACTCATTTCATCCTTGTGCCCAAAACTTGTTTTAAATTACAAAGTTATTTGATTTTATATGATTTTTCATGAAATTGAAATTAAGGTTCATACCCAATGTTGCCATTTACAAGATTATGAGATTTTAAGTGAATTATAAGTTGAATTACATGTTTATTTTCATATTTTCATGCTTATTGCAGTAATTTTCAGATTTTGAGATGAATTATCATTGATTTTACTATCAAGCATGATTATTATGATGTTTTGACATGAGATTTAAAGCATGGGTTGTTAGCCCAAGATTGAATATTGTTAATTCAAGAAAGATGATGCTTTAAGCATCTTATGAGCAGATTATTATAGATTTTCAGAAAAAAAAGCTTTGATCTTTTCATCCTCAGTTTAGCTATGGAATCCACTTTACAAATTATTTTAGTTTATAGAATTCACATCAGCTTTATGTACAGATTTTATCAGATAAATGCACAATTGGTTTTAGATAAACCCTTATGCTAGTTTTAAAGTGGATTTCCAATAGAATGAGCGTAGCAAATAAAAAGGGAGTAGTATTTAGCACCGAGCGGGAAGTGTGGATTTAGCGCATCCTACTTCCATAGAACTATGTAGCCAACGTAGGTACATATTATCAGATTATTCCCATTTCTATATGGATGACAAATTTAGCTTGTGATCGATCACATGGGTAGGTTATACTCCCTAGCAAGAGTTTGACGCCTCTCCCCAACGTGAAGTTTCTTCCTTAGGAGGACAAGACATTGGACTCCATGTTGCTCGCATGATTTATGTCAGTTAAGAGAACCTTTCTTACAGAACATTTTTTCCTAAAGATTAAAGATAACCTTAACAATAACAACTTTCAGAACATTTTTAAAGTAATTCTCCCTATTAGCTAAGGTAAAAGAATAAAAGAAATGCTTTTAAAAAACTAAGTATAAAGGCTCACAAATTTTACTTAGATTTGCTTTACATATAGATATTAGCTACAGATTTCAGATTTCAGATTTAAGAGTGAGCCCTTCTACACTTAGACAGTATGATTTAAAGGGAGAATACAAGTACAACTTTTAGAACTAAATGTTATGACTCACTAGATTTATAAAGCATGACTTGCTTCTTATTACCTCATATTTCAGTATTTCAGATACTCCAGCTTGTGTGAGTCATTTACATTTAGCATGCATTATTTTATGAACTATGATTTTGAGATGATGTTTTACTTATGCATATCACCCCCATATACTCAGTACATCCTCAAAGTACTGATCCACATATGCGTCTATGTGCTACATTATCTCATAATGTTGGTACAGGTGCTCAGTATCAGCAGCGTGAGTAGTTCAAGCATCTCCATCGATATTCGATAGTTGGTGAGTCCTCATAGTCCGGGGGCTTATTCTATCCATTCAGATTTTTTAGTTATCAGTTTATGGGATTTAGCATTTATTTCAGACAAATTCGAGTTAGCCTGGGGTTTGTCCCAGTGATTCTCTAGTTATTAGTAGTAGAGACTTGTCAGACTACTAGTTTTGATATAGATTATTCAGTTTTAATGTTTTAGATATTTTTTTCAGATTATCCTCAGATATTATAGATAGTTTCAGTATTCAGTACGACTTATATTATCTATATTTCCATTATTATAAGATTTAGACTCAATAGTATGCAGACAAGGTTAGCTTAAGGCTACTCATAGTCTTGAGCACTGTTTGACATCTCAGAATCAGATTTTGGGGCGCTACACCCTTGCGGCCATCCTTGTACTTTCTTTTTAAGCTATCTTCAATCTATTTTGATGTAACCATTTGAAGCCTTTGTTCAATGCAATTCGTGTTTATTATCAAATCCAAATGTGTTTAAATAGACCATTTATCATCAAACTGATTGCAATATAGACCTACTTTGGGCAAAAAGAGGTTATATATTAGGACGCATTTGGATGTCGCCAACTTGGCTTATATATATGTTACTTTCTTGTTACATTTTCATTATCTCCCAAACTAACATAGTTCCCTTTTTTTTTCTTTATTTCTTTTCAATTACTTATCCCCCTAAAAAAAAGAAGTTGATTTGTGTCGACTGGCAAACTGGCGGAATCTTAATATAACCTACGATCCAAAGACAAAATAAATCCCAGTGGATGACACCGAGAGTTCTCAAAGGCTGTCAGATACTCAAAATGATGATCAAATAGCCAACATGGCACAGGAAATCAAGGTCCAAAAAGAAGAACTCCATCAAATGTAGGACCTAACCAAGCTTACTATGGCTAGCTTTTCCGCTCAATTCCAGGCTCCAATGTTGAATTACCCCCGATCGCCCCCGCTAGCCCAATGAATCTACCAAATGCTCAATCCCCGTTTACTCTTCAACCCACTGTTGGAAATGCACCTAGCTATTCGTTTTCTATTCAGAACTTTACTGCGCCAGTCTATCCAGAAATGCAGCATATACCTGAGGCACATGTCACTTGTGAGATACCTGTGCCACCGGTATATGCTATCGAAAACCCTACTTTCCAAACATCCACAGCTATTAAGGTATCATATGAGGTGGATCGATATGTAAGGTTAGGAAAGGATATTTAATCAAGTGAAGAAGGGTCGATAGCAGCCCAACTTGAAAGCCTCAATAGGGCATTTAGAAATATGCAAGTCAGAAGAGGGATTGAAAGCTTGGACTACGATGATTTATGCATTCACCCAGACATTGATATGCCAGTCGGGTACAAACCACCAAAGTTTGATGTGTTTGATAGAAAGGGTGACCCGCATGCACATCTGACGGCTTATTGCGATAAGTTGGTCGGCGTAGGAAGAAATGAGAAGTTGAAAATGAAATTGTTTATTCGGAGTTTGTCCAGAGAGGCTTTAACTTGGTACACCCGACAAGACCCCCGTAAGTGGCGTGACTGGCGGGAGATGGCTGAAGACTTCATGAGCCGTTTTAGGTTTAACACTGAGATTTCCCCAGATAGATTCTCATTGGCCAACGTACAAAAAAAGCCATCAGAATTATTTCAAGAATATGTATGGCGTTGGAGGACCGAGGCTGCTAGGATCAAGCCCCCACTGGATGAAAACGAGCTCTCCAAGTATTTTATCTGAGCTCAAGAGGGTATTTATTTTGATAAGATGATATCGATGATGGGCTAAATATTTGCAGAATTGGTCAAAATGGAAGATTTCATAGAAGAAGGCATCAAGTTAGGGAAGATCCAATCTATGATTACGCTACAAGTAAGGCCATACAGTCTGGTTCCATTAATGGTAATAAGTAAAGGAGGGAAGATGTCTCAACCGCCACACCATACTACCAACCCAAAAAATCTTCCTACCATTACCCTAGCAACCCTTAGCTTGTTACACATGTCCCAGTGTACAATGCACAGCCACATTACAATCCACCCAGAGCTCCAGCATACCAAAATCCATAAAGATTATATTGCCCCTGTCCAAGCTCCAGCTCACCCAAATAGAACATCTTATGCTCTAAGACCACACCCAAATTTTGAATCCAGAAATACCCGCACCTACACACCAATTGTTGAACCTTTGGCCTAGTTGTTTGAAAGATTAAGGGCAGTAGGTTTATTCCATCCAATTAAAGGAAAGTCCCCTGATCCGACCTCTCTAAACTTCAACGGTAACAAGCGATACACTTATCACTCAGGAGTTCAAAGGCATGACACAGAAAACTTCTAGAACTTGAAGAATCAGATTAAGTCTCTGATAAGGAGGGGTATAATCAAATGCACCACCGCAGCTCCAAATGTGAACAACAACCCCTAACCAAATCATGGAAATCAAGAAGTCAATATGATTACTCTAGAGGATAAGTATGATTTGGGAGGAACTATTATGCCCACGGGGAATGCAGAAGAAATTGCCACTGCATTACCATCACAACCTTTTATTACATTACAATTGAGGGAGCCAATAACTATTCAGACGTTCCTATCAAGAGTCAAAGTAACCACATTATCCACTGGGAGACCCGACTATGACACTAAAGCAGTCCCGTGGGACTATGGAGCTGAAGCAAAGAGCAAAATGATAGACATTGTTGTGGCTCAAGGAATGACTAGGTCAGGAAAGTGTTATGCGCCAGAGGAACCGAATCGAGGATTTCTCGGGAAAGATCAGAATCCAAAGAGGAATATTACTGATGCTGAAGCTGCAGAATTTTGGAAGAAGATGCAACCTATGGACTATTCGGTTGAAGAACAGCTCAAGAAGACACCAGCCCACACATCCATTATATCCCTATTTATGAGTTCTAAAGCCCAGAGTAACACTTTGATGGAAGTGTTATGTGGGGTTAGCATACCAAAGGAGACCACAAGCGAGACTTTGGCTGCAGCAATCAAGCGAGTGGTAGAAGCAAATAAGGTCTCTTTCCATACTGATGAGCTACCATCAGAAGGGGCTGCACACAACAAAGCACTTCATATCACAGTCAGATATCATGACAAGATTGTGAACAAGGTGTTAATCGATGGTGTTTTAGGTTGTAATATTTGTCCATTCTCCACTTTAAGGGATTTGGGTGTAAACATAGAGGATATAAGGGAGAGTCGGGTAAAGGTCAGAGCCTTTAATGGGTCGCAAAGAAGTGTCATCAGGGAAATCTACTTAACATTGCAGATAGGACCAGCAAAATTTCCTATCTTATTTCAAGTAATGGATGTGTCATCTAGTTACAACTTGTTGCTATGAAGGCCATGGGTCCACATGGCAAGAGCCGTTCCTTTCACTCTTCAGCAGTGCGTGAAGTTTGGGTGGGGTCGCATAGAAGTTACTGTCCATGCAGAACTCAGTCATCCCATCTATTCAGTCAATTCAGTTCCAATCACCAAGTAGTTAGATGACGCCACTTTTCATACTCTAGAGATCATATAAGCTGCAAGGATAGATGGGAAGATAGAACCAGTTGAAGTAAAAATGTTGAGTGCTGCAAAGATGGTTACGTCGGAGATGTTGAAATATGGGTATCAGCCCAAGATAGGACTAGGACCAAAGGCCGATGGTATAGTTGAGCCAATCCAACTGAAGCATCAGAAAGGTACTACAAAGCTTGGATATAAGCCCACTTCTGAAGGAGTCTACAGTGAAAGATCTGGAGTGATGATGTTTGTACCAACCCAAGTCCCAGTTTCAGAGCAAGTAGTTGATGAAGACATCATAGAAGGAATAGGAAATCTATTTGTGGCCGTGATTGAAGGAGAATCGAAAATGGATTTCAAGAAGCTTACCATCCGAGATGCCGAACCTGGAGAAGTCTTACAGAATTGGACCGCCAGCCCATCCCTATTTCGACAGGAGTCTTGGTAGTGTGGAATCGTAGTTGTTTTTGAAATTATTTTATTTTGCATGATCAATTGAGGCTTTAATCATGCCGAAGCTCTTTTTGCTACTCTCCTCTTGCTAAAGCCCAGTGCTTTTATTAATAAAAAATTCTTATTTTCAAAAATTATTTTCCTATTTTCAATATCGATTTACTTTACTCACTTTTTATACTTTTCAGTGCAAATATTAATAAAAATCCTCATCCCACGATTATGACAGATAATAAATCCATTGAGCAAAATGCGAGTGATGAGCAAGATTATGAGGAGTATGCTAAGATCATGATGCCTGAAAACCTACCACTAGAGATCGAGCAACTTGAGTGTCAAAAGAAGCCTAATATGGATGAAACTAAAGTCATCAATTTGGGTGATAAAGAAATGGTAAAGGAAATGTGAGTCGGTATACACTTGAAGGGTGAAAGAAAGCAAGAATTGATAAGCCTGCTAAAGCAATACATTGATGTGTTTGCTTAGTATTATGACGACATGCCCAGTTTGAGCACTAATATCATATCGCATCGACTGCTGACCAACCCCGCATGTCCTCCCGTGAAGCAGAAGATGAGAAAATTCAAACCTGATTTGAGTTTAAAAATCAAAGAGGAAGTGACTAAGCAAATAAAAGCTAACGCCGTGAGGGTCACAACTTATCCCACCTAGCTGGCCAACATCATGCCAGTACCAAAGAAGGATAGGAAGATAAGGATATGCATAGATTATCGGGATCTCAACAATGCTAGTCCAAAAGATGATTTTCCTCTCCCACATATTCACATTCTCATTGATAATTGTGCAAAACATGAGTTGCAGTCATTTGTTGATTGTTTTGTAGGATATCATCAAATCTTAATGGATGAGAATGATGCAGAGAAGATAGCCTTCATCACTCCGTGGGGAGTATACTGCTATAGGGTAATGCTGTTTGGACTCAAGAATGCCGGTGTAACTTACATGAGGGCCATGAATACTCTTTTTCACAATATAATTCACAAAGAGATCGAGGTGTATGTGGATGATATCGTTATCAAGTCTGAAAAGAGTTCGGACCACCTGGATGATTCATGAAAGTTCTTTGAAAGGCTGCGAAGGTACAAGCTAAAGTTAAATCTAGCCAAGTACGCCTTTGGAGTTCCTGCGGGAAAGTTATTTGGATTCATTGTTAGTAGGAGAGGTATAGAGTTGGATTCATCCAAGATAAAGACAATCTAAGACTTACAACCTCCTAAGACCAAAAAAGACGTAATGAGTTTCTTGGGAAGACTCAATTATATCAGTCTGTTCATAGTCCAGTCCACAATAATTTGTGAACCAATATTCAAGTTATTAAAGAAGGATGCCGTTATGGGATAAACTGAAGCATATCAGAAGGCTTTTGACAAAATCAAGGAGTATTTGTCTAACCCATCAGTATTGGTTCCACCAAAACCGAGAAAGCCATTGTTGTTGTATCTATCTGTTATAGATAATGTATTTAGATGTGTGTTAGGGAAGCATGATGATACAGGAAAGAAACAACAAGTCATTTACTACCTGAGTAAGAAGTTCACACAGTATAAAGCAAGGCATACATTGTTGGAGCGGACCTGTTGCACGTTGACTTGGTTCACGGAAAAGTTGAGGCACTACCTATCCACGTATACCACATACTTAATCTCAAGAATGGATCCACTCAAGTACATCTTTCAGAAGCCAATGCCTACTGGAAAATTAGCAAAATGACAGATTTTGTTGAGCGAGTTTGATATTCTATACGTGACGCGAAAAGAAGTTAAAGGACAAGCTTTAGCTAATCATCTCGCATAAAATCCAGTGGATCAAGATTACAAGCCGCTCAAGACCTACTTTCCTGATGAAGAGAAGTCGTTCGCAGAAGAAGACATCTGTTGCACCGGGTAGGTTATCTGTTGTAATTTATAATTAACCTGTTGCAGCGGATGATCAATTCATTGGAAATAATAAAAACAGGCCACACATCTGTTGCACCAGGTAGTATATCTATTACAGCATATAACCAACCTGTTGCAGCAGATGAGTAATCTATTGGAAACAATAAAAACAGATCACTCATCTGTTGAAACAAATCACTTATTTGTTGCCAAATGAGTTATCTGTTGGATTAATATTGTTTAGATTTCTTCCACACAAGAGAGTCGTCTGTCGCAACAGATGAATGATCTGTTAGATTATTTATCTGTCGTATCAGATTTTTATTATTGCATCAGATTTCCATCTGTTGCATTAGATGTTTAATCTTTTACATTAGATGTTTCATCTATTGCAATAGATGTTTAATCTGTTGTATCAGATGGTTCATATGTTGCAAAAGATGGTTCATCTATGACAACACCATTTTTACCAAGAAAAATAACAAATCAACCCAGCAACACCAACGCAACACACACACACTAAGAACATCAATGGTGATAAAAAATCACCAACAAATCGAATCAACAGTTCGACAACAAGAACTACAATAACAATAAAAATTTATATTTCACACCGAAAAGAGTAGAGAATAAATGCCATAAATTAGGATTTTATTCAGTCCACATTTTAAATTTAAGCAAGAAGTATTAAGATTGTTAACCAATACTAGAAGAGAAGCTGTCTCAAGTTCCTCTGTTTCTTCATAACTAAAAAAACATAACTTTTTACCTGTGAAAAAAGAAATGGGACGACTAAGAACTCGAAGTTGTTGTCGCCGGAGAACACTGCTTGTCACGTTGATAAACGGTTGAAAGTCGAAAAGGAACTGGCCCAGCTATTTATCACCGGAGCTTGAAGTCGCCAAGGATTGAAGGGAGAAATTTTGCAGAACTATTGGTTGGGAGAGAGTTGAGAGAAACTATCTCGAGAGAGAGAAGAGAGACGGTTGATTGGAAAAGAGAGGGGTGTGGGCTGATTTGTATTTTTGAAAAGATTAGAAAGTTTTAAAAATATTAATCAAGTCCACAATTAACTTAATAAAGTTTTCTAATTATGTTTGACCCTTTAAGTTGGTCAATATCATCAATCTTTCTTTCAAGACTTAAAGACATATTTCATTTTCTCTAGAAACTAATTGGTGGAGCCCATTATAAGTTTAGAAATTCACAGTCCACTGTATTTGTATTTAACAATTAGCTACTCCATAAAAACCAATGTGAAGTGAAGTTTAAAGTAACTGGTAATGTTTTCGTCACGCACACCACCTAAAAAAACATGAGGAAAATCTAAACGGGTTTTAATTACATACATTGGCTCAGAAAATTCAAGATGATATCTTTCTGTCTCACTATTTGAAAATAAGTTAACAAAGAACTTCCTATTTATTTTCTTTTTCAATAATTAGATATGAGTAGTTTGTGAGCATGGGACCAACCCCAATTTTCTGTTAGAATTTTTGCCCTGATTTTCTTACTATATTTAAGTTTTATTTTTTCTTAGAAGGAAAATAAAAGTTATCATAATTACTTTTACTTTTCCTGAAAGAAAAAATATAATTTTTTTCCATATTTGGCTAACCTCTTTCTTGAAGGAAAAGTTTTTTAACTTTATAAATAGAAGACCCCTCTTCTCATACCTAAACACAATAGCATCCACAATGTGGTCGTTAAAAGAGTTTAGTTTAGGGGAGATTTCTTCCAATAGATTTTAAGTTTTTCAATATCAGTTTTCAATATGTAGGTCATTTGACCACCCATATCAATAATATTTTTTTAGTATTATATTTTTATTTGTCATCTGAATTATCACCGTCTTGGTTTGTAAACTTTAAGCTTCCGCATGACGCCCTCTCAATTTTGAACCCAACAAGTGGTATCAGAGCTTATGGTTAAATGGTCCAATGGTGTGGTGAGACGAGATTAAACAGGTTCAAAGCGGTTTCAAAATCAAGCTGCAAAAATTTGGGCGATAATGAATATTTTTGTCAAACTACATGTGGAGAACAAGTTTCAACCATATTTTCAACACGCCTGCCGTTGCATCTTTAAAAATGAAAATAAAATATTGCTTTTAAACCAATTTTTAACCATGATATTTTAAACCTTATTTTTAACCATGGCAAGCAACAGTTATGAAGATTATATCAAGAACGAGTTCATGCACGTGAGATGAAGAGAAGACGGATCAAGTGAAGATAATCAAGCCAAAAAAGGGAGATTTGTTAGGGTTTTTGCCCTGATTTTCTTACTATATTTAAGTTTTATTTTTTTTAGAAGAAAAATAAAAGTTATCATAATTACTTTTACTTTTCTTGAAAGAAGAAATATAATTTTTTTTTCCATATTTGGCTAACCTCTTTCTTGAAGGAAAGGTTTTGAAACTTTATAAATAGAAGACCCTCTTCTCATACCTAAACACAATAACATCCACAATATAGTCGTTAAAAGAGTTTGGTTTTGGGGGAGATTTCTCCCAATAGATTTTAAGTTTTTCAATATTAGTTTTCAATAGATTGGTCGTTTGACCATCCATGACGTCCTCTCGATTTCAAACCCAACATTTTCGTTTGCAGAAATTGCATGATTTGTCCATCAAATGATATGGTCATTAATTTTTGTTCTTTAGATGATTTTGATCTTTAACTGAGACAACAAAATACATCACTGGCCTACAACGAAATTAAAGTTGAGGCCTTAAAATTCAATTGTATTTTTTATGAAGTTTATTATAGTCAAGTTGTTTAGTCTTTCTTCATACATAATATTTTAGATTTATCAAACTTTTATAATTCTTTGCTCTTATATAAAAAAATTATATTTTCTATAAATAATATCAGTATATTTTTTAAAAATAATGATTATAACTTATTATTAGCTTACAAAAATGAGACCCCACAAATTTAAAGGATTAAAGCAATTGCTTTGTTTCTTTAAGCCTGCAGAGACGTCTATGGTCTTTAAATCATGTCCTTCATAGTCGAACTTATTTCTATCAGAGCATTAGTTCTTTAACGGCGAGGAACGTAACTTGTGAAATATTACAAGCATAAATATAGACTTATATCTAAAATTTATAAATAATATAAGTAATTTGTACTTCTCATTATAACTTAATAAAAAGTTTTTATACTCTTGACATATTTAACAACCAAAGTTTCAAAAGCCTTATCTATATCTATATCTATAATCTATAATCTATATCTATCTATAATCTATAATCTATAATATATTAAAAGTGTGAAGACCTTAAAAAAGTGATTTGAACTTTTTGTCCTTCATTAAAAGACTCGGCAATAGATAAAACTGTCATTTACAATTTTACTAAATTATTATTTAATTATTTTATAATATTTTAGGTGTCCTGCTAAAAATTGGTTATTAAATATTTTATTATTTAAACATAATAAAAATTACTATTAATTTTGAGTGATTAATTTATATTTGAGGAATTATGTATTAATCTTTCACAAAAAAAAAAGGCCTTTATGTAACAAAATACTACTTAAGTAGTAACTTTTTCACCGAATTTGTAAGACTCTTTTCAATAATAACTTAACAAAAATAGGTAGGTTATTTTGGCAAGAATTTTACTTAAAATGGAAAACAAATTAAGTAAATTCTCTTTTTTAAAGTTAGCATCCAAGTATTCGTCTCTTTGCTTTTCTATTTAATTTGTAATTTCGTTGCACTTTAAATTTCTTTTATTAGTTTGTTTGTTGCTTTTAAATGTTGTTTTAGTTGCCTAACTATGTGATTTTAATGTGTGATTTGTGATAGTTTGAGATTCTATCCTTATTTTTTGAGATTTTGTTATAATTTATGTTTGATAGGTTGTGACCTCGCCCGAAAAAATGCGTTAAGGGTGAAAATTTCATTTCAAATTCAAAGCTTCAAAAGAACATGGATAATTGAGGTATAATTTCTACCAATTTAAATTACCATACGATTTATTATTTTCGAAATTTAGCTGATCTATCGATATCTACATTTATTATTTAGAAGAAAATTATTCCCTCAATATTTTTTTGTCAATCATATGTGGGTTAATTTATTAGTCACAAAGAAATTGAGGTTAACGTTTTCAATATGTATCATATGATTTTGTCGTAAGTGTATCGGGTAAATATTTACATTTAATTATGTACTTTCTTCTATTAAAGACATATATAATATTGATTTTGAGTAATTGAAGAGTGTAAAATATTTGTCCATGTACGACCAATAGTTGTAGCAAGGTAGTAAAGTGATGCTGGACGAGATCGAAAGATAATAGCATGTTCTTACAGAGTGTTTTGTTATTTGCACTCTCTTAATTTTTCTCCCTTTCTGTTATATTTCATATCATGAATATTAGTCTCAGCCCTAAAATGGATTATAGAGTACTAATAATATTTTTGTTTAAATTTAATATGGCGTATAGGTATGACAAATGCTCCTCTGTAACTTAATTTTTCTGTACATCTTTTTCTTTGATGAGCAGAAATTTTTAATTCATTAAATTTTTCATTGTATATATATAAGTTTATTGACTAAGATGAAATAATTATAGTGTCAAATTATATCTTTTAAATAGATATAACATTATTGCTATTTTTAAATAATTTTATTTATTTATATATATTTTTATTTATCAACTCGAGACTCACGTGCAAAGCACATACACTTGACTAGTATGGTGCAAATGTCTAGTGAAATTAAATCTTTCTTTGAACTCATTCTTTTGATCAAAATTAAAGTTATATACTAAGGTAATTGGAACATGGAACATTAATGTAAAGATAGGAATATTTTGAGCAAAAAAATGAATGGTATGTAAGTGTAATTAGAGTGTTTTGATAGGAAGAATGTGTATATATATATATATATATATATATATATTAAAAATGTGAAGTGCCTTAGAAAAGTGATTTGAACTTTTTGTCATTTATTAAAAGACTTTTCTTTAGATAAAACTGTCTTTTCACTATTTTTTTAATTTATTATTTAATTATTTTTTATTATATTAACTAAACTTCCTAAAATATATGGTAGTAGAATTAATTAATATTTTTCTTTCTACTAGACTTCATAAAATATATGGGACTCCTAAAACATATGGTAGAAAAATTAATTAATATTTTTCTTTCTATTGTTCGGTTAGAAAAATACTCCTAAAATAAGACTCTATTAAGGAAATACTTCTATAAATATTGAGATACGTTAAACTAGAGAACAAACTGATTTGCTTATTGGGAGAATATAATTGATGTTCATCTAACTTGATTCGATTGAATGTATAGACTGGTGGATACTTGATTTTCTAACCCTCAACTTCTTCACTATTTTTGTCAGCATAATAGAATTCAACATGTATGTGTATATATATCTTCTTTGTTTTCATTCAAAATCATTCTTTAGGGTCAAAATTTTCACTCAGACAAAAGTTAGTCGGATCAAAATTGAAGCTTTGTGTTCACGATTATATTTTTTTTTTATAGTTTACAGGTCGTAGATGAATGTCGGTTAGCTTTGAAGAATTTCTTGTGTAAAGGTTATGTTTAATTGTATTATTTTGATATCTTTATTATCTTATTGCTTTATTTTAATTTACAGATGCTAGATGAATGTGGGCCGGTTTTGAAATTTTTTTTAGGTAAAGGTTAAGTTTAATTGTAATATCGTAATATCTCAATTAGTTTGTTATTTTGTGGTAGTTTACAGTTCGTAGATGAATCTCGATCGGCTTTGAGAAATTTTGTGTGTAAAATTTAAGTTTAATTGTATTATTTTGATACCACTTTTATCGTATTATTTTGTTGCAGTTTACAGGTGATAGATAAATGTTGGTCGGCTTTGAGGAATTTTTTTATGTAAAGGTTAGATTTAGTTGTATTAATTTTATATCTCTATTATCGTATTATTTTGTTATTGTTTACAGGTGGTAGATGAGTGTCGGACGACTTTGAAAATATTTTGTGTAAATATTAGATTTAATTGTATTATTTTGATGTCTCTATCATTATATTATTTTGTTGCAATTTACAGATGGTAGATAAATGTCAATCGACTTTTAAAAATATTTTTGATAAATAATAGGTTTAATAAATAAATTCTCCATCTTTACATACTCAAAAGTTATAAAATTTAATTATTATATTCATCTTCATTTAAAAAAATATTTTATTTAGTGTAATGTTTGAACTCATTAAAGTGAGGTACACGCGCAAAGCGCGTACACCTAAACTAATATCGACAAATGATGGAGGGCATATATTTTAAGAGAATTAATTATTTTTATGATCCATTTCAAATATTTTTGAAATTATATATCAAGATAATAAAATTAACGCACAATATTTGAAAATAAAGTATTTTTATAAAACTATGTTTTTCTTTTCCTTAAATTTTGCTCAAACACAACTACAAAGAAGCCCCAAAATAACCAAAATATAAAAAAAAAAAATTATGAATGTTCAAAAGTCAGATCTTAAAGAGACATGCAAGTGGAGTGTGAAAAGCCAGACCTTAAAAACTAATAGCGTCCTTACATTAGGAATATACTGGTCGCTTTCAATTTGTTTAACCTATGTATTTTTTTTACTCTATCAATTCTTTAATTTCAACTTTAAACATAAAACATTTAATTATAAGATTAAATGATATTTTAGTACCATCAAACTTTTTTTATAGTGATAATAATTTTTTAAAAATTTCATGACTGCTATAGAGCAATATATGTATATTGACCTTCGACGTTCACATCTCATTTATCTACAATAAACAACAAAATTCAAAAAAATATGAATAGAAAAAAATAAATATTAGTAGTCTTTTCCCGTGAAGATGTTGTTATGAATAGAATGTCGTTATCAAGAAGTACCCACGTTGTTTTAAAAAGAATGACCTACTTTTTTTTTTATTCTATTTCAAAAAAGTGTCCCTTTCTTCTTTTAACAATACTTTAATTCTAGGCAAAATAACCTTCTAGACCCTTGTACTACGTCGGTTTTGTAAGTTGGATACTTCTACTTACATATTTATCATCTGCCCCCCTGAACCCACTAAAAAACAACATTTTAAATCTTTTTTTGGTGAGTGTAACACACTCTCCCCATGTCAGCTGTCACGTCCGCTTCATCTACCACGTCATCTGCCACGTCATTTAAAAAAAAAGATAAGAAAAAAATTATTACATTAAATTTCAAGTCATTTTTAAAATGCTAAATAACAAATTAAATGTTAAAATTAATTTAATTAAATAAGAAAAATTTATAATTGTAGAAAAATTTGAATAATCATGTTTTTATTTTTGCTTAAAAATTAAACATCAAATTTATTCCAAATAATTAAAATTCTTCTCCAACTAGTTTAAATTTTTAACTATAAATTCATATATACAAACATAATAAATTTTAGATTTTTAAATTTGAATATCTTTAAAAAATTCACAAAAAGTTTAATTTTTTTTCAAGCAAAATTCACTAATTTTTTTTCAATATTCACTATCACTCACTTTCAATTCAAATTTAAATTTTAATCCCCCCAAAAAAAGATTTAAAATTTAAATTTTTATTCAAAAAGAAAATGAAAAGAATTGAATTGAGGGAAAATTAAAATAAAAAATAAAAAGTGAAGGTAGTGGTGGGGGGCTGGAAGAGTGTTGGGGTGGGGTGTGGGGGCTGAAAGGGGCTGGGGGTGGGTGGGGACGGGGCTGGAAAGGGCTGGGTAGGGTGTGGAGGGTGGGGACGAGTTGGGGTAGGGAAGGGCTGGAGGTAGGGTGGGATGGGGCTGGGTGGGGTGTGGGGGTGGAGACGGGCTGGGGTGGGGTGGAGAGGGAAAAAATATTTTTATTTTTTTTAATTTTTAAAAATATTTTTAAAATTTTAAAAATATTTTTAAATTTAAAAAGATAGAGGAAATAAAGACCTTTTTTTTAATTTTAATATTATTTTTATTTTAATTAATTATTCTAATGTAAAATTGGCCAAAAATTAATCCCCACTCGCACCCCCAGGCGAGTGACCACACTCTCTTTGTCCTAGTCACCATTTCAATGCCAAATAGGCAAGGTCAACAGTCAAAGGGTGCAAAATATTATTTTTTAATGGGTTCAAGGGTCTAGATGACAAACGTGTTAGTAAAAGTGTCCAACTTACAAGACCGACATAGTACAGGGGTCCAAAAGGTCATTTTGCCTTAATTTTAACTTTCCATATCATATGTTTAAGAACACAAGATTAAATGACATTTTGATATATTTGATCCAATTTTAATTTAAGATCAAAAGATTTAAAAGTCTTTTTTACTTTTTTTAAACTCCATATCAAGTCACAGTAAGTCATTCTTTTTAAAACGGATGGAGTAAAATATAACATGAAAAAATAGTTTTGAAAAAAATTAAACTGCTGTAGTTAAATATTGTTATAAAGATATCTGATTATATATTTAATATATTTTTAATTTAAAATACAAAATTTTAAAATTTTATTTATTTTCTTTAAACACAAAAGTAAAACAGATCAATCATCTCTTTAAAACGAAGGGAGTATCTTTTCGGCCACTGAAAAAGCCTCTATAGTCAGTAGTTTTACCAAATTGCACCAGTATATTTAATGTAAAAAGATGCAAAGGAGGGCCATGAGAGAATAATACTAATAATACACTGGGTTTGTTGTTGTTGTTTTCACATGACATGTTTAAGAGCAGAATCAGAAAGTTGGCACATTATACTATGCCCCCTCCAGATATGTTTGTTGTTTCTGTTTGGAATTTGATCATGTACATATTATTATGGTTTAGTTTTGCATTTCTTGTAAAATGGAATTTTTTGAATTGGTGATTCAAGGTATGTTGGAGTTGGTGATTCTGAAGATATACAACTATTCTACTATTTTATTAAGTCAGAGTAAAATCCAGAATCAAACCCTCTTATAGTTTGGTTCGTTGGAGGCCCTGGTTGCTCTGCTTTATATGCCATAAGCTATGAGTTTGGTATGTTGTATGAGTTTAAGTTCTACGAACTGACTTTGTAAAAATATTTTAGAAAAGATAAAAGTATGTGGTAAATGTTTATCGGTAACCTAGTAAAAATTGGGGAGAGGTGATTAAACGGGACATAACGTAGTTACCATTTATCAAGGACATGATCTTAGATAGAAGGTGTACAAAACACGAATTAAGGTAGAAGATTAGAAGGTAGTAGTGCGTCCATTCTAGTAGGTGCCAGGGGTCTATCCGAAATAGACTCTCTACCTCACCGCTAGGTGCCGGGGGTCTATCCGAAATAGACTCTCTACTGTGCCACTGTGATAGTGATAAGATCTGCATACACGCTATCCTTCCCGACCCCATTTTGTGGGACTACTCAGAGTATGTTGTTGTTGAACTTCCTATGCATGACATGCTAAATTTCACTAAGATTGTAGAGAAGGTAATAAACCTTTGATTTACACCTCCTGGTCACTTATGTTAGGTTCGGAATCGAGAGCATGTCATGCAGAAGCTATATATTAATTGCAAATTATGAGATGATAAATCAGACGACAATGAAAACTAAACTAAAAACATAATATTATTGATATGCTTTGGTCAAGAGACCTACATATTGAAAATCTAATATAGAAAAACATTAAATCTATTGGGAGAAATCTCCCCTGAACAAGACTACTTAAAGTACTATATTGTGGATGTTATTGTGTTGTGGTATAAGAAGAGGGTCTTTTATTTATAGAATTCCAAAACCATTCCTCCAAGAAAGAGGTTTGCCATGGAAAAGTTTTATATTTTCCTTTCAGAAAATTAAAAATAATTATGGTATTATTTTTATTTTTCTTTTAAGAAAAATAAAACTTAAATTTTATAAGAAAATCAGGCAAAAACCCTAACAAATCTCCCCTTTTGACTTGATTTTCTTTATTTGATCCGTCTTCTTCACATCACATGCATGAACTTCGTTCTGATATAATCTTCATAACTGTTGTTTGCCATGATTAAAAATAAAGTTTAAAATATCATGATTAAAAATTTGTTAAAAATTAATATTTTATTTTTAAAGATGCAGCAACACGAATATTGAAAATAAGGTTGAAGTTTGCTCTACACATGTAGTTGGACAAAAATCTTCATTATCATCCAATTAATTGCAAATTGATTAGAACCGCCTTAGACTTGTATTCAACCTCGTTTTACCAAACCACTGTATCTTTAAACCATAGGCTTTAACGCCACTTGTTGGGTTCAAAATCGAGAGTGCGTCATGCGGAAGCTATTAATTGCAAACTATGAGAAGATAAATCAGACGACAAAGAAAACTAAACTAAAAACATAATATTATTGATATGTTTGTTTCAAGAGACCTACATATTGAAAATCTAATATCGAAAAACATTAAACCTATTGTGAGAAATCTCTCTCTAAACAAAACTATTAAAGTACTCTATATTGTGGGTGTTATTATCCTGTGGTATGAGAAAGGAGTCTTCTATTTATAAAGTTCTAAAATCTTTCCTCCAAGAAAGAGGTTTACCTTGGAAAAATTTTATATTTTCCTTTCAGGAAATTAAAAGTAATTATGGTATAACTTAGAAGAAAAATAAAACTTAAATTTTCTAAGATAATCAGGCAACAACCCTAACAAATCTTCCCTTTTTGGCTTGATTTTCTTCATTTGATCCGTCTTCGTCACATTATATGCGCACGAACTTCGTTCTTGATATAATCTTCATAATTGTTGCTTGCCATAGTTAAAAATAAAGTTTAAAATATCATGATTAAAAATTGGTTAAAGATTAATATTTTATTTTTATTTTTAAAGATGCAACAACAGGAATGTTGAAGATATGATTGAAACTTGTTCTACACATGTAGTTGGACAAAAATCTTTATTATCATCCAATTGATTGCAAATTGATTAGAATCGCCTTAGACTTGTATTTAACCTCGTTTTATCAAACCACTGAATCTTTGAACCGTAGGCTTTAATACCACTTGTTGGGTTCGAAATCGAGAGAACGTCATGCGGAAGCTATTAATTGCAAACTATGAGATGATAAATAGACGATAAAGAAAACTAAACTAAAAACATAATATTATTAATATGCTTTGGTCAAGAAACCTACATATTGAAAATCTAATGTCGATAAATATTAAACCTATTATGAGAAATCTCCCCCTAAACCAGACTATTAAAGTACTACATATTGTGGATGCTATTGTGTTGTAGTATGAGAAGGGGTCTTCTATTTATAAAGTTCCAAAAGTCCAAAACCTTTACTCAAAGAAAGAAGTTTGTCAAATGTGAAATTTTTTTATATCATTCTTTTAGGAAATTAAAATTAATTGTGTTAACTTAAATTTAGTAAGAAAATCCGTGTAAAAACACTAACTTAAACTAGAACACCATAAATAAAAGTATAGTAGCTGACTTGAATCATGAAAGTTTCTAGCTTTTTACAAGCTCTTATGTTACTTCTGACCTTATTAGCCCTATGATATGAAGGACCAATATTGTTTGAGCCAGTGGAATACAATGGGAGTTTCCCAAAATTTGTACGGAATCCTTGTGCATGGCAAAGGTGAGAGTATTTGATTCTGAAATTGTACTTTGTAATGTATAATTCAAGATTGTGTTGAAAGCATCACAGATTTATTTAGGTGGCAAACTTTCTTTTCATTGATTCACCGGTGGGCACTGGATTTTCCTACGCAAGAACTCCAGCAGATAAACACTCAGATGATTTACGAGCAACTTATCATGCATATCAATTCCTTCCGAATGTAATTACTTAGTTTCTCCGTCAAAGGAAAACAACTTTATTAACTACCCTGTTGTTTTATGAGTACTATTTTGACTAATATTTTTGCAGTGGTTCGTCGATCACCACGAATTCTTAAACAATCTATTGTATGTTGGTGGAGAGTCATATTTGGGCAGGACTGTTCCCATCATTACTCAAAACATAGCAATTCGTAAGACTCTATTTGTCCTCGCTCCTCCAATTAGTCACTTTTTTATTTTTGGTTTAGTCCTATGCTTTATAACATCTTAACCCTTGTGATAATGCAGATAATGAAATGCAAAAAAAAAACATTTATCAATCTTAAGGTTTGCCATTTTCTCATACCAACTCACAACTCTAATGACAAAAAATATTTGGAACGTTTGTTGATGCGCAAAATGTGTGACCTACTTTATGTCGTCAAATGGTTTCAGGGATATATACTCGGAAATCCAATGACTTAGTATGGTGAAGCCAATTATCGGATTCCATTTGCTCATGGAATGGGACTTATTTCTGATGAACTATATGAGGTTGGGTTTTATTTGATGTTCTATCTGTGCTATCATCAACTTAAACGTAACTAGACTTACTTTTTCTGAAACAGTCCTTGATGACAAAGTGTAACGGAGACTACTTGACTCCAAATCAAAGCAATACATTCTGTTTGCAAGATGTTGAGACATTTAAAGAGGTTGAATTCTATCTGCACTAAAATTATATGTATATCCTCCTCTGCAAGTTTGTTAAAATAGTACCGACCTTTTTATGCAACTTATTGAAGAAGTTAATAATTTACATATCTTGGAGCCCGAATGTAACCCGAAGCCACACTTAATGTTTGGCCAAAGAAGATCTCTTGATGAAAAGTTTCATCAACCCAACAATACTCGACAACTTAAATGTCGTGTGAGTATTTACAAAGTAATTGCATTCTTTATCTCTAAAATGCTCACAAGAACTTACAAGCTGCAATTGCTTTAGGAAGATTGGTACATAAACTCTAATCAGTGGGCTAATGATGCTCAAGTTCAAGAGGCCCTAAACATCCGGAAGGTATGACAAAAGGATGTTACACAATACTAAACGAATTTATGTTACGTTTTAGTTGACAATGCGTAGAGCTTAAACTCAAACTGAAATATCACCAAAATACTCCTTTTGATAACAGGGCTTTATTGGAAAATGGGCGCGATGTAGACATTCTGTATTTTCATACTATAAAATAAAGGTCACGAATACCATACCATATCATGCAAGCCTCAGTAGCAAAGGTTACAGACAGGTTGAGTAGAGAAATATTTATTCTGTTTAGAACATTGGAATGACTATAAACAGAAATAGTTAAACTAATAAGTTCTCAATATTGTTTTTGAATTGAGCAATGGAGATCATGACAAGCAAGTTCCTTTCCAATCAACTATCACATGGATAAAATCTCTTAACTACTCCATTGTTGACGATGTTAGCCCATATGTTATTGGGCCTTTAGTTTATGGACCTTTAGGTTATTGGCTATGTATATATAGCCTACTTTTGTTTAGTTAGTTTCAAGCTTTTCAAATTATATTGTAAACCTTAGCCTTTCTTCAAACAGAAAAATCATTGGAAGGCTCAGTGTCCGTTGTTACTTAACAAGGTCAAACAGCCTCAATCTGGGCAGCAACAGAAATATGGGCAGCAAAAGTCTCCGTCACGCTCCTCTGGTGCTCCTCCGTGGTCATCTCGTCCTCCACAGTTCGCTGCTGCTGCACCATCTGTAGATGTTGAGTCTGTTAGAACTATGCCACCTTCTGCGTTGGATCCCCAGGTTTTCGAACAGTTCAGACAGTTCTTCGTTTCTAATCCTACGGCCATGTCAGCATCTATGTCTCATTCGGGTTCAGTTTCTTCTAGTACCTCAGGTATTCCTTCCTCCTTGTGGATATTGGATTCTGGTGCGTCTCATCACATGTCCCCTCATTTGTCATCGTTTGGTTCTTTGTCACCCATTTCACCAATCTCTGTTATGTCCGCGAGTGCTGTACCTATGTCAGTCGAGGGTGTTGGTTCTGTTACTACCCCTCACATTGTCCTCTCTGATGTTTATTACATTCCCAAACTTGCTTTAAATCTTGTTTCGGTCAGTTAGTTGTGTAAGGCTGGTAATTGGGTGTTTTTTTCTGATTCTGTTTGTGTTATACAGGACCAACACACTCAGAGGGTGATTGGGACCGGCCGTAGGTTGGGGGAACTCTATGTCTTGGAGAATCTCAAAGTGTCTGTAGTTGCTGCCTCTAGCATAGATTTATCTTCTTTTCGTTTGAGTCCTTTGTCTTCTCAGTTTTATCTTTGGCATTCCAGATTAGGACATGTGTCAGTTTCACGTTTACGTTTTTTGGTCTCTAGTGGTGCTTTGGGTCATGTGAACACTAGTGATATTTCAGATTGTAGTGGTTGTAAACTGGCAAAATTTTCTGCCTTACCGTTTAATAAAAGTGTGTCTTATTCTGTTGCTCCTTTTGACATTATTCATTCTGATGTATGGGGACCAGCGCCAGTATCCACTAAGGGTGGATCGACCTATTATGTTTCGTTTATAGATGACTATACTCGTTATACCTGGGTGTATCTTATGAAACGCAGATCTGATTTCTTTGGCATTTACAACAACTTTAGAGCCCTTGTTAAAACACAACATTCAGCTGTGATAAAGTGTTTCAGGTGTGACTTAGGGGGTGAATATACCTCTAATGACTTCACTCAGTTACTTGCCTCTGATGGTACCATACACCAGTCATCTTGTACCGACACTCCTGAGCAGAACGGTCTGGCAGAAAGAAAACATCGTCATATTGTTGAGACAGCACGCTCTTTACTTTTGTCTGCAGAGGTTCCTAGTATTTTTTGGGGAGAAGCAGTTCTAACTGCTGTATATGTGATTAATCGTATTCCTACTGCATTGACTTCAGGGATGTCTCCGTTTGAGAAACTATATGGTCACCCGCCGAATTATTCTGCATTACGAGTTTTTGGATGTACTTGCTTTGTTCTTCGTCCTCATGTTGAACGAAATAAGTTAGGGTCAAAATCAGCTATATGTGTGTTTTTGGGGTATGGTATTGGACAAAAAGGCTATCGTTGCTATGATCCTGTAAGTCAGAAATTATATGTTTCACGACATGTCACTTTTTTGGAACATATTCCTTTTTATTCCATTCCAGCTAAAACTCATGATGTGACAAAGTCAGATATTCGGCTTATTGATCCCTTTGGGATTGACATAGAGGTTCCAGTTCCGGATTCATCCATGCCATCTGGTGTGCCACCTGATAGTGCTTCAGCCTCGCCTGTGCCTGAGTCTGCTCCTTCGACTGTTGAGACTGGAGACCCACCACCTCTGAGGAGGTCTACTCGACCTTGTAAGTCCACCAAACTGCCAGATTTTTACTATTCTACATATTCAGCCTCATTTGCTTCCTTTATTGCAAACATACATCATTTGTCTGAACCTGAGTCGTATAGAGAGGCTGTGTCTGATCCTCTTTGGCAGAATGCTATGGCCGAGGAACTTGCTGCTCTTCATCATACACATACATGGGATTTGGTTACTCTCCCACCTGGTAAGCATGCGATTGGTTGTCGATGGGTGTATAAGATAAAAACAAAATCTGATGGGTCTGTTGAGCGATACAAGGCAAGACTTGTGGCAAAAGGGTATTCACAACAATATGGTATGGATTATGAGGAGACTTTTTCCCCCGTAGCAAAGATGACGACTGTTCGCACTATGATTGCTGTTGCATCCGTTCGACAGTGGAAGATATTTCAGATGGATGTCAAGAATGCTTTTCTGAATGGTGATCTCCACGCGGAAGTTTATATGACTCCTCCCCCAGGTATTGACCACCAGCCAGGTGAAGTTTGTCGGCTTCGAAAAGCTTTATATGGTCTCAAACAAGCCCCTCGTGCTTGGTTTGAGAAATTCTCCACTGTTATTACTTCCCTTGGATTTGTCCCGAGTAACCATGATTCAGCATTGTTTGTTAGATGTACAAGTGCAGGGCGAATTCTATTGTCCTTATATGTAGATGATATGATTATTACTGGTGATGATCATAGTGGTATTGAGTTATTGAAGTATGATTTGGCTCATCGATTTGCAATGAAGGACTTGGGCTTGCTGCGTTATTTTCTGGGTATTGAGGTGGCTCGGTCTAAGAAAGGGTATCTTCTTTCTCAGACTAAGTATATATCTGACTTGTTTACACGGGCGCGTCTTTCTGACAACAGGACTGTAGATACTCCCCTTGAAACCAATGCACGTTACTCTCCTAGTGATGGTGTTCCATTATCAGATCCGAGTCTTTATCGGACTATTGTGGGTAGTTTGGTTTATCTTACGGTTACTCGTCCAGATATAGCACATGCAGTTCATGTTGTTAGCCAGTTTGTTACTGCTCCTACTTCTGTGCACTGGGGAGCTGTACTTCGTATTCTAAGGTATCTTCGTGGCACTCAGTTTCAGAATCTCTTGTTTCCCTCGACGTCATCTCTCGAGTTGCGAGCCTATAGTGATGCTGATTGGGATGGAGATCGCAATGATCGTAAATCCACCACTGGTTTTTGTGTGTTTCTTGGAGACTCTTTAATCTCGTGGAAGAGCAAGAAACAAGATGTTGTCTCTAGATCTTCCACGGAGGCTGAGTATCGTGCTATGGCTGTGACTACATGTGAGATTATTTGGTTACGTTGGCTTCTTGCAGATATGGGGGTTCACATTTCTATGCCTACTCCCCTGCATTGTGATAACAAAAGTGCGGTTCAAATTGCAAAGAATTCTGTCTTCCATGAGCGTACGAAGCACATTGAGATTGATTGTCACTTCACCCGTCATCATTTACAGCTCGGGACCATATCGCTTCCTTTTGTTCCATCGTCTTTGCAGATTGCTGACCTTTTTACGAAGGCTCAGTCGGCGTCTCGATTTCGTTTTTTGTGTGACAAACTCTCAATGCTTATTGCTGTTGCATTGTGAGTTTGAGGGGGGATGTTAGCCCATATGTTATTGGGCCTTTAGTTTATGGACCTTTAGGTTATTGGCTATGTATATATAGCCTACTTTTGTTTAGTTAGTTTCAAGCTTTTCAGATTATATTGTAAACCTTAGCCTTTCTTCCTTTCAATAAAGTTCTATTAACAGACGAATGGCGACCATGGTTCGTTGACAATCAAGTTTCCGGGTTAGTTCTTGATCTAACACATTTTAAAATTCTTGTACACTAGTCATAGACTCCATCAGGTTAAACTCTTTGAACAATTTCAGTTACACGAGAAGCTACTCAAACCGGATGACATTTGCGACAGTGAAGGCAAGTAAACCTCCTTTCAAGCTAAGCTAGTTTCTTTCACTTTGTTTTCAGATAAAAATCTTGCCAAATAATTTTGTGTTTAAAAGCGTCTTTTTTGTTTAACAAGGAGCAGGGCATACTGCACCGGAGTACAAACCTCGTGAATGTCTGGCGATGTTTAGAAGGTGGTTGTCTTACCAACCTTTGTAATCAACAAATATATCACTATCTGTTGGCAAATCTGGCTACTGGACTAGTGAAGTCAGTTCAGATTAGATTTATTTGGAGAAATAAATGTTATTTCCTTCTACGGATACGCAGAATCTGTATATGCAGAACAACAAATTCAACTAGAGTTCAAGTATAAACTGTTGACTAATTCTTCAATAATGTGCAAGTCTTGTTATGGTCCTGTTTTTTAGTTTTAAGTGGAAGTAAGTTTTACTAAGTCAATTTTTGTATTTTTTTCTATTTTTAAGTGGAAGTAAGTTTTACTAAGTCAATTTTTGTATTTTTTCTATTTACTGTTTTACAGAATTAGAGGGCACTTTCTTAGCAGTGTTTTACTCCTACTTCACCACTATCTTTAGTTCCTATATTTTAGGTTTAGTTGTTAAGTTTTAAGCCTATAAAATGGCACTAGGTCGTCTTGTTTTATGTAGTTGAATTGAGAAGTAAAAAAAAAAGGTACGAGTCTTTTCTTTCTCATCAGTTTGTATGCAATTTTACTTTCTTTCTCCTAACAATATTGGTATCAGAGCAGCCAGGTTTCTTCACCTGGGAGCCAGAGAGAGGGTGAGAAAGAGAGATTTTAAAAACGTAAGAGAGAAATCCATCATCTTCAGATAAGAAAAAAATGGCAATGAACACCAATGCAAATTCTCAGCCTCTTCCAATATTTAAAGGGGTGAATTATCAGTTTTGGAGTCTTAAGATTAAGACTCTTTTTAAGTCTCAAGAGCTATGGGACTTGGTGGAGAATGGATTTCCGGACCCGGATGAAGGTCATGCACAACAGCTTCGGGAAAACCGTAGGAAGGATTCGAAGGCATTGTTCTTGATTCAACAATCTCTTCATGATGATATCTTTTCCAGAATTTCAGCAGCGGAGACATCCAATGAAGCTTGGGAAATTTTGCAGAAGGAGTATATAGGAGATAAGAATGTAATTGTAGTTAAATTGCAAACTTTACGTCGTGATTTTGAAACTTTAAGCATGAAAAAGGGTGAATCCGTGCAAGAATATATATGTCGAGTCTCTGCAATTGTTAATCTGATGAAGTTTTATGGAGAAAAAATTACTGATGAAAAGGTTTTGAGGTCTTTAACTAGTAAGTTTGAGCATGTGGTTGCTGCTATCGAAGAATCCAAGAACTTATCTGACTATACGTTTGATGAATTAATGGGTTCTTTATTAGCTCATGAAGATAGGCTAAACAGGTCTTATGAGAAGGTTGAAGAAAAAGCATTCTAGGTGAAAGAGGAGCTTCTTTCCTGCAACAATCCAAAGAAAAATCCTCAAATTTTCCTAGTAGAGGTAGAGGAAAAGGTGGATTTCATGGCCGAGGTCGAGGTCGCGGCAGAGGTAGAGGACAATTTAGTGAGTCACGTCAGCCCAAGACTGACTTCCAATGCTGGTATTGCAAGAAGTCCGACCACACTAAAGCATATTGTTGGACCAAACAAAGAGATGAACAGAAGCATGCCAATATCTCTGAGAAAGTGGAGGATGAAAGTAAGTTGTTCATGGCTCATTCTCCAATTACTAACAATTCTGATGGTGTTTGGATTATTGATAGTGGATGCTCGAATCATATGTCTGGTACAAAGTCTCTATTTAGAGATCTTAATGAGTCGAGAAAAGTGAAGTTCAACTTGGTGATGACAAATAAGTATGAGTTGAAGGCAAGGGTACTATAGCCATCAAAACAGCGCAGGGTAATACTAAACTTATCTGTGATGTGAAATTTATTCCTAGTTTGGCTTACAATTTGCTAAGTGTTAGACAATTGATGGTTAATGGTTACTCTGTTCTGTTTGATAATGATTCATGCATTGTTAGTGACAAAAAATCTGGTCAAACTGTTGTAATTGTGCCTATGACTCAGAACAATATGTTTCCCCTTAATGTTTCAAATATTGTTAAAAATGTGTTAGTTGCTAAAGGTGTTAATGAAACTCAACTTTGTCATCTTCGATATGGTCATTTGAACATTAATGGCTTGAAATTGTTGACTAGAAAGAACATGGTGGTTGGTTTACCAAAAGTGGGTGATCTTGAGTTATGTGAAGGGTGCATATTTGGAAAACAAAGTAGAAAATATTTCCAATAGGAAAATCTTGGAGGGTTAGTTGTTGTCTGGAGCTTATACACGCTGACTTGTGTGGGCAGACGAAAACTGAATCATTAGGTGGGAGTCGGTACTTTCTTCTGTTTACTGATGACTATAGTCGTATGAGCTGGGTTTACTTTCTCAAGTTCAAATCTGAAGCATTTGATAATTTTAGAAAATTCAAGGCCCTCGTGGAGAAATAATCAGGCTACAACATAAAAGCTCTTCGCACAGATCATGGTGGTGAATTTTTATCTGATGATTTTAATTCATTTTGTAATGAGAATGGAATTCGCAGGGAGCTTTCAACACCGTACTCACCGCAGCAAAATGGAGTCGCCGAGCGGAAAAATCGTAAGTAGTTGAGATGGCCAGAAACCTACTGAATGGAAGGGGACTTCTAGTTCACTTTTGGGGAGAAGCAGTGGCTGCAGCTGTGTACCTCTTGAACATCTCTCCAATAAAAGCTATTTTGGATCGAACTCCATATGAAACATGGACGGGACGGAAACCACGAGTAAGCCACTTGAAATTCTTTGGTTGTGTAGCTTATGCTTTGGTTAATATACGTTCTAAACTAGATGAAAAATCAGAGAAATGAATTTTCATTGGTTATAGTCCTTAATCCAAAGCATATAGACTATATAATTCTACTAGTGGTAAAGTGATTATCAACGGGAATGCTGTTTTCAACGAAGAAGCAGCCTGGGAGTGGAATGGCGAGAAAGAAAATTCAGTAATCCATATTCTAGTACAATCAGAAGGAGAGCATACTACAATTCTTAAATCTGCAAGTTTTGATCCTTCCTCTTCTTCCAGCAGTGATGCTAATCATTCTTCTCATGGCAGTAGCAACAACAAGTCTAATCCAACAAGCTCCCACTCTCTATCTTCGACGCCATCCAGCAAAACGCCACCAATAAAGTTTCGGTCGCTGGAAGATATTTATGCATCTTGCAGCTTTTCCTTGTTAGCTGCTGAACCAACATGTTATGAAAAAGCTGCAAAGCGACCTGAGTGGCAGAATGCAATGATTGAAGAGATCCAGTTCATTGAGAAAAACCAAACCTGGGAATTGGTTGATTTTCCTGAAGGAAAGAATGTTATCGGGCTAAAATGGATTTTCAAAGTGAAGTACAATGCTAATGGAAGTGTGAAAAGGCATAAAGCCCAACTTGTTGCAAAAGGATATTGCCATAAACAAGGCATAGACTTTGAAGAGACATTCTCACCGGTAGCTCGCTTTAAAATGGTTAGAACTACTCTAGCCTTGGCTGCTCAACTTGGTTGGCCTATGTACCAATTTGATGTTAAGTCTGCCTTCCTAAATGGAGACTTACATGAAGAAGTATACGTCTCTCAACCTGAAGGCTTCATCTCTAGTGAAGGGAATAGCAAAGTATACAGACTGAAGAAGGCATTGTATGGTCTAAAGCAAGCTCCACGGGCATGGTATAGCAAAATTGATACCTTCTTTCAAGAGCAGTAGTTCAAACGAAGTGAGAATAAACCCACACTTTATGTGAAAAAGAGAGGTAATGGTGATTTTCTAGTTGTTTGTCTTTATGTCGATGATATTATAGATATGGACTCTTGTGAATCTATTATTTCAGAATTTAAGAGTTGCATGATGGGTAAATTTGTATTTCTTGGGCTTAAGGTGAGACAAGGTTCGGATGGAATCTTTATTTCGCAAAGAAAATATGCTACTGAACTTTTACAGAAGTTCAACATGATAAAATGTAATCCATCTCCCACACCCATGAATATGAATGAAAAAATAGTACTTGATGATGGTACAGGCCCAACAAATGCTTCCTATTTTAGAAGCTTGGTTGGTGGTCTAAACTACTTATCACACACAAGGCTCGATATAGCATTCTCTGTCAGTTTAATTTCAAGGTTCATGCATAGTCCTTCGAAGCAACACCTGGGTGCAGCCAAAAGGATCCTGTGATATGTTACTGGCACAATAGGCTATGGAATTTGGTACTCAAGAGTTTCAGAATTCAGATTAATTGGTTTTACAGATAGTGATTAGGCAGGTAGCTTGGAAAATCATAGAAGCATATCTGGAAATGTCTTTAGTCTTGGTTCCGGGGCAATCTCATGGAGTTCAAGGAAACAAGATACAATCCCCTTGTCATCTTCGAAAGCAGAATACATGGCTGCAACTTCCGGTTGCCAAGCTATCTGGTTAAGGAAATTGTTAGTGGATCTTCAACAAGAGCAGATTGGTCTAACTGAAATATGGTGTGACAACATGGCGGCGATTTCTATGACAAAAAAATCCTGTATTTCACAGTAGGACGAAGTACATCGACATCCGCTATCACTTCATTCGCGATCTAGTTGCTAGTGGAATAATCTCATTGAAATTTTGTGGCACAAATGATCGGGTTGCTGATGTTCTTACTAAATCGCTTCCGCGCAACAAGCATGACTTCTTCAGGTTACAAATGGGAGTATGTGATTTTGAAGAAAGGGGGGGTGTTGACTAATTCTTCGATAATATGCAAGTCTTGTTATGGTCCTGTTTTTTAGTATTAAGTGGAAGTAAGTTTTACTAAGTCAATTTCTGTATTTTTTCTATTTACTATTTTACAGAATTAGTGGGCACGTTCTTAGCAGTGTTTTACTCCTACTTCACCACTATCTTTAGTTCCTATATTTTAGGTTTAGTTGTTAAGTTGTAAGCCTATAAAATGGCACTAAGTCGTCTTGTTTTATGTAGTTGAATTGAGAAGTAAAAAAAAAGGTACGAGTCTTTTCTTTCTCATCAGTTTATGTGCAATTTTACTTTCTTTCTCCCAACATAAACAAGAACACAATGAAGTATATCAAATACCCTCAACACAAGATCAAAATGACCTTTTCAAGAGGTGTATTTTATTTTTTCAGAAAATAGATGAAACAGAAATGAATAAGGCCAAGTAGTCTGAATTCACGGCGTTTCCTTAAGGAAACAATTCCCCTCACTGTACCCGAGGTTATAGAATTTTTCCTCCCAGGATAAAATGGCCTTCAATCCAAATATAGCGGTACCTCAAATATTTGGACTCTTCGAACGCACTCAACAGTTTGAATGATCACACAGAATTTTTAAAGACAAGAAAAAGTATTTTTTTATTCTGAATAGATGAAAGCAGGTTTATATAGCCATAACATACTTCTTCTGAAAAGAGGTAATGATTCACTTCAAAGGTTACACCTTTGCTGTAAGTTCATGCCTGTTCATCAAAGATTGCATCTTTTCCTGAACAGTCTTCCCATTTCATGAATTAGTGTGTCACTTCATTGAAGGATTACATCCTTCTGAAGCATCATTTCGAACCATTGAACCTTTTGTAGCCTCAGTTCAGAACAATGTATCATTTCTAAAGCACCAGTTTGAAAACAATGCATCAGTTCACTTGAAACAGTGCAACTGTTACTCCATGTATATATAAATGGAGGTCCGAAACACTACAAAAAAATTTTATTGCATTTTTCCTTGGCATTCTTTGGAATTCAAATAAAGTTTGTCCAAAAAGATAGATCTCATCAATCGATCATTTGACAAATCCAAATTCAAATCCAAATCAGAAGCCGAGCCGAGCGATGACAACGACGGCATGTGACATCTATTATTTCTTGCCTCACTTTCCATATGGATTAAGTGTTGTTGATTATAAACACTTTCAAGTTCTCTTTTTCCACCAATGTGGGAGAAAGAGTAAACTTTCTAATTTGGAAGTACACTTTCCATTTTAGTGTCTCCTTCCCTCCACCATTTTACTCTCCATTTTTCCATTCACACTTATTTCATATAGTATGAACTCAACAATCTCCCACATGAATGGGGAATGGCTATTTTTCATAAAAATTTTACAGACAAGTATGTGATCATCAAACAAAGACTGATTGCATTTGGATAAGTTGGTTTCCCTTTGAACTTTCCGTAGTGAACATGCATCGGATGCATTCGGTCAATCGGAAGATTTGATATCTTTGAACCATCGAGCTTTAATGTACACCTAGACATTACATGTCATACAACCAACCTTTTACCATTTATGGTTCTCACGGTTTTGTTCTTTTCAGCCATAAACATGTCCTGATTTCATAAGAGCTTAGAGAATAGGCCTTTACTAACATTCTCTTTGAAGCGGTTTCCATTTCTCCCTCATATAGGTGATTTCTAAACGTTTAATCCTGTAGATTAAAATATTTGGTCTAATCTGCCAAATTTAGATAATCTTTAAAAGACTTTTCACCTTAAGTCTTATCCTTGTTTACTAAACATTGTCTACATTATGAGAATGGGTTGGGTAATTAAAAATGTTGAACCTGTCAGACACAACTTTGTTTGCTCTCCTTGAACCTAACTCTTGGGATCTCCATCCTGCTAGGTAGAGTTACCGCTATGCTGACTCGTCCTAGGCCTTAAACCCATTCCCTTGGATGTTCTTTCTACTCCTTCTCTAGATAGGTCTTTTGTAAGTGGATCCGACACATTATCTTTGACTTTACATAGTCAATAGTGATAATTTCACTAGATAGAAGCTCCCTAACGGTATTATATCTCCATCATCTGTGATAAGATTTACCGTTGTACATCATACTCCCTGCCCTACCTATTGCCGCTTGGCTATCACAGTGTATACATACTGGTGCCACTGGTTTGGGACAATAAGGAATATCTTCCAAGAAATTCCGGAGCCATTCTGCCTCTTCACCGGCTTTATCTAATGCGATAAATTTAGATTCCATTGTAGAGCGAGCAATACAAGTCTGTTTGGATGATTTCCAAGAGACCGCTCCTCCACCGATAGTAAATACATATCCACTTGTGGATTTTACTTCGTTCGATCCGGTGATCCAATTTGCATCACTATATCCTTCAAGTACTGCAGGATATTTATTATAATGCAAAGCATAATCTTGAGTGTATTTAAGATACCCCAAAACTCTTTTCATTGCCATTCGATGAGTTTTATTGGGATTACTCGTGTACCGACTATGTCTGGTCGTGTACAGTTCATTATATACATTAAATATCCCAATAATCTTGTATACTCCAATTGCGAGTCACTTTCACCTTCATTCTTTCGAAGTGCAAAGCTTACATCCAATGGAGTCTTGGCAATATTGAATTCCATACACTTGAACTTGTCAAGTACCTTTTCGATATAATGAGACAGTGATAATGCCAACCCTTATAGAGTTCGATGGATTCTTATACCTAAGATTACATCTGCAACTCCAAGGTCTTTCATATCAAACTTGCTCTCGAGCATTCATTTTGTTGGATTTATGTCAGAAATATCTCTACTGATGATCAACATACCATCCATATATAAACATACAATGACTTGGTGATTTGCAGTGTCTTTAATATAAACACATTTATCACATTCATTTATTTTGAATTTGTTTGCCACCATGGTTTGGTCAAACTTCGCATGCCATTGTTTTAGTGCTTGCTTTAGTCCATATAATGACTTGATAAGTTTACACACCTTGTTTTTCTTTCCTGGAACCACAAAACCCTCAGGCAGTTAGTTCCATGTATATTTCTTCCTCCAATTCTCATTTAGGAAAACGATTTTCACATCCATTTGATGGATCTCAAGGCCATATACCGCAGCCAAGGTAATTTACATTTGAATCAATGTTATCCTTGTTACTGGAGAGTATGTATCGAAGTAATCAAGACCTTCTTTCTGTTTAAAGCCTTTTACTACAAGTCTTGCCTTGTATTTGTCAATAGTACCATCCACTTTCATCTTCCTTTTGAAGATCCATTTGGAACCTAAAGGTTTATTTCCGGGAGGAAGGTCAACCAATTCCCATGTATGGTTGCTTAAGATTGAATCTATCTCACTATTGACTGCCTCTTTCCAAAAGGATGAATCCGAAGATGTCATCGCTTCCTTAAATGTTTGAGGCTCATTTTCCAAAAAAAAAGTCACAAAATCTGATCCAAATAAAGTAGACGTTCTTTGATGTGTACTACATCTTGGATTTTCTTCATTATGCTCATTCTCAATTGGTTCATCGCGAGGTCGTTTAGACCCCCCACTAGACTGTTCATGTCTAGTTTTACACGGATAAATATTTTCAAAGAATTCAGCATTGTCTGATTCAATTACCGTATTTTTATTAATATTCGGATGTTAGGATTTATGAACCAAAAATCGACATGCCTTAGTGCTTGTAGCATATCCTATGAACACACAGTCTACCGTCTTAAATCCTATCTTAACCCTTTTAGGCACAGGAACTTGGACCTTTGCTAGACATCCCCACACTTTGAAATATTTTAAGTTGGGTTTTCTTCATTTCCACTTTTCATAAGGAATTGATTGTGTCTTACTATGGGAAACACTATTGACTATACGGTTGGCCGTAAGGATAGCCTCCCCCTACAAGTTTTGCGGTAAACCAGAACTTATAAGTAAGGCATTCATTATTTCCTTCAAAGTTTGGTTTTTTCCTTTCCACAATTCCATTAGATTGAGGTGAATATGGGGTCGTAGTTTAATGGATGATTCCATTCTCTACAATTATTTGTGCAAAGAGAGATTCATATTCTCCGCCCCTATCACTTCTTATTTTGATCTTTTTGTCTAACTGATTTTCAACTTCAGTTTTATATTGCCTAAACACATCTATTGCTTTATCCTTACTATTTAGCAAGTAGACATAACAGTATCTAGTGCAATCGTCAATAAAAGTTATGAAATACTTTTTCCCACCACATGATGGTGTTGACTTCATATCACAAATGTCAGTGTGTATTAAGTCTAGGAGATTGGAATTCCTTTCAACGGACTTATAAGGATGCTTTGCATACTTCGATTCCACACACGTTTGACACTTTGATTTATTGCACTCAAAGTTTGGAAAAACTTCTAAGTTAATCAGTTTTCGTAACGTTTTGTAATTAACATGGCCTAAACATTCATGCCATAAATTATAAGACTCAAGCAAATAAAAAGAATTTGAACTTTTATTTATTTCAACAGTTATTACATTAATCTTATAAAGGCCTTTGGTCAAATAGCCTTTTCCTACATACATTTCTCCTTTGCTAATTACAATTTTTCCAAAAACGGTTACAAATTTGAATCCGTTCTTGTCTAGAAGTGAAACAGAAATTAAATTCCTACGTAAGTCCAGAACATACAAGACATTGTTAAGTGTCAAGACCTTTCCTGAAGTCATTTTCAAGCATATTTTTCCTGTTCCTTCTACCTTAGCAGTAGCGGAGTTAGCCATGTAGAATATTTCTTCTACTTGAGCTGGAGCGAATGAAGAAAACAACTCTTTGTTGGAACATACATGGCAGGTGGAACCAGAATCCATCCACCATTCGCGAAGATTCCCTGCCAAGTTGCATTCTGAGAACATAGCACACAGATCATTGCATTCTTTGTTGGATTCAATCATATTTTCTTGATCCTTCTTCTTGCCTTTCTTTGGGGCTCGACAATCCGTGGACTTGTGGCCAATCTTGCCACAATTGAAGCATTTTTCCTTGAATTTCTTCTTGGGTTGATGGCTTCCTTGTTCAGCTTTCTTTCTTTTCTTAGAATTATTTTAGTCATCTTCTACAATATGTGCTCCATTAATTGTAGAATTCCCTTTTGACCTTCTCTCGGTATCTTTATTTTTCTCTTCAATACGTAGTCGAACAATAAGATCTTCGGCAGTCATCTCCTTTCATTTATGCTTCAAGTAGTTTTTAAAGTCTTTCCACAAAGGTGGTAGCTTCTTAACTATCGCTGCTACTTGAAATGCATCATTCACAATCAAACCTACAAAACAGTTTTTGTGAGTATTAAGAAATTTTTTAATTTGTTCAACTAAGGTATTTTTCAAAGATATACCTTCTTCTAGGAGATCATGTATGATGACTTGCAACTCCTGCACTTGAGAGACAACCGATTTGCTATCTATCATTTTAAAGTCCTGGAACCGTACAACAAGGAATTTCTTTATTCCCGCATCCTCTATTTTATATTTTCGTTCAAGTGTCCCCCACAATTCCTTCGATGTCTTAGTTCCACTGTAGATATTGTAGAGGTCGTCTTGGAGACCACTCAGAATATAATTCCTGCAAAGGAAGTCTGAATATTTCCAAGCTTCTACAATTACGAAATGCTCTTTGTCCGAGGTTCCCTCGGGAACCTCAGGAGCATTTTCGCTAGTGAACCGTTGCAGACACAAAGTGGTGAGGTAAAAGAAAATCCTTTGCTGCCATCATTTAAAGTCAATGCCAGTAAATTTTTTGGGCTTATCTGCTGATGCCATTGTAGGCGGAGCATTAGTGCGACTTGATGTGGCAATATTAGTTGCCCCCACAGGCGTTTTCGCATCTTGCATTTGACTATCGCGTGTCATTTATCCTGTCAGCACAGGACAAAAAATACTTAGTATTTTCAGAATACTACTTATAAAGTTAAGCAACTTTAAAATTTTCTTCTTGTTTCTAGTTGACAATGAAGTTTTACGACTTCCAGTTGTCAACCGAAAGATCTTTAACTTGTAATAAAGTTTTTATGACTTCAAATCACTAGCTAAGTTCAGGCGGAGTAGAAAGTTAAAACTTTAATCTCTAAAAACAAGCTATACAAATTCTGAAAGTTGTTTTCTTAAGATTATTATTTCCTTCTACGGGTACGCAAAATCTGTATATGCAGAACAACAACTTCAAATAGAGTTCAAGTATAAACAAGAACACAATGAAGTATATCAAATACCCTCAACACAAGATCAAAATGACCATTTCAAGAGGTGTATTTTATTTTTTCAGAAAATAGATGAAACAGAAATGAATAACGCCAAGTCGTCCGAATTCACGGAGTTTCCTTAAGGAAACAATTCCCCTCACTGTACCCGAGATTATGGAATTTTTCCTCCCAGGATAAAATGGCCTTCAATCCAAATATAGCGGTATCTCAAATATTTGGACTCGTCGGATACACTCAACAATTTGAATGATCGCACAAAATTTTTGAAGACAAGAAGATTATTTTTTATTCTGAAATTTTGTATCAAAACCTGTGGATGAAAGCAAGTTTATATAGCCATAACATGCCTTTTCTGAAAAGAGGCAATGGTTCACTCCAAAGGTTGCACCTTTGCTGTAAGTTCATGTCTGTTCATCAAAGATTACATCTTTTCCTGAAGCATCATTTCAAACCATTGCAACCTTCTGTAGCCTCAGTTCATAACAATGTATCATTTCTGAAGCACTAGTTTGAAAACAATGCATCAGTTCACTTGAAACAGTGCAACTGTTACTGCATGTACATATAATTGGAGGTCCGAAACACTGCAGAAAAGTTTTACTGCATTTTTCCTTGGCATTCTTATAAAGTGTGTCCAAAAATATAAATCTCATCGATCGTTCATTTGCCAAATCCAAATCCAAAGCTGAGCGAGTGACAACGACGACAGCACAAGGCATCTATTATTTCTTGCCTCACTTGCCATGTGGAGTAAGTGTTCTTGATTATAAACACTTTCAAGTTCTCTTCTTCCACCAATGTGGGAGAAAGAGTAAACTTTCTAATTTGAGAGTACACTTTCCATTTTAGTATCTCCTTCCTTCCACCATTTTACTCTCCATTTTTCCATTCACACTTCTTTCATATAGTATGAACTCAACAATAAACGAGTTCTTTTATTTAGTAATTTTTATTACTTGTACTTACTATTGATTATTGGAACGTTAACTGTAAGTATTTCCACTTGCAGAATCTTTTCATTTATTACTGTTGTTAATTCTCATCATTAGGTATATGAGCCAGAAAGAGAGTTTCCTTATTGCAGTAATAGTACAAAACGATGGCATCTGCAAATTTGTTCAGTATGCTAGGTGGTATTATTTTCGTTCTGTTGGGACAAACAACTTTTACCTAACTTTTTTCATCATAGGCATAATGGACCCACTGGCCTAGCCAGAGAGCTATCCCTGAGGATTTTTCAAACCTTATAAGGAGCCCAGGGTTCTCGTCCTTCACTAATACACGATTTATACCATTCATTAGAGATCAAATTTTTTTGATTTGTATCGTTAAATTTCACCTTGGTATGCTGGGAGAAAAAAGATCATGGCCAGTAACCTCTTGTTACAGAAGAATTTCTACTGGGGTTTAACTTAAATTCTCACAATTATTATACCACCTTCTACTAGAATTACCTACATAACTAGCTAATTGTACAACTTCTAACACCCGCCATCTAGCTTGAGGGGGTGGAGTTGTTACATTTTTGTAATTTAGTGTTGTGTTTACGGTAACTCCGCCTTGTGTGAGCTTGCTCATATTGTCGGTCCTAAGTATGGATAAACAAGGAGGGCCAATGCACACTTAAAGTTAAGTCCAATCGCTATTGGATCTGTACAATGACACCAAAATTTGATCCCTTCTCAAAAGTTGACATGCATAAACATGAGCAACAACCGTTAGTAATTCGTAACAGGGTATCAATACCATCTTCATGGACCCCTCGGCCTTATTAATTCGAACCTATCAAACTTAACTGTGCAATGTAAGATCTTGTTTGAATGAGTCAGTGCTTAATCGGTTAAAAACTGCATTCACAAAATCATTGTACTTTATGTGTATTGTCCCAATGACCTTATCAGTAATACATAACTCCCACACATGAAAGTGGATCCATCCATCGGCACACACCTTATTCTTCCTAGCCCATCTATGACTAAATTTGAATAAACAGATGGCTAACCTGTTGCAACAGATGACACATAAGTAAAAATTATCAAACAATTATAGACAACTATTAGAACAGAAGATCAATCTGTTGCAACATATGACTTATCTATTGAAAAAAATCAAACAGATATTTTCATCTGTTGAAACAGATTGTCAATATGTTGTAAATTATCAAACAGATAGAATATATTTTGCAACAAATTACCCATTTAGATTTATTTTAAAGTAATTTTTTTTTCCAAAATATAATAAAGATAAAATATTGATAGTTCATTTGATATTCATTTGGATTTGTGTTTGAAGTTGTAACTTCTTTATGATTCTTGAAAGTTGTTCTTGAACTTAGTATTGAAGTTTGGATTGAAACATACTGACTTTTGTACCAAAAGTAACATGGATCGAGTGTATTTCACTGCCCAGTTTATGATTGACTTTGGGTCTAACAAGGAGGTGTTAGTTCCACAAAAAATAAGAATAAGAGTGTAATGGGTCGCTTGATTCGTTTAAGTGTGTAAATGACTTTTTGAAATAAGTTTAGGGTGGAACTAATGTCTTTATCCAAATCTTTAATCGTTTCTGTTTTTAGTTATTCCAATTTTGTGAACAAAATAAATATTTCTACTCAACTTGTATATAAGATATCCGTAACCTTTGCTACTAAGGTGTTCATGATACAGTATGCTACTCATGACCGTCTTTTCATATTGCAAAGTTGCACATCTCTCGCATTTTCCAATAGTCATCTGTTACCAAAAGAGTATTTGATTATATGTTCATCTGAGTTTAATTTCTATGCATTGACATAAGGAAATTAACTTGTGAATCTATAACATGTTATTACAGATTACACTTAAACAACCAGATGGTATCTAATTTTACTTCAAATACAAAATCCAACCTCTTTAAAAGTTTGAACATCTTGCAAACATAGTGTATTGCTTGGACTTATATTGAGGTAGTGTCCTTTACAATTGGTCGTCAAGGACTCTTTCAGAAAAGTAGTAAAACTCCCTAAGTGGGGTCTAGGGAGGGTAGACTGTATGTAAACCTTACCCTACCTCATGAAGGTAGATAGGCCGTTTCCGAAGGACCCTAGGCTCGAGTACAACAAGTCAAAGTAGGTACTAAAAGGGAAAAGACAGTGAAGAAAACATAACAAATGAGGAAACAACAAAAAAAAAAAAAGTGCAATAACCAATATACCATAAACAACGGATGATTAACAAAAATCAAAAGTAAGGCACTACCATAATAAGGTTAATACTACAATAGACATCACCAAGCCTAAACCTGTCGAAAAGCAAGAAAACGTTCCACCACCTACTAACCTTCTACCCTAATCAACGAACTTCACGCCCATTAAGTGTGAGTAAAGTTAATGACAATGTACAGATATAACACCAAAGAAAATTCAACCTCATAGAGTTCATAAGAAATAAGTCCCATTCCATAAGCATATGGAATTTCATAATTGTCTTCACCTTCAAAAGTCAGATGGATTTTCGAGTATACATTCAAAAGCATATTATTTCTTGTGATATCGCTCTGCATTGTCCTATAGTAATTCATCTGAAAGTTTACACAATCTTTAGCTGGGATAGGAGGGTAAATGATGTTCGTTGCAGAATAAACATTTTGCGATAACAATTTCACTACGTGTTGTGAGTTGGTACATTATCCGTTTATCCCAAAGGAAACAAATTCATAAGAAAAATGACAAACCTTAAGTTTGTTAAATGGTTTGACTTCCATTTCATTCTCTGCAATATCACAAGGACTTAAATGTTAGGAAAGACAGGCACACAATCAAAGAGCCTGACAGGGTAGCAGCGGAAAATATCAAGAGTAAACTGTCCCTTTCAACTTGAACCAAGAAGAGACAAACAAACCCAAGAAAAATAGAGTAATATACAGCAAACAAATCAACCAAATGAAACAAGATAAGAATAAAGGCAATCACACGAGACACCAAATTTACGTGAAAAACCCTTCGGTGTGAAGAGTACAAAATCATGGACCAAACCTCCACTATAATCACCAAAGAGTTACAATATTGTCCTCCAAAATGGCCACCAAACAAGTGTCAAACAAAAAGAAACAATACATAAACCACAGCACCAAATACTAGAGAAATAAAGGAGTGAAAGCACAAAAACTATAGCTACTGTTCCTACAGGCCACCAAATCAAGCTCCATCAGTTCCTAATCAACGATTGAGATAAGAGGAACAAGCAGTCCAAAAATCAGCTCAATCGGACAAGAAACGAAGCACGAATCGCAATTTGAAGTTGACAGCTGTGGCTGAAATTTAGGTGCGAAAATCAGCTTTGTTTTTCTCTCTTTGCTGCTGAAAACTCTTTTTTTGTGATGGTGAATAAGAACTAAAAAGATCAATATATATGCCCCATAGTAATGGGCCTATGGGCACTAGTGGATTGATCCAAATTGAGCCCCATTTATCCATATAGGAAGGAAAAAAATCCAATAACCCAACATTAAAATGTGAGAGCATAGTACAAGAGCAAAAACAGCAGAGTAGTAACAAAGTTCTTTCCTTTTGAAGTTCAGACACGTAAAAGACGGAGAAACGAAGTGAAATTTGATACTCACTTAGTACTAATCCGACATCCGGAATTAGTTTCAATACATGTACAAATGCTTTTCAATGTATTCTAAGAACTATGTTGACAAGAAATCACAAATAACGATGAATCTAGTTACCTCGTGAAGGAACTGATATGCAAGATCACTTGATTGTAAATCAGATGATTATAGAGCTGATGGAGTTGTCGCTTAGGAAAATCCAGTGCCCACGGGAAAGTCTACGGAAATAATGCTAGCCGCCTAAAAATTGCATAATACTTGGAACATTTTTGAATTGTGCACAAACTTTATGTACATTACGATGTACAATTTCAGAATCAAATACTCTCACCTGTCCATGAGTAAGGATTCAGTATCATTTTAGGCAAACACCCATTGTACTCCACTGGCTCAAACGTATTGGTCCTTCACAATTCATAGTTAAAAAGTTCAGAAAAGCAACTTAATATGAGCTTGTAAAAAGCAAGAAACTTTTATGATTCAAATCAACTAACGCTTATTTAGTGGCGTTCTAGTCTAAGTTGTCACTGATTCGACCCAAAATCTTCTTCCTAATTATCTTGAAGCGTGATCAACAACAACAACATACTCGATGTAATCCCACAAGTGGATTCTAGGCAGGTTAGAGTGTACGTAGGCCATACAACATACCCATTGTAATCACCTCTACCCCATACTCCTTCTGCCCAACTCTACCTCTCCTCCTACCCACCACTGCCAACCTCTTACACGTGTACACTATTGCATCTACAATTCTGCATCTTGTTCTAGATATCTTCTTTCCTAATCTCAACTCTCATGGTATGTCCACACATCCATCTCAACGTACTCATTCTTCAACTTGCATAGTTCTTAACTGACCAACACTCCACCCCATACAACTCTATAGAACTTACCTCACCTCCTTATCACACAGCTTGAAGCGTGATCAAGAGGTGTAAATCAAAGGTTAATCACATCTTTTACATTATTAGTGAAATTTAACACAAACATAAACTCGAACGACATACCAATCTCATATATAAGGCCAGATAAAGCAGAACAACCAGGGCCTCCTGTGATCCAAAGTAGAACAGGGTCCGATTCTGGATTCGACTCCGACTTTATAAAATAGTAAAACAGTTGTGCATCTTCATGATCACCAACTCCAATATACCTGGAAAAGTAATTTTTATGATCATACGCGGTTCTAATTAACTCTTAACTTCAAAATGTACACTTATTATTTCCAGTTTAACTTCTCACCCAGTTTCAAGTTCAAAAGGAAGTGGTCCTTGAAATCCTGGAAGAAACTTCACTGTTGAACCAGCTGCTACAGGCTGTAAACAAAGCTCTGCTACAACAAGAACTAAGAATAAATAGTAACATAGTTCTGTTTTTCCCATATTTTTTGTATTACAAAGTTTTCTTAAAGCTAAAAGTTTGTCATCCTACAGATGGATAAGCATTACTGAAAAAGTACCGAAGAAAACAAAAGACAAGACGCAAGAAGTTGTAGTTAGATTTTTCTTCGTTATTATGTTGTTCACAGAGAAGTATTACAATTTCTTTATTTTTTTTTGTTTTTTCATCGGTAATTCATATTCAAGCTCAAAGGAGCAACCCATCCACTGCACCATATGCTTTGGTGGTGAGAAGTATTACAATTACTAGTATAATAAGCATGAGTAGCCGACAACTGAGATTAAGCAAGCGGTTGGCGATTGTCATGATGCTTCTGATAAGGATATTTTTATAATTTTATATTTTTATTTTTATTTAATTATTTTAATCTTAGTTTTAATTTATTATATATTTAAAAATTATATAGAAGGTATTATATAAATATAATTAAAATTATTTTGAGATACATAAAAAATTTTGATTTACTTGAAATTTCATCAGTGCAATATAAATTGGCATATGTTATTTAAAATTTTGTAAAAAATAATATAAATCACAATAATACAACATAATTGAGATACATTATTTAAAAATTTCGTGAAAAATAATACAAATCACAAATAATTATCAAACTAAAATATTTGAAAGACGCATAAAAAATTTGCTCGACTTTTCAAATTTTATCGATGACGTATAAATTGGAATAGAGAGAGCATTACTTGAAAATTATGTAGAAAGTTGTATAAATCATAATATAATTAACAACTTAAAATATTTAAAACTATATAACAAATTTGATTAACTTTCTCAAATATTTCATCTATGTCACATAAATTAAAAAAACAACATATTGTAACTGAAAATTATGTAAAAGCACAATAAATCAATAACTAATAACGTAAATATTTTAAAATATCCAAAAAAAATTATTGACTTTTCAAATTTCATCTATACTATACAAATTGAGATAAAAACGTAACATACATTGAGCCTGTGCTGGCACAGGCTCCAATATCTAGTATATACACAACCATTGCCCTTAGGTCGTTTGGTGTGAGGTATAAGTTATAATAATTTCAAATAAAATGTACAATTATTTTATTTCATGTTTGGTTGGAGGTATTAGTTAGTCAAGTTATATTAAAAGTATAATGAAATAACTAATCCCAAAATTAATTATCTCAGGTAACTTATTTCCAATCAAACGATCCATTAGAGTCCTAGTAGTTGCTGCTAATTAACCTTTTAAGAAACTTAGAAGATATTTGGGACTCTCCTATAAATGTAACGCTAGATTAAACTAAGTTAGTGACATTAATTAATAGCTAAACCTTGTCACTAATATGCTGATTTGTACCTCTATCAATTACATCCTCTTATCACAATTTATAGACATTTAATTGAATATAAAATTTAATGATGAAATAAAAACTTTTGAAATTAATATTTAATGATGACATCCAATTAAGCTGACCTGTCTTCCTGAAAATTAAACTTTTCTGAAATTGTATTTGACCATAAATAAGTGAAGTTGTTTTTAACTTTTCATAAAAGAAGTAAAAGTTAAGAAATTCACTCGTTTTCATTTTTTTAAATATAACTTAAAATTTTTTTTGAAATTCTTATGGCCAAACACCACTTTTACAATAAATAAAAAATTCTGAAAAAAAAATCTTATGACTAAATGGGGCCTAAGTAGAAGTATATATAACGTGTAAAGTTAAACTATTATTAGTTAAACATAATTACCATTTTAAAGATCTATTAGAAGGAAAGTATGCTAGCTAAAATATACTCTCTCATGTCATTTTATGTGGCACACTTGTTTAGCTCATTCAAAAAAAATAAAAAATGACAATTTACTTCTTTTTTTTTTTAACTCTTGACAAATATTTGAAGATTGTTTTAGATCACAATATTCAAAAATCTTTATTTTTTTCTAAATATTATATCAAGTCAAACTGTGTCACGTAAAATGAATAAATAAAATATATTTATTTAATTAAAAACAATACACCCACTTGGATTTATGACAGCCTCAACTAATATAGAATGGATGAAGTACATCTTTAATTTGAAATCACAAACTTAAATTTTTTAATTAATTGAAATGAAAAGAGTACAATGTCAATGATTCAAATTACATCAATTATATTGATTCATGTAAAAATAAACTTAAAAAGAAAAGAATTTAGTGTAAAAAAATAAGGAAAAGATACACACACAAACAAAAAAAAACATGAAAGAAAAATAGAAAAAATAAAAAAACAGCCAAGTGGAGCAACATAAGTCATAAAGAATAAAACGTTTGGTGAAAACTATCAAATAGTATAATTAATACAACATAAAAAAAAAAAAAAAAAAACCCAAGAAAGTACGAAACAATTTTCAGCCTTAGAATCTTGTCGGTATTTCTTTCTTTTTTTTCTTCTTGCCACCGGTGGAAAAGCCATTATTTTTTTAATTAGTGATTTTAAATTTGAGTTGTGAGTATAAAAAGAAATTTAATAGAAAGTATTTATTTTAAATGAATTTTATGTGGTAAGGGTTTAAATTAGTTGAACTCTAATATAGATATCAGATTCAAATAGAAAATTACAAAAAAAAAATTATAAATTGATGTTTTGATGTCTGATAATTTTGAAAGATTTTAAATTTTATTTATAGCCAATTTATAGATTTTATTATTTCAATAGATTAAGTAGATTTACAATAACAAATAAATTTCCATAGCAGGACCGATATAATAATCTGAAAATATAGTAATAATATGTTATTATAGCTTTAATTACACTTGTAATATATACACTAACGAGTAACGACATGTAAAACCTAAATTCATTCTGCAAAATAATATTGCGTAAATGTAACACGGGATTAATACGATATCAATTTGAATTCATACAACTGACTCTATCAAACATTTGGAGGTAATTGGACATTGATAATTAGTGAAAAAGTATATTTGATACAAACAACAAAAATAAGTTCAACACTAATAATTTTATCTTCTTTATCAAATTAAATTTTTGTTTTAGTTATCTTCTTATAAAACATAAATTTTGTACACAGTTACTGTATCATTATTTTACATCATCACACAATATTAAGATGCTATTATCCTTTTTTTTTCTAATTAATTTTCTATTTCTGAAATTAATTTTTTTCTCCTCTTCAAAGTTAGTTTCATTATGAACATGGAAACCTTTTTATGAAAAAATTTAGGTGGACTTACTACCTCGTTGATGTACATATGCAACCAAGTTAATATGAAACCTATTATCCTCGTTGATGTTTGAAATTGCTTGTTATTTTCCCAAGTTAATAACTTAAATGATCATTTAACTTTAGATTTTTATTTTAAAAATTCACTCAACTTTGAACTTTACTTAAAAAGTCAGTCAATTTTAGATGTTTTACTCAAAAAGTCACTCAATCCATTTTATTACTTTTTTAAACTAAATTTTGTTTATGTGAAATTTCTTTTATAATAAAATTTGAAAAATATAAAATATCCATTTAATACAAAAATATATATTTTTTTTGTTTCATTTCATATGAAACATTTATTTGAAATCTGTCCCCAAAAAATATATCAGCTTTCTATAATTAGAAATAATTTAACTTTAAAATTTTCATTTTGCCGTTAATGATTTGTAGTCGAATACTCGCTCCCGATTATTTTACTTAGTCCTTATAATAAATATTAAATGTTTTAGTTTACTTACCCATTTAGCAAATCAAGAAAATCCTATAAAATCTTTCTCATAGTACCCTTCGTATTAAATATAATTACATAAAATAGTGACAGTCAAATTTAGAGTTTCAAAACTTAATTAATAGAGTTAATTTAGTAAAATATACATCTAATTAATTTTTTTTTAAGAAATATGACAGATCAACATGGACAAATAATAGAAAAGAGAATGAGTAATTGTTAAGATTTATTTTAGAATTTAGATAGCACTTTTTTGTCTAGTAGAACAGTGTAACATGAATGGAGAGATACAACTTTTGAGTACCTAAAAGAAGGCCTTCAAACAATTAATGCCCTTCCACCAAAATTTGGCTATTAGAAAGAGTTTCTTTGGCTATGATCAATAATGAGCAAGAAGAAGCAAAATATAATCTTTTTGAATAAAGATGAACTGATTATATACAAACCAACATGAAGTGGTAAAATAAGAACCTAAAATAACAAACTCCTGCAACAGTGGAAATAAAATAAATTTTAGAATATAAACAGTAACATAAACACCATTACCACAACAAATCAAAGTGTAATTCCACAATTAGGGTTTGAAGAGGGTAAGAGCTGTGTACGCAACCTTATACTACCATAACCTTTATAGGTAAAGAGACTGTTTCCGACTCTTTGACAACCCTCCTTTTTTATTCGAACTTGGGACCAACAATATGAGCATGCTCACACAGGGCATAACACTAAATTAAACAAATGTAACAACTCCACCCCCTCAAGCTAGATTGCCGGTGTTAGAAGTTGTACAGTTAGCCATAGTTATGTACATAACTCTACTAGGTGGTGGTATAATTGTGAGAATTTAAGTAAAACCCCAGTTGAAAGTCTTCACAGGTCATGATCCTTTTTTCTCCCAGCATACCTAGGTGAAATTTAACTATACAAATCACAAAAAATTTAATCTCTAATGAATGGCATAAATAAATCCCATATCCGTGAAGGACGAGAACTCTGGGCTCCTTATAAGGCATGAAAAATCCTCAGGGGCGGCTCTATGGTTAGGCCAGATGAGTCTGTTATGTCTATGCTATAAAAGTTGTTTGTCCCAACAGAGCGAAAATTTGAGTAATTCTTAAAGATTGTTTGTGCCTACGTAACAAAAGTCTGCCTATAGAACCAACAAAGAATCCGCCTCTGGATTCTTCAATGTTGTATTTCGCCATGAATTTGTATTTTATCTGCGACAGCCAACGTCCTAGCTAGAGAAATAATACCACCACGCATATGTAGAGCCTTAAACTCACTACGGGGTACTTGAAGCTATGGTCATTTCGCCTTTACCATTCATTGATCCGTCTTCTTCGTGGAATCCCATATTTGTTAAGAAATATAATTGCGAAGTATGATTTTCAGTATTGAGTGATCAATAGCCTGAAAAAGGTTATTCTTTACTTTGAGATTCTTTAACCTTAGATTGTCCAACTGTGTCATTTCTGCTTCTAGCAAAGAGATGTCAGAGATGTTAGTGGATGGCTCTTGCACGCCAACAATGAAAACTGGTCAATACTCCTTAGACCTAGGAAAATTCTCTATCAACATGCTCTAATAGTCGTAATGACCATCAATAACAACATACCTAGTGAAATTCCACAAGTGAGTTCTAGGGAGCATAAAGTGTATGCATACCTTACCACTACCTCGAAGAGGTAGAAAGACTGTTTTTGAAAGACCGTTGGTGTCACATCCCTATTTTTTCCGTCCCAACCCCACTAGGGAGTTGGTTTTAGAGAAAATGGGTTTTTCCAATTAAAGTGACGTTTTGAAAAGAGATTATTTGTTTTACCGAGTCGCCACTTAGAATTGAGTTTGGGTGTTCCAAGTCACTTTATTGAATCCCCAATCAAAAGGAAATGACTCTTAATTTTTGGTCTGTGATCTAGAAATTCGGATAAAGAATTCTATTGATCGGAGGCAAGGTGTGAGGCACCTCTCGAGTCCCGTGATTCTAGCACGATCGCTTTAATGACTTAAGTCTGGCTTAAATTAATCTTTTATATATATAATATTTGTTAGCCTAAAGGTGATTTCTATCCTGCTTTTATTTATTGAGAATTTATCAAAAACTGCCTTGATGCGTGGCTTACCGATAGTAGTACTTTTCGGCCTTATCACGAGTTTTGGCATATTTTTCGCGTCTTTATGGCATTTATGGATCGTCCCCGTTTTCCCCAATTCTGAATAAGATTTTAATATGTTTAACATCTATCAATCCCCATTAAATCGGCTTTAAAATGATATATTAATTTTAGTATAACGAATGATCAGTAGTAGAGTTTTTCAACTTCATCATTAACTTTATCTTGTATGTTAAACTCTTAATTTTCTAAAGATTAAGAATCTAAATCATTCTTTTATGAATTATGAAAAAGCTCTCAATGCTGGAGTTTTCAAAACTGATTCGCTACTCAAACTTCTTAATTTTTTTTTTCATGCTAATGAAATGGTTAAAAAAAAAATTTTAGTGTATATAAATAAAGCATTACCGAAATATGCAACTTAAGACCTTATAAGAGTTTCTTTTATTTTTATTTTTTTTTTCAAGGCAAATATTATCAACTTTATTCTAAGAAAGGCAAATAAGTGTAAATTCAAGACACACATATCCTAATAGGCTAGGCGATTAATTTATTATTAGTCTATCTTTATTATTATTACTAAATCATGTTTGGGGTCTTCCTGTTAAGCTCCATCTTTCACGTTAAAATATCTAAACAATATTTTATATCTCAAATAAATAAAGCTAATTTATTATCTCATAACAGTAAACAAGCCACTTTTTTTTTTTACATGATAGGAATAAGCATATTATCGTTTGAGACCAAATACATTATCTTTCAAGTAATGATAACCTTCTAAATCTCAAAGGGAAAATTATGTTGTGGGGGGCAGGGGTTACATGCAAAGTAAGTAAGTGTCCCACTGACTCAACTATTAAAATGGTAGTACTAATATTTAAGTAAACATAGCATGTTGCATTAGCCAACAATGACGGTGATTAAAAGCTTATAACCATTTCTTTTATTTATTTTCTTTCCCATTCTTTTATTTCTATTCTGCTTCTCTTCTAATTTATTCTTCTGTCTCGTTTTTCATTTTGTTTACTATTTATTCTTAAAATCTTATTTTTCTATATATAGTATGAGTATCATCATATAGTAGAAAATTTAAATGCATAAATCAATAAAGAGCCTGTTAAACACCAAATCTATGCGTAAAATATGAGTGCTTCCTAACTTAAACATATAGCTCACATCAAGAATAAAGACTAACATAATTAATCAACCACACATATTAAATAACGTAACAAATCATCTAGATAACTTTATTTATAATTTGATTTACAATAAAACTTATAAAAATAAAAGTGTTGGATCGAATGGGAACCTGTGTGGTAGCAAAGTTAAAGTAAAAGTAAGAATGCCTTCACCAAAAACTCAAAATAGGAACTTCAATCAAATTCCAATCTACAAACTATTTTAGAAAACTCTCTTTTTCACTGCTTGTTTTTTTTTTTTTTTCTTTACTGTTTTTGCTTTTCCTGTCTTTTTCCGTTCTGTTTTTATTTTTCTACATCTCTGTGTCTTCTTCTTCTTGTTTTTCAATGTCCTCCCTTTTTTTTGTTTTGTGGGTTATATAATGGGCATGTGTAGTGGCTACGTGAGTGTGTGGGTGCATGGGGAGTTGAGGGAGTAATGGGAGAGATATAGGTATTAGTGGGGTGGTGGGTAGTTTCGGATTTGACTCTATTATTATTATTATTTTTAATTAATAACTTAAATAAAATAAAAACGATAACATTTATTTAAAACTAATAAACTATGGATACATTAAGTAGTTAGTCTTAGAAATATGTCTAAGGAAATATTAATATCACTAGATTACTTGTTTAAAATTTAAAAGAAGAAAATAAATATAGTTTAAAAAATTCTTTTTTTAAAATAAATAATAAAAAAAAAACTTATTTAAAAATGTGACTCTATGTTTTTGTAGTTTTCAAAAAATTTTAAACAAACTTTGTAAAAATAAGATGAAATCAAAATATCTAATTTAGATTAGAAATAATTAATATATATATATATATATATATATATATATATATACATATATATTATATTAAGCACTAAAATGACATAAAATATTCAGTTTGGTCAAAAATTAGGTGTTTACAGTCGGTTCAAGTGCAAGAAATCTAGATTAAAAAAAAAGAATAAAACAATGAAGAAAATATAACAACTAACGAGGGGATTGTGCAAAATCTACACAAAACAACAACAAAATAGTGCGAATAATCGAAATACAATAAAAAAGATAGTAATGGATATTACAAGCAGGTACTACAATACTATAGGTAGTGCAATGGTAAACGCAACAAGCCTAAGGCTCCATTTGTTTTTTTTTTGTAAGATTCAGACGTCTGAATTTGAATGCACATCTGAATGATTAAAATGTTGTCTCTAGATCTAAAAACTGAATGATTACTACTGTTTGTTTTTCAACATCTGAATGTATAAAAAAAATTATTTGTATACATAATAAAATAAAAAATACAATTCAAATAAAAAAATAATTATATTAATAAAAATATGTAATTTAATACAACAAAATTATTATTATTTGATTGAGAAAAATATTTATGTTTGTGCATGATAGTGGAGATGACTTATAATGGTGGTTGTAGTGACAATGATTGATGTTAGTGATTAATAATGTTGGTGGTGATAATTGTGATGGTTGGTATTGTAGTGACTGTTATGATGGTGGTGGTTGTTGTTGTGATGTGACGTTTCTTGATGTTAGTAGTTTAAGGTGTTGATTATGTTGACTGAAACATGAATGCATGATGATTGACGATGTGTTGGTGCTAGTTAGACATGTTATTTGTTGTGATGGTGGAGATGGTTGTTAGTAGAGATAAATTGTAGCGATGGTACTAGTTGAAGTGGTGGTAGAGGTGGCGTTACTAGTGACAATGATGGTGGCGGCCAAAGAATGTGTAGAGGTTGTGATGTATTAGTGGTAGTTAGTGATGGTGCTAGTTGTGATAGATAAGTTGGTTGGTAGTAGGGATTGACCAGTAGTGGTTGCAGATTGTGGTGTTGTTGACGGCCGTGGTGGCAGTGAATATAATTAGAATAAAAGAGGTAGTAGGTATGGTAGCGGTTGACAATTGTGGTTGGTAGCGGTATTTTTTGTCAATGATGGAGGTTGGTGGTGGTGGTGGGTGATGGTTGATAATGGTGACGGTGGTAGAGGTGGTTAGTGGTGGTGACTACTGATTATGAATAGAGTGGTGAATATTATCCAACACCAGAATATCCCTTCAGACCTATTAAGACTTAGTTCTAGATCTAAATGATTAACACCTATTCAGAGTTAAAATCTTAATAAAAAAAAAATACACTTAATGGTCTGAAGTCTGAACTATTTAGATTTAGAACTCTATTAAGTGCAAACAAATAAGGCTTAAATCCTTGAAAAGCAAGAACACTCCTCCCCCATTAAGCTTCTACTCTAATACGCGTCTCTCACTTCCTTTTATCTAAGATTATGTCCTCGGTAATATAAAGTTGTGTCATGTCCTGTCTAACCACCTTTTCCAACCAATACTTCTTCGGCCTACCCATATCTCTCCTCGTACCTACTATATCCAACCTCTCGAACCTCCTCACTAGGTAATTGTACCTCAGCTCTTCACATTTCCAAACAATCTCATCTTGCTTCCCTCGTTTTGTCTACCACGGGGGCTGCTCCCACCTTATCTCAAATAAAATCAGTCTTAATGTTATGGCACTTAGTATGTGATACAAAAGTGAGTGTGTATCAAGAGAGTCAAGTCAACACAAGAACACAAGAATAACAAGATGAACAACAACAATGCTAGTGAATCGAAATAGGCCACACATGGCTTCACTAGACTTCAAGGTTTACAAAAATGACAAGATGATAGAGATAACAATAACAACAACAAGCGCAACAAAGTGGCATCAACTATAGTGAATCGAAAATAGCCCCACACGGCTTCACTATGTTACCACACAAACAACAAGATTACAAAATTAAAGATAGTAACTTGACATACAATATTCAAGAATCTAAGAACCCCAACAACATGAAAGGACCCTAAGATTAAAGAATATTATCACCAAGCTCTTACTTGGACCAAGAGGAACTCAATGACCTCAAGATCCTAGTTTCTAACCAAGATTCAACCCAAGTGTCACTCCAATTGGGAACTTCGGTTTTGAGCTTCTCCAATGGAAGAGAAAAGTTCAAAATATTACAAGTCTTGTGTTCTCAAAATATCATGAATGAACTACCACAAGACTAGCCCTAACAAATGACTTATATAGTCAATTACAAAGGAGGGACAAAAGATCAAAATACCCTTGGCATTAAGTGGGTGGGTTTAGGGTGTTTTGTTGGGCCTCTTCACATTTTAATAAGTATAGGCCCTTGGATGGGCTCACAAGGGCCTCACACAAGGCCAAGGATGTGAACAAGGCTTGGAGTAGTTACAACTCACGCGCTTGGCTTCGTGTGAAAGGTCTCAAGCTAGGAATTCTCGTATCATCCTCTCCATCTTGAAGGAAATTTATCCTCAAATTCGGATCATTGCCATCCTCCACCGTGTCCACCCGAGAGAGGTCACAAACGTTGAAAGTGTTGTGCACTTGATATTCCGGGGGTAGATCCATCTTGTAGGCGTTGTCGTTGATCCTTTCTAATACTTGGAACGGGCCATCACCCCGCGGCATCAACTTAGCATTCCTTTTAGACGGGAATCTATCCTTCCATAGGTGTACCCATACCCAATCTCTCGGTTCAAGAATGAGATTTTTTCTTCCTTTGTTGGTTCGCCTTGCAACTTCTTGGTTTTTCTTCTCCAACTGCAACCTCACCTTCTCATGTAGCTTCTTTATGGACTCGACCCTTTTGTTTCCATCTAAGCTTATTACAAGATCACTTAGCAAAGGGGTTTAATCCAAAGGGGTAAGGGGGTTGATGCCGTATACACACTCAAAGGGTGTCATCCTCGTGCTTGAGTGTATAACACGATTATAAGCAAACTCAATCAACGGTACGTGCTCCTCCCAAGAAGTCATTTTTTCCTTAACCATGGACCGAAGCATAGACCCTAAGGTCCTATTTACTACTTCCGTTTGGCCATCGGTTTGTGGGTGGCATGAAGTCGAAAACAACAACTTAGTACTGAGCCTACTCCACATGGACTTCCAAGAGTGGCTTAGAAATTTAGAATCCCTATCACTCACTATGATCCTCGGAACATCATGAAGTTTTACAATATTATCAACAAACAAAGAGGCTACACTAGGCGCATCATCACATTTAGAACAAGGAATAAAGTGAGCCATCTTGAAAAATTGATCCACCACGACAAAAATACTATACCGCCCCATTTTAGTTCTAGGTAATCCCAACACGAAGTCCATTGATATATCAAGCCAAGGACGCAAGGGAGGGACAACGGGGTGTACAATCCGGGGGGTTAGAGCCGTGACTTGGCTCCTTTGCACTCAACACATTGGCCGCAAATCCGAGCTACATCCTTGTGCATTCTAGGCCAATAAAATTGTTCTTCCAAAATTTTGAGGGTCTTCTCGACCCCAAAATGGCCCATTAGACCGCTATTTTGTGCTTCCCTCACAAATAATTCTCTTCACGAACTTGAGGAACACACAATCGTCTACCCTTAAATAAGTATCCATCAAATTTGGTATAAGAATGGGAACCCCTATCCGTAAACCACCTATCCCTATCCAACTCTTTACTTTCCCTATAGATAAGAGCGAAGTGAGGGTCCTCGGGATATAAAGACTTAAGGCTTTCAAACCCCATCAACTTAGATGACAAAGTAGACACAAGCACATGTTTTCGGGACAAAGCATCGGCAACCACATTGTTTTTACCCTTCTTGTAATGAATAACATAAGGAAAAGTTTCAAGAAATTCAATTCATTTGGCATGCCGCCAGTTAAGCTTGTCTTGTGCCCGTAGAGGCTTCAAGGATTCATGATCCGTTCAGATCACGAATTCTTTAGGCCACAAATAATGTTGCCAAGTGGCCAAGGCTCTAATCAAGGCATACAACTCTAAATCATACGTAGAGTAGTTTAGAGTTGCTCCTTTGAGTTTTTCACTAAAGTAGGCAATAGGCTTCAATTCTTGCATTAAAACCGCACCTATGCCGACTTTGCTAGCATCACATTCGACCTCAAAAGTCTTGTCAAAATTCGGCAATTGTAGCAAAGGGGTAGAGATGAGCATAGCTTTCAAGTCCTTGAAGGCCTTAGCTTGTTCATTTTCCCACTTGAAAGGTTGATCCTTTTTAATCACTTCGATCAAGGGGGCGGCAATGGTGCTAAATCCTTTGATAAAACGTCTATAAAAACTAGCCAACCCATGGAAACTTCTCACTTCACCTATGGTTTTGGGGGTTGGCCAATTTTTAATGGCATCAATCTTAGATTCATCCACTTCGACCCCTCTTGAGCTCACCACAAACCCAAGAAATACAACCTCATGGACACCAAAAGAATATTTTTCTAGATTGGCATATAACTTATCTTTTCGGAGGATATCAAACACACATTGTAAATGCTTTACATGCTCATCTAAGGACTTACTATACACCAACACATCATCAAAGTAAACAACAACAAACTTTCCGATAAATGGCTTCATCACATAATTCATTAGCCTCATGAAAGTACTTGGAGCATTTGTTAGGCGGAATGGCATAACCATCCAATCATAGAGACCGAATTTGGTCTTGAAGGCGGTTTTCCATTCATCATCCGGTTGCATACGAATTTGGTGATAGTCACTCCTTAAATTAATTTTAGAAAACAAACACGAACCATTCAATTCATCAAGCATATAATCTAGCTTAGGAATAGGGTGATGATATTTTACCGTTATCTTGTTGATGGCTCGGCAATCAACACACATATGCCAAGTCCCGTCTTTCTTGGTCACTAGTAGCACCGGGACCGCACAAGGGCTCATACTCTCCTTGATATACCCTTTGTTGAGGAGTTCCTCAACTTGGCGTTGCAATTCCTTGGTATTCGTCGGGTTGCTCCTATAAGCCGATTTGTTGGGCAATTGTGAACCCGGCACAAAATCTATTTGATGCTCAATTCTCCAAAGTGGGGGCAATTCTTGTGGTAATTCCTTCATGAAGACATCTTCGTAATCCTACAAAACATGAGAAATATGAGGAGAAATGGAAAAGTTAGTGGGGTTAGTATTAAAATAATGATCCAAGAGGAGCATCAGAGTGTCCTCATCATGATCCACAAATAGTTCTTTCCTCCTAGCCATCATCACCACACTCCCTTGCCCCTTAGAAATTAGGAGCTCCTCGGTTTCTTCTACTCTCTCACTCTCGGATTCCCTTTTTTTTCCCTTACTCTCGGCCTTCTTTCCCTTCTTTCTCAATTCCCGCATCTCTTGGTATAATTCATTCACTTGGGAAGGCAATAATGGATGAAGAGTGACCTTTTGGCCATCCTTATCAAGTGTATATCGATTGGATCTTCCATCATGTTTGATCGACCGATCGTATTGCCAATGCCTTCCTAACAATAAGTAATAAGCTTGCATTGGTATCACATCACAAAGCACCTCGTCATGGTAGTTGGCTACCTTAAAACGTATCACGTATTGCCTTGTGACCTTTAACTCACCACATTCATTCAACCATTGTAACTTGTAAGGACTAGTGTGAGGTGTAGTCGGCAATTTCAAAAAGTTCACCATTGCAACACTGACCACATTCGCATGACTTCCACTATCTATCACCATAGTGCACACACTTACCTTTACAAGATATTTAGTATGGAATAGATTCTCCCGTTGGCTAGGATCATCTATATCCTTACTAATCATGACATGCCTCACTACAAGGTTTAGAACCACATACTCTTCTTCTTGCGAATAGCATCCTCACAATCATCATCATCATCATGTGGCTCATTTTTGGGTTCCTCTCCATCTTGAGGTTTGGCCTTATTCTTTTTATTTTTAAGACCCACTTCCTCACCAAGGTAATACAATCTCCTACCCCTTAGATTTATGTCCCCAACCTTGGCACTTGAAATATTGGAACCCCTTAGGATTAGGATACTTGTGAGCCTCTTACCTTGGTGGATATTTTTCCATTGCCTTGGCCTCGAGTTGCCTTGTAGTGGTGGGTTGGTCTTTGTTTTTGTGCCAACCCGTGGTGGAGGAAGCAACCTCCTTACCCTTCGGCCAACCCGAGAATGCTTGACCCTTGGCTTTGTAACTTGTTCTTTCCTTAAGTTATCTTTCAATTTCAACAGCCGCTTGAAATATGCCTTCAACGGTATCAAATTTATGGAGAGTCAAGTGAGTAGCAATCTCCTTATTTAACCCACACTTAAACCGAATGATGTCATGGCCGATTTGTTCTCCCCGATGGTCAAGCTTCAACATGAGTTGTTGAAACTCATCATAATATGCCATAACACTTCGATTCCCTTGTCCCAAGTTGTACAACCTCACAAGCAACTCATGACGATAACTTTCGGGAAGGTACCGTTGCCTCATTAGATACCTTAACCGAAACCATGATAGTGGTTGCCCATCTATCAACTCGTTGCCAAATCGCTTGATGTATTCCCACCAAGTGTTAGCATATCTTTCAAAGTGGGCTATGGCATAACAACTCTTCTTCTTCTTCGAAATATCATTCACTTGGAATACCTTGTCACACGCCGATTCCCAAGAGAGATACCTCGGGGTCACTTTCACCCTTAAAGATAGGTAGACTCAATTTGATGGTATTGATTCCCACGTCTCTCTCTAAGTGTAGGTTTTCCTTTTCTCCATACCCTCGGTATCTCCTTGAATCCACACGACCCCCTCTCATCTCCTCCTCCCTCATGTAGGCATCATCAAAGGCTCCATACCCTTCATAATCCCCTCTACCATATTCCTCAAGGTGGACGGGAC
>NC_061114.1:219959365-219984969 GCF_002878395.1 Capsicum annuum | reverse complement strand
CAACATACAATAGATAGCAGCGGACATCAAACAAGAAACTACCAGAGCAAGGGCAACAAGACCATGAACTCTTACTAGAATGGACACACTCCTATCTCCTAATCTTCTACCTTAATTCGTGTTCTGCATACCTTATTATCTAAGATCATGTCCTTTGTAAATGACAACTACGTCATGTCTTGTCTAATCACCTCTCCCAAATTTTTACAATTTTTACTAGGTTACCGATAAACATTTATCATATACCTTTATCTTTTCTAAAAGATTATTACAACGTTAATCATAGAACCTAAACGTACGACATACCAAACTCATAGGTAATGGCAGATAAAGAAGAGCAACCAGGGCCTCCAACGAACCAAACTATAAGAGGGTCTGATTCTGGATTTGACTCCGACTTAATAAAATAGTAAAATAGTTGTATATCTTCAGAATCACCAACTCCAACATACCTGGAATCACCAATTCAAAAAATTCCATTTTACAAAAAATGCAAAACTAAACCATAATAATATGTACATGATCAAATTCCCAGCAGAAACAACAAACATATCTGGAGGGGGCACAGTAATCTGCTGACTACCTAGTTGTGGTCTTAAACATGTTACGTGGATAGTTAAAACTAAGAAATTGCTAAAAGGTTAACACAGACAAATTAAAATGGAGGGATTGGTAATATTCTCAAAAGAGGAAACTATAAACATAGAGGGTGTGTTTGGTACAAGGAAAACATTTTTCAGAAAATGTTTTCCAGTTTTATTATGTTTGGTTGGCTTACATATTTTGAAAAATGTTATTCAAACCAACTTATTTTCCTTAAATATGAGAAAAATGACTTCCTTTAAAAAAGTAATCAAAATATTTTTCAAAACTCTCTTTCAACATAACTTTAAAGTTAAAATGTTCATACAATTCTCAAAATCATCTATCCTGCCCTAATACCCTATCACCCCGACACAACATCTACCCCACCCTACGCCCTACCCCACCTCTACCCCCACCTCCAAAATTCAATTGTTTTAAAAAGTATTTCAAAATTTTTTCTTAATCTATCCCCTACCCCTACCCCTACGCACCCCTTCCAAAAATAATATCTACATTTTATTAAAAAATTTAAATTTCTCTTATCCCACACTCCTACCCTCCCTCCACCCCCCCCCCACCCACCCCCCCCCCCCTCCCCCCCCTCCCCCCTCCCCCCCCCCCCCACCTAAAAAAAAAAAAAAAAATTAAATTTATTTTTTAAAAATTTTCAATTTTTTTCTTTCCTCTTCCCCCTTACTCCCCTATCCTGCCCCCAGCTCCTACTACCCCCTTCCCCCTCCCCGCCAATTTTTTTAGTCTTTTTTTTAACAAAAAAAATAATAAAACTTTTTCTTATCCCACCCCTGCTGCCTATTCTGACACCCCCATCCACCCGTCTATCAATCCATTTCCCATAAACGGATTTAATTTTTTAAATTTATTTTTCAAAAAAAAATTCTAAAATATATTTTTATGCTTTAGCTAAACACTAAAATATATTTTTTGAAAAATATTTTTTCATTAACAACCAAATACTAAAAAATATTTTTTGAAAAATATTTTTCATCTATTAACCAAACATAAAAAAATAAATAAGAAATCAACTTATTTTTCTAGGAAAATATTTTCTAGGAACATATTTTCCTGCGTACCAAACACACCAGAGTAAAACTAAAATAGACTTTATTTACGGTTTAACTTCTCACCCAGTTTCAAGTTCAAAAGGAAGGGGCCCTTCAAATCCTGGAAGAAACTTCACTGATGAACCAGCTGCTGCTGCATGATTTGCTACAACAATAAGTAAAAACAAATAGTAACATAGCTCTGTTATCGACATATTTCTTATCCAACTGACTGTTTTTTTTAATAGCCAAGTTAGGAGTAGAATATGTACTATGGTTTGTTTTGACTTGACACGAGTTTAGAAAATAAAAAAGATTTTTAAACTTGTAATCTTAAAAAGTTGAACTAAAAAGTTTTTTTTTCAAAACAAAAGGAGTACTACACTACTGCTATATATATAAGAGTCAAGGTAGCAGGTCGTCACATGCATGCTTCCCAGCTATACAAGGGTAATTTGGTCACTTGTTGTTTTATTATATTCATGCTATTTCTAATTTTACATACTTTTATTTATAGAGTAAAAACATAATTATCCCTGATGTTGGTCGAGTTTTGCAAAAAGATACCTAAACTTTATTACCCTACGATTCTTCTTTATTTCATTGCAAATACATCATTTTTCATTGAATCTTAATTACAACAAAAAGAGTGAGTATACGCACTAATCAGGTGCTGCCACATGTTAAATACGTTTAATTTCATATTTTTTTAATAATTTTTTTTATTTAATTTAACATCCCACCCCTCTTCCCCCACTCAAACCCATTCAGCAACTGCCGTCTCCCGCGTCCAGCAGCTCCCCTCCACCCCCAGCCCCACCCCCACCCTCATTCAGCACCCCACCCCCCATCCAACACCCCCACCCCATCAGCTCTCCCCCTAACCCCCACTTCGTCAGCATTTTCGTCCAGTTTTTTTTTCCTTTGTTCAAATCACTTCAAAAAATAATTTTATGATTGAATTGAGTTTTAAATATAGTTAAATGATATGATTTAACTGAAAATAGAGCTTTAATGATATGATTTAGAAAAAAAAAAAAAACTTTAATGGTGATACTGTGTTGAAGAGTTTTAATGGTGTTAAAGAAGACATTGTGTTGAAGAAGAAATGATGGGTAGTTAAATGATATGATTTAATTGTAAAATAGAGTTTTAATGAATGATTTAAAAAAAAACTTCAATGGACGAGTTTTAATGGTGATTTTGTGTTGAAAAAGAAAGGGTGGGTGGTTTGGGGGTGCAGAGGGGGTAGGGATAATTTTAAAAAATAAATAAATATTTTTTTAAAAAGAATATAAATTATATATCAATTATTTTACACGTGACAACTTTTAATTGATCAAAAAGTCAAATTTGAGCCCTTTCACGCACCTGTGGCGCATGTATACATGCAGAGGGTCAAAATGATATGTTTGCAACGGAATAAAGAAGAATCGCAAGGTAATAGGTCGAAGTTAAAGTTTAAGTGTCTTTTTACAAATCTCAGACAAGATCAGGGAGGTAATTATGTATTTTCTCTTGTTTATAATAACTAAACGAGATCTGAATGTTGAATGTTAGAATACATTTATAGCATCATCTTTCTATAGTTGCCATGAAAGTTTTGGACAAACACAATCACTATAGAGAGATTTGAGTATCAAGCTATCATTTAACTTTCTCCATATTATATTAAAAGTGTCAAAAGACTTAAAAATATATTTTTTTACCTTTCATCAAAAATTTATAATAAGTTTATTAAAATTAAATTCTAAACAAGTTCAATGTCCAAGAAATTTTGATCCACAAAAATAGGGAAAAAGAAAGGCAAAGGATCCCTTCCATATAAAATAGGCTTGATTGATATTGTCCTAAAATTACGGTATAAGTACGGTAAGAAATATCACAAGAATTAATACCCCTCCATCTCAAATTATTCATCCCAATTTTCTTAATTTGATTTTTCATTTTATTTGTCTTTTTTCATTAATCAAGAAGAGATAAATTTTTTTTTCCATGTTTCACCCTTTGCATTAATTACTTTTTCTTCAAATTAAAATGTAAACATCATTTAATAAGGGTACTATGGTAAACTAGTCATGTTATTAATTATTTTTCTTAATCAATGTATCATCTTAATTTGGGACTGATAATTTAGAGGAGTGCTATATAGTTTCATTTGTTGATAGAATACTATGATAAACTAGCCATATTATTAATTATTTTTCTTAATCAATATATCATCTCAATTTGGGAGTCGTTCAAAGAGCCCTTCTTTCTATTCTTATACATGTTATTAATTATTTTTCTTAATTAATGTATTATCTCAATTTGGACTGCGGGTAATTTGAAATGGAGGAAGTACTGGTAGGAGATTAATTTAGGGTAAAAGTGTCTCTCTTCATTTGTTGATAGAATCACAGTTGTAATACATATATGATTTTTGTAATAATAAGCCAATTAAAATTTATTGTACTTGGCCACTATATTTTTCTCTATATAAATGACTCAACCTATAATTTTTTTTTTATTCGGTGTTCGGTACCCATATTGAAGCCTGATTAATTTGAATTCGCGCCGCGTAGGACCCCATTCGGGGGGGAAGCGCTCCGTAACAGAATTTTCTCTGTACCCAGGATCGAATACTCGACCTCTGATGAAGGGTGGAACAATCTCATCCACTGCACCACAACCCATGTTGATGCTCAACCTACAAATATGAATTCAAGAAATAGGTTTTATAGTTTTTTAGTTTCGTTATTTCGATGTTGTCATATCATTACTACATAGTAGGAGTATAAATTTACTTCCCTATTATTATTCCTTTAATCTCTCTTTTCCTTTTCTTCCCTTTCGCTCTTGGCCTTTATAAGTATTACTATTATTTAATTTATCTTATTTTTCATTCTCAATTTTTCTTAAGTTTTGAGTTTTTGTGCTTGAAGTTTATTTTGAGCCTTTTGTCTTTGTTTCTTATGAGTCATTATAAGTAGTAGATTTTAATTTATATATGTTACGAAAGCAATATCATAGTTTTAACGGTAACATTATTCGTAAATTGTTTAGCATTCGATGTATCGAATGTAGTAAAAGGTAAATCATATTCATTCTCTAAGCTTTTTATTCGTATTAATTTATTAAAATTTTCATAATTTTTTATGCGATCTGTTAATATTTTATGAATTATAAAAGAGAGCGTGTATTCAGTTATATTATTTCTATAATAATGAAAATGAATTATATATGTCGGTTTGTGTGTGCTCTGTGTCTTGTGAATTGAATGAAACTTATTGATGTAAGAATTTGAGTCTAGTTTTTGGAGCTTATTTTTTAATCTTAATGTAATTAGTGGAAAGATGATTTTTGAGAGACAAAAAGAAATAGATTATTTGAATGGTCAATTACCACAAGTTGAGTGATCATGCAATCAACTCCATAATAAATGTGATCGAGAGCATTAAACTTTAGTAACAAACAACTCTACAAGATAAGAAAATATTTTTTTAAAAAAAAATTCACTCAAAATACTATGATTGTCCCATGTTCAAATGTCACTGTTATTACAAATATATTGTGATTTAGAAGTGTCTCTTGTCCCTTTATTTCTATTAATTTTGGGAAAGAACGTGTAAGGAATAAATATACTCAGTGAGAGAGCAGAGGTCATTCTTAAATTTAAATCCCAAACATTGAATGTGGCTATGTGATGACATCATTTGCAATACTGTATTCTTTCAATTTCAAAATAAATAAATTATTGAGCTATTTTTCAATGTTCAAAATAAATGAATTGTTCATTCTTCAAGAGACATGTTGGAAATTTCTTCTAATTTTATTATTTCATTTAATGAGGTTCTTAAGTACTTCACATTTTCTAGAAGTGTAATTTAAGGACAATTAAAAGGGTAATAGTGGAAAGTAATCTACAATTTATGTCCTAAAAAATTTTCCTTAAGGGATGTGTAATAATTCAATTATTTTGAAATCGAGGGAGTGTCATGTATTTGAAATAAATGTGTGACACACGTTTTCATAGATTAATTATCTTAAATATGTCATGTGCAAAATTAGAATTAAAAAGTTGTTAAGAAAAAAATACTCTTTTTAAAATGAAGTAAAAAAAAATAGATTAAATAAATTGAAACCGAGGGAGCAAAATACTTGCTAAAGTAAGGACATATCATTCGCATCACACTTATGAACATGCATAGTTATTTGATTTTGGGGCTTTTTTAAGTTGTGTTTGAGCAAAATTGGAAGAAAAAAAAACATATTTTTCTAAAAATATTTTATTTTCAAATATTGTGCGTTAACTTTTTTTTGCTTGATATATAATTTTAAAAATATTTGAAATGTGCCATAAAAATAATTAATCCTCTTATAAGATATACCTCTCCATCATTTGTCTCTATAAGGCTTTTGAAGCTTTGATTGTTAAAAATGTCAAAAAAAAAAAGTGTGATTTGAAAAACTTTTTATGAATTGTATAGTAAGAAGTTTAAATTATATTAGTTATAAATTTTAGATATAAGTTTATATTTATGCATATAATATTTTACAAGTTATGTTTCTCGCCATTAAAGAATTAATGCTTTGCTAGAAATAAGCTTGACTCTGAATGACAAGAATTAAAGATCAGGGCAGCTCTACAGGCTTACAAGGCAAGTTGTCTTAGTCCTCCAAATTTGAGAGTCTCATTTTTTTGAGCTAATAATATGTTATAATTATTTTTTTGAAAAAAAAATATTGAATATTATTTATAAAATATAAATTTTTTATATATGAGCAAAGAATTATAAAGTTTGATAAATCTACAATATTATGTCTGAAAAAAAGATTAAATGGCTAGCTATAATAAACCTCATGAAAAAACACAATTAAGGTTTAAGGCCTCTATTCAGATTTCACTTTAGATCACTTTGAGCCGACTCTATTAAAGATCAAGTTCATCTAAAAAACAAAAAATTAAAGACCATATATTTTAAAGGATAAATCGTACAATTTCTACAACAAAAATTGGGTTTGGTTTAGTAGTCACGGGTTACTCATATCTGTGTCAACTCATTTTCATGGGGTCTCAAAAAACTGAGACAAAAAGGGACCACTAAGGTGAAAAATAAAAATCAAACAATGAGACAAAGTATATAATCTTAAATTTTTTGAGCCAGTGGATGTAATTAAAACACGTTTTTGAATTTTTCTCACGTTTTTCCTATGGGGAGGGGATTCACCTCTTAAAAAAATTATTTGATATCTCAAAAATAAATGAATATAATATCTATAACTATTATGGTAATAGTTACGTTAATTTTTATGTGACAATTTGTGTGAGATGTTTATAGAATTTATATATTTACTTATTTAAGTTTATTCAAGTTTAAGGTAAAGATGTCAAACGGGTCGGGTCGGGCCAACTCAGAATCGGCCCTTCCATTTTAACCGGATTGAGGGCCGATTAAGAGCCGGTTTTGACGTTAGCTGGGCCGGGTCGGGCCAAATAGTTAAAAAATTAAAACCCACCCTAACCCGGCCCACTTAACCCAACCCGGTCAAACCCACCAAAACCCGATCAAACCCGGTTAAAAACCGGTCAAACCCGTTTAAAAAATAAATAAAAAATCCAATATACATTATATACACTCCAATATACACTATATACACTCCAATATACAATATATATTTTTAAAAAAATATATAAACAATTACACATATATACGTACCATTCAATATATAATTATATACTATACGTACTACTTTAAATAAAACATATGCTATAATAGTATAATATATATATATATACACTACAATATATATATATATATATATATATATATACTAATTTATAAAACATATACACATGTATACGTTAAATATATACTACTTTAGAAGATATATACACATATATATGCACCATTCAATATATATGTACTACTTTAAATAAAATATATACTACAATATACATATATATATATACAACAATATGTATATACATATAGTTACATACTAATTTATAAAACATATACACTTGTATATTTTAAAGATATACGTCTATAGAAGATATATACACACATATACGCACCATTCAATATATATGTACTACTTTAAAAAAAGTATATACTACAATATATATACTAATTTATAAAACATAAAGTAATGTATACGTTAAATATACACATCTATAGAAGATCTATTCACATATATACACTCTCTTCTATGTATATGTAATACTTTAAATCAAATATACTATAATATATATACATTACAATATATATTTGTATAGTTATATACTAATTTATAAAACATATACACATGTATACGTTAAATATACACGTCTATAGAAGATCTATTCACATATATACACTCTATTATATGTATACGCACCATTCAATGTATATATACTACTACTTATAAAATATACTACAATATATATATACATTACAATATGTATAGATATACTTATATACTAATTTATAAAACATATACATATGTATACGTTAAATATACACTTCTATAGAAGATATATACACGTGTATAGGCACCATTCAATGTATATATACTACTACTTATAAAATATACTACATTATATATACATTACAATATATATAGATATACTTATATACTAATTTATAAAATATATACACATGTATACGTTAAATATACACTTCTATAGAAGATATATGCACAAATATACAAAACATATGCTACTTAATACAATAAATTAATAATATTTGGTAGTAAATTAATAATATATTAGAAGTAAGTTTTTAATTTAAAGTAGAAAACTAGAAATTCAATTTAAAATTTTAAATCGTTAAATGAAAAAAAATAAAAAACAAGGACTAAGGAGTGAATGAATTTGGGAAATTTTATTGATTGCAAAATGATCCAAAATTTATAATTTACATGAATGAAAAACCTATAAATTATGCATCATTTTTTACAACTCATTCATGTTAATATTAATGGGAACTTGCATAGGATAGTTGAAGTCAACGGGGGCAAAATCATGCATTGGACTTGATTTTGCTGAGTTCTCCCGTGAAGTCATAATTTCTTCAAGTTTCAGCTTGTCGCTCGGCTCCGGTTCCATTCCTTGGTTTCTTCTTTCCGCTCTAATCTAATCTCTGAGGCAAACTAGAACATTCATTGCATTGCTTCCCAATGAGTGTCGGTTGTCTCCAAGCTACTGTCGTCCCTGACTAAAGGCGCTCTCTGATGCAACGGTTGACATTGGAACATCAAGATATCTCTAGCTAATCTTGAAAGCACAGGATATTGTGTTTCATTACTCCTCCACCAATCCAACATGTTGATCCATCGTCTGCGATCCTCTGGTGCCGTCCGAAGATAATATTTCAGCTCTTCCCGATAAGTTGATGTGTAAGTTCTCTCATCAACACTGTTCCAATAATTTAAATCATAAAACGAATCAGAAAAATCACTATGTGCCAGCATTTTAGAAGATGATGGCTCCTCAGGAGGATGAGGAGCGAAAGTTGGAGTGATATTTGTAGGTACGACTAATCAAATAAATTAGCATAGTGATTATATAATTTTTCTATGTAATCTTTTGCATCAGCCGTAGCCGTCTACAAATCAGGTTGTACTTGTTCAAAATCATGGTTAATATTTATTTCTAAGTTAGTATAAATAAGAGTACTAAAGTGACACATATGATTATATTTCATGCACGTATTTAGCATAGCACCAACCAAGTAAATAGGGGGAATCGGGAAAAAATATTTTTTAAATTTCGTAAACATGGCGCCAACAATTTCTTTATAACCTTCTTTATTTTTATATTCTTTGAGCAAACCAAAAATATCGGCTATATATGCCAAAATATTACAAACAGTAGGATAATAAGCACTGAAAAATTCAACCGTAGCTACATAAAATTTTTCTAAAAACTTAACAAGATCATTAATTACAACCCAATCAGAATTATGTAGCATGCAATCAGCAGAATCAGCAAATGAACCGCAATGTTGGTTAAAAGCTAGTGTAATAGAAATTCTATATTTATAACAAGTTTTTAAAAATTCATACGTAGAATTCCATCTAGTATCAATTTCCTCAGGCATCAAAATCGGTGTAAGTCCATTTTCTTGACATTTAACTTTAAATTCTCTAATTCTCGATCTACGATTATTTCCTTGAATAAAACCAACAGCAAGAAGAATTTTTTCAATATAACACTCAAAAAAGTCAAGACCAACTTTTACAATTAAATTATATATATGACATGCACACTTAATATGAAAAATTTCAGGCAAGGGCGGAGATAGCGTAGATTTTATTTTCGTTATAGCAGTCTTGTTGTTAGAAGCATTATCAAAAACAATACATAAAATTTTATTTTCGATACCATAATATCCGACAATTTTAACAATAGAATCAACAATAAATTGTCCAGTATGTTTACGATCTTCATCATATAAAAAAGCAACAATACGTTTTTGCATCACGAAATTACTATCCATCCAATGACAAGTAACGGTTAAATAATCATTTTTATTTACAGCACGACCAAGATCAGAAGTTAGGGACAGTCTACATTGAATATTTTTTAACAATGTTGATAAATAAAAACAATATTGTGAATGGAGTCTAAAAATATCAGACCGACAAGCAGTTCTAGGAATACCGTTAAACATAGGATTATAAATTGCTTGTATATAACGAATAAAGGCATCAGAAGAAGGAAAACTAAAAGGCAAACAATCCACAGCTACCATTTTAGCTATTTCTTCCCTGTCCCTCAATTTATTATACTTCTTCGCTACGTGACCGGTTGCTGGGTCCATTCTAGTTTGCGTTGACCCACCAACATCCCCACCACCTTTTGCAATATTTAACTCTCTTTTGTGATCTTCAGCTACATGTCTCATTAACGTACCCGTACCCCCTTGCTTGCCTCCACTTCTATGCTTATATGTTTGTTGACAAATATTGCATTGCACCTCAATATCTGATATACGTTCAAAAAATTGCCATGCAATACTAGTTCTTTTACGAGGTTTTGGGGCACTGGGAGGACGGGAAGGGAGATTAACTGATTCAGATCTAACGTTAGCATCTCCTACTGCGGGTGTCTGAGCAATATTTTCATTATCTTCGTCTAAATTAACCGCATCTACTTCATTTTCTTCTTCTATACTGTAATTTTCCTGAGCTTCTACATAATCCATATTGTGAGCACCTGCACCTATTTCTTCCTCGAAAGATGTACCAAGTGGTACCGGAGGCGAAGGCACACGGGTATATCTACTACTTGAACTACCTCTACCGCTAGTAATTCGCTTTTTACTACCACTACCGCTTCCGGGATAAAAATTTTTAACACCTTTAGTAACGAGGTTTCTTAATTTATCCACAATATAAATTAAATTAAACTAAAAATATTCAAAATACACAAATATAATAAAATTAAATATTAAACAATTAATACAATAAATAATAATTAAACGTAAGAGATGGAACGACAATACCAAATTTTAAAAGTATCCGAAGATTGCGACTTTAGAAACTTTCGCTCGTACTTTGTAAACGAAAAATTAAAAAATTAAAGTGAACACTTTAAGAAATTAAATATATTGAATATTTGAGAATTGAGAATTGAGATTTGAGAGAGAATGAAATTTGAGAGAGTGAAAAATTGTGTGAAAAATGATTTAAAGTTGTAGGGTATTTATAGATTTTTTTTTTGGGATTAAAAAATATTTTTTAAAGTTTTTTTTTTTTTAATAAATGGGCCCAAACTAGTCGTTTGGACCCAAAAACGGCTATATAGCCGTTGGGCCAACGACTAGTTTGGCCCAAAATCCAAAATATCTTTTTTTTTTTAATTTTTCGGTCGGGCCGGGCCGGTTAACCGGTGGACCTGGATCGGGCTTGGTCCGGGCCGGGTTAGCCAGGCCCATTTTAACAAAATAACCGGCTCGGGACCCGGAACCCTAAAGCCCTAGGGCTTACCAGGCCGGGTCAAACCGGGCCGAGTTAGGTACTAGGGCCGGGTCGGGCAGGATTGGCCCAGCCCACTTGACACCCCTAGTTTAAGGATTTGTTTGATCATAAAAATAAAAAAAAATTCACTTTCACGATTCAAAATAGGACCGTAATGACAGCTATCTAACTCTCCATGATAGGTAAGCCAAACTCAACTCCAAACATAACATTCAATATATGAAAATGGAAGAGTATAAGAATAGAATAAAAACCCAAATAATCTTCACAGCACATTAATAGAGTAGTATAGTTATAATCAAAACGTACATAATTTCAGATCTGATTGTCACTAATACAAGCCACTAAATAAAGAAGTCAAAGTGAAGCCAGAGTATCTCAAAATTTGAAAAATGCATAAAAAAAAGAGTAGGAGAGATTTTAGGAGTCTCTGAAGTCAATAGCAACTACCTCGAATTTTCAAAGATGCTAACACAAAAGACATTATAGGAATCAGTGTCCAGAGGTTGTCGGATCGGTACCTGCAGTAAGGTGCAGAAAAAGTAAGGGTGAGTAACCATGTGTACTCAACAAGTATCGTCGATCGATCCTAATTTAAAGTGATGACGAGTAACACCATGTCAACTATCTAAAATAATAATACAACCTGCACTCAGGAAAGCCATCCATAATCTAACTGAATAATCAAGTCTAATAGTCATACGAATATTATAACACGATTCAAGAAAATCCTTAATACAGTGAAATCAGGTAACAGATATTCAAATATCTAATAAATAACACAAAGTTAACAAACACACCTTACTCAATTTGAACCAGGAATGAATGAATGCGGTGCACTGCAATGCATATGCTATGTATACATCTATCGAGCAATGGCTTCACGATCAAGATCCATGGGGGACTTGCAAGATCCATGTGTTGTGCAGGCGTGCACTCCGATCACAATAAATATGTATGCAGAATGCATTTTGATTTTAATAAATAAATAAATAATTTGTACAGGCGTGCACTCCAGTTCCATGTGAAATGCAATGCATGATGTGCAGGTGTGCAACTTCGATCCCAAATCAATAATAAAGTGAAGCAAAGCATACTTCATGTCTTAAGCCATATCAGATATAGATTTCAAAAATTAACTCAATCAAGTTAGAGTATTCTCATTAGCTAGTATTCTCAGCAAATCATTTACCATAGCAAATCAGTCTGTCGGACTAACATATAAGGAAATTAATTTTAAACATGCAATTAATTTATTTTAACCCCTTAATTAACATTGGATCTGCATAGATGCTCGTCACTTCACATATACGGGACTCTCATTCCCCATTACTTCCATTACACATAACTAACATATAAGCATTTCAAAGAAAAAAACAGTCCAAGAAAGTCTCAACTTGTCTTAAAAGATAACCCGTGAAGTAAACCCCAAAATTGAAAAAATTAGGTGAAAGCGTTATCCTCCTGAATCGCCTCCGAACAAGCCTAATCAAGTCAAATATAAAATTTTGGATTCATGAATTTTTACTTTTAAAAATTTTAGACTTAAAACTTGAATTGTATCATAATTATAATTATAAAGACGATAAGAAAATAATACTGAAATTCTCAAATTCTGAAACAAAATAATGAAAAAGTGTGTGAGGACTATTTTCTGATGCATTAAAACCAACCATGCACCTATCCTATAAACAATTAGTAGTATAATGATTGGTAATTATTATCATTTCATTACATTATGATTATACTAGTTTATAAAAGCATGAAAATTATTAAACATAAAGGAAATGAGTAACATTTTACTTATTTACGTCTACTGCTAATGCACCATTCTTAACGTTAATGGGGACAAAAGTATTGCTAATCATACTATTGATTTTCTTAGCCTTAATAGGGACTGTTAGGTACTATGTAGTTTTGATGATTGACAAACTGACACATGAATGAAATATGTTACTTGAGCTGGTCCACGCATAGGAAAGCAGATTTTCAGTTTCACTGATAGATGCAGACAAGATTGCTTAAAGACAGGAACGACTAAGCAAGCCTAATTTTGATATACTCAAGTTACTGATCATGTGGGGAATATAACAAGTTGAATTTGATTCAAACACTTAATGATAAGGGAAAACAAGTTGAGTTGAAAAAGGAGTCCTACGTGAAGAAGGAGTTTCACTTTTGAGTATATCCTGAAGAATCCTATGTGTGGGAGGAGAAAGATTCTGATAAATAAACATGTGCTGATTTAAAGAGTTGGAATTTTACTACAACACTAAGGAGACAAGAGTTGGAATTGAAGAAGGAGTCTCACTTAAAGTAGAACTCTATGCAATGAGAGTCCTGATTAAAAGAGGAGTTTGAAATAAAGAATGCCTCTTTGAAGAGCTGTACTTAAATAGAAGATGCATCAGTTAGAATAACTTATGCACTTACAAAACAGAAAAGCACAATCGACAGATTGACTTCATGAAGTGCTACTCAATCACTGAAGAAACACATTGAAGAACCTGATCCTAAGTATAGAATCCAGCTAAGCGTTTTAGTGTTGATTTTTAGAGTTGTTCATTGTGTTTGAACTATTGATGTAATATTAGTTTCAGTGAGTTATAAAGTAAACTAGGAGCTAGTCTTCGAGTTGGGAAAAACTCAGAGATTTTGGGAACGCATACCTTGGGAGGTGTGTGTGTAGTTAGAAATTAGAGTTTATAATTCCTAGTCGTTGTGTTAAAGGAATTAGAGTTTATAATTCCTATTTGTTGGTTACAAGAGTTTTGTAATCAGTCGTTGTTGAGGGTCAGAGTTATTTAGTGAAGTTGGTGTTAAATCCTGTAGAGGTGCAGGTCGTGATTTTTTACACCTTTTTGAGACGGGTGTTTTTCACGTAAAAATTATTGTGTTCTTTACTTACTGTTTTACTACTTTCCTAGAACACGTCAGGCTACCCGTTCCATCCATAGGTAACTCTTACGTTAAATTCATTGATCAGTAGGGCACAAATTCTTAACAAGTGGTATCAGAGCGAGGTTGTCTTAAAAAGGGATAGCACCTAAGAGACAAAGATCAATATGATGAATTCCGCACCACCTACTGGTCATAGTGAAGGTCAAACCACTATTATACCTCCACTCTTTGATGGTTCTCACTTTATTTGGTGGAAAGCTAGGATGGAAATGTTTATTCAAGGAGAAGACTACGAGTTATGGGACAGGATCACTGATGGTCCTACTATTCCAATGAGTTTAGAAGATGGTGAATAGGTCAAGAAAGTAAGAAGTGAGTTTATTGCTGATGACTTAGTGGCATTAAAGAAAAATGCTAAGGCTAAGAACATCTTAGTCTGTGGACTAGGACCAGTTGAATACAACAGAGTGTCAAACTGTACCTTTGCTAAGTAAATCTGGGATGCACTGGTCAATGTACATAAGGGTACCTCTCAGGTAAGAAAATTTAGATTTGTTCTTCTCTTTACTGAATATGAAGCTTTTAAGATGAAGGAGACTGAAACCTTGCATAAAATAATGACAAGGATTACATCCTTGACAAATGAGTTGAGTTCTTTGGGAAAAGTCATCACTGTTGAGGAACAAGTTGAAAAGGTGTTGAGGGTGCTACCAAAATCAAAATGGAATGTTAAAGTGATTGCTATTAGGGAGGCAAATAAGGATCTCACAGGTATGACACTAGATGAACTAGTAGGGAATTTGAGAACTTATGAAATGAAAATTGATGGAACTAAAGAGCTAGCAGCCCCTGAGGATATCTTAGCTCTGAAGGCATCTGACAGTGATGAATAAATTGAACTTGATGAAAAACAAGTTGCCTTTATAGCTAAGAACTTCAACAAATTCTTCAAAAAGAAGAAGGGAACAGGTAGCAAGAAATGGTCCAATGACAATCCAAATGGATGCTATAAGTGTGGTAAGACTGATCATCAGAACAGGGATTGTCCTGTCTGGGAAATAGAATGGAGAAAGGAAAGGGCTGAAAAGAAATTAAAAGAAAAAAATAAAAAAAGAGAAGAATATGCAATGGTAGCAGCTTGTGGATCTGACTCAGATGATGATGAAGTTGATGAAACAACACTCATGGCTCTTAGAGATTCAGACTTGGAGGAAGAAACTGATGCTTTGAGGTAATTATACTTGAACTTAAAGAAAAGTTGCATTTATTTTTTGAAAAAACTTATTTTCTTAATGAGTGCTCTAATTAATGATTTCCAAGAATTAACTTCTGATAGGATGATTTATTCAACAATCTTACAAGTCTCAAGTTTGATTTTATTGATCTAGAAACTTTTAAGAACACTGTTGAAAAGGAAAACTGGACTCTTAAGGAACAGGTTAGCAGACTTGATTCATCAAACCTGGCCCTCAAATCTGAAATCTTGAAACTGACTCTTTCTGAAAAAAAAAAAAGGTCAAAAGTCAGGAACAAGAAAAAATTGATTCAGAATTTACTAAGATTAAACATGAATACTTTTTTGATATATTAATTTTAGTATAACGAATGGTCAGTAGTAGAGTTTTTCAACTTCATCATTAACTTTATCTTGTATGTTAAACTCTTAATTTTCTAAAGATTAAGAATCTAAATCATTCTTTTATGACTTATGAAAAAGCTCTCAATGCTGGAGTTTTCAAGACTGATTCGCTACTCAAACTTCTTATTTTTTTTTTCATGCTAATGAATTGGTTAAAAAAAAAATCTTAGTGTATTTAAATAAAGCATTACCGAAATATGCAACTTAAGACCTTATAAGAGTTTCTTTTATTTTTATTTTTGTTTCAAGGCAAATATTATCAACTTTATTCTAAGAAAGACAAATAAGTGTAAATTCAAGACACACATATCTTGATCGGCTAGGTGATTAATTTATTATTAGTCTATCTTTATTATTATTACTAAATCATGTTTGGGGTCTTCCTGTTATGCTCCATCTTTCACGTTAAAATATCTAAACAATATTTTATATCTCAAATAAACAAAGCTAATTTATTATCTCATAATAGTAAACAAGCCACTTTTTTCTTTACATGATAGGAATAAACATATTATCGTTTGGGATCAAATACATTATCTTTCAAGTAATGATAACCTTCTAAATCTCAAAGGGAAAATTATGTTGTGGGGGGCAGGGGTTACATGCAAAATAATTAAGTGTCCCACTGACAACTATTAAAATGGTAGTACTAATATTTAAGTAAACATAGCATGTTGCATTAGCCAACAATGATGACGATTAAAAGTTTATAACCATTTCTTTTATTTATTTTCTTTCCCATTCTTTTATTTCTATTCTGCTTCTCTTCTAATTTATTGTTTTGTCTCATTTTTCATTTTGTTTACTATTTATTCTTAAAATCTTATTTTTCTATATATAGTATGAGTATCATCATATAGTAGAAAATTTAAATGCATAAAATTAACAAAGAGCGTGTTAAACATCAAATCTATGCGTAAAATATGAGTGATTCGTAACTTAAACATATAGATCACATCAAGAATAAAGACTAACATAATTAATCAACCACACATATTAAATAACGTAACAAATCATCTAGACAACTTTATTTATAATTTGATTTACAATAAAACTTATAAAAATAAAAGTGTTCGATCGAATGGGAACCTGTGTGGTAGCAAAGCTAAAGTAAAAGTAAGAATGCCTTCACCAAAAACTCAAAATAGGGACGTTAAATCAAATTCCAATCTACAAACTATTTTAGAAAACTCTCTTTTTCACTGCTTGTTTCTTTTTTTTTTCTTTCTTTACTGTTTTTGCTTTTCCTGTCTTTTTCCGTTCTGTTTTTATTTTTCTACATCTCTGTGTCTTCTTCTTCTTGTTTTTCAATGTCCTCCCTTTTTTTTTGTGTTGTGGGTTATATAATGGGCATGTGTAGTGGTTACGCGAGTGTGTGGGTGCATGGGGAGTTGAGGAAGTAATGGGAGAGATATAGGTATTAGTGGGGTGTTGGGTAGTTTCGGATTTGACTCTATTATTATTATTATTTTTAATTAATAACTTAAATAAAATAAAAACGATAACATTTATTTAAAACTAATAAACTATGGATACATTAAGTAGTTAGTATTAGAAATATGTCTAAGGAAATATTAATATCACTAGATTACTTGTTTAAAATTTAAAAGAAGAAAATAAATATAGTTTAAAGAATTCTTTTTTTAAAATAAATAATAATAAAAAACTTATTTAAAAATGTGACTCTATGTTTTTGTAGTTTTCAAAAATTTTAAAATAAACTTTGTAAAAATAAGGTGAAATCAGAATATCTAATTTAGATTAGAAATAATTAATATATATATATATACACATATATATATATAATATTAAGCACTAAAATGACATAAAACATTCAGTTTGGTCAAAAATTAGGTGTTTACAGTCGGTTCAAGTGCAAGAAATCTAGGTAAAAAAAAAGAATAAAACAATGAAGAAAATATAACAGCTAACAAGGGGATTGTGTAAAATGTACACAAAACAACAACAACAACAACAATAAAATAGTGCGAATAATTGAAATACAATAAAAAAGACTGTAATGGATATTACAAGCAGGTACTACAATACTATAGGTAGTGCAATGATAAACGCAACAAGCCTAAGGCTCCATTTTTTTTTTAAGATTCAGACGTCTGAATCTGAATGCAAATCTGAATGATTAAAATGTTGTCTCTAGATCTGAAAACTGAATGATTAATACTGTTTGTTTTTCAACATCTAATGTATAAAAAAATCATTTGTATACATAATAAAATAAAAAATACAATTCAAATAAAAAATAATTATATTAATAAAAATATGTAATTTAATACAACAAAATTATTATTATTTGATTGAGAAAAATATTTATGTTTGTGAGTGATAGTGGAGATGACTTATAATGGTGGTTGTAGTGAAAATGATTGATGTTAGTGATTAATAATCTTGGTAGTGATAATTGTGATGGTTGGTATTATAGTGACTGTTATGATAGTGGCGATTGATGGTGGTGGTTGCTGTTGTGATGTGACGTTTCTTGATGTTAGTAGTTTAAGGTGTTGATTATGTTGACTGAAACATGAATGCATGATGATTGAAGATGTGTTGGTGCTAGTTAGACATGTTATTTATTGTGATGGTGGAGATGGTTGTTAGTAGAGATAAATTGTAGCGATGGTACTGGTTGAAGTGGTGGTAGAGGTGGCATTACTAGTGACAATGATGGTGGCGGCCAAAGAATGTGTAGAGGTTGTGATGTATTAGTGGTAGTTAGTGATGGTGCTAGTTATGATAGATAAGTTAGTTGGTAGTAGGGATTGACCGATAGTGGTTGCAGATTATGGTGCTGTTGACGGCCGTGGTGGCAGTGAATATAATTAGAATAAAAGAGGTAGTAGGTATGGTAGCGGTTGACAATTGTGGTTGGTAGCAGTATTTTTTGTCAATTGTGGAGGTTGTTGTTGTTGTTGGTGGGTGATGGTTGATAATGGTGACGGTGGTAGAGGTGGTTAGTGGTGGTGATTGCTGATTATGAATAGAGTGGTGAATATTATCCAACACCAGAATATCCCTTCAGACCTATTAAGACTTAGTTCTAGATCTAAATGATTAACACCTATTCAGAGTTAAAATCTTAGTAAAAAAAATACACTTAATGGTCTGAAGTCTGAACTATTCAGATTTAGAACTCTATTAAGTGCAAACAAATCAGGCCTAAATCCTTGAAAAGCAAGAACACTCCTCCCCCACTAACCTTCTACTCTAATACGCGTCTCTCACTTCCTTTTATCTAAGATCATGTCCTCAGTAATATAAAGTTGTGTCATGTCCTGTCTAACCACCTTTTCCAACCAATACTTCTTCGGCCTACCTATATCTCTCCTCGTACCTACTATATCCAACCTCTCAAACCTCCTCACTAGGTAATTGTACCTTAGCTCTTCACATTTCCAAACAATCTTATCTTGCTTCCCTCGTTTTGTCTACCACGGGGGCTGCTCCCACCTTATCTCAAATAAAATCAGTCTTAATGTTATGGCACTTAGTATGTGATACAAAAGTGAGTGTGTATCAAGAGAGTCAAGCCAACACAAGAACACAAGAATAACAAGATGAACAACAACAATGCTAGTGAATCGAAATAGGCCACACACGGCTTCACTAGACTTCAAGGTTTACAAAAATGACAAGATGATAGAGATTACAATAACAACAACAAGAGCAACAAAGTGGCATCAACTATAGTGAATCGAAAATAGCCCCACACGGCTTCATTATGTTACCACACAAACAACAAGATTACAAAATTAAAGATAGTAACTTGGCATACAATATTCAAGAATCTAAGAACCCTAAAAACATGAAAGGACCCTAAGATTAAAGAATATTATCACCAAGCTCTTACTTGGATCAAGAGGAACTCAATGACCTCAAGATCCTAGTTTCTAACCAAGATTCAACCCAAGTGTCACTCCAATTGGGAACTTCGGTTTTGAGCTTCTCCAATGGAAGAGAAAAGTTCAAAATATTACAAGTCTTGTGTTCTCAAAATATCATGAATGAACTACTACAAGACTAGCCCTAACAAATGACTTATATAGTCAATTACAAAGGAGGGACAAAAGATCAAAATACCCTTGGCATTAAGTGGGTGGGTTTAGGGTGTTTTGTTGGGCCTCTTCACATTTTTATAAGTATAGGCCCTTGGATGGGCTCACAAGGGCCTCACACAAGGCCAAGGATGTGAACAAGGCTTGGAGTCGTTGCAACTCACGTGCTTGGCTTCGTGTGAAAGGTCTCGACCTAGGAATTCTCGTATCATCATCTCCATCTTGAAGGAAATTTATCCTCAAATTCGGATCATTGCCATCCTCCACCGTGTCCATCCGAGAGAGGTCACACACGTTGAAAGTGTTGTGCACTTGATATTCCAGGGGTAGATCCATCTTGTAGGCGTTGTCGTTGATCCTTTCTAATACTTGGAATGGGACATCACGCCGCGGCATCAACTTAGCATTCCTTTTAGATGGGAATCTATCCTTCCTTAGGTGCACCCATACCCAATCTCCCGTTTCAAGAATGAGCTTTTTTCTTCCTTTATTGGTTCGCCTTGCAACTTCTTGGTTTTTCTTCTCCAACCGCAACCTCACCTTCTCATGTAGCTTCTTCATGGACTCGGCCCGTTCGCTTCCATCTAATCTTATTACAAGATCACTTAGCAAAGGGGTTTAATCCAAAGGGGTAAGGGGGTTTATGCCGTATACACACTCAAAGGGTGTCATCCTCGTGCTTAAGTGTATAACACGATTATAAGCAAACTCAATCAACGGTAAGTGCTCCTCCTAAGAAGTCATTTTTCCCTTAACCATGGACCGAAGCATAGACCCTAAGGTCCTATTTACTACTTTTGTTTGGCCATCGGTTTGTAGGTGGCATGAAGTCGAAAACAACAACTTAGTACTGAGCCTACCCCACATGGACTTCCAAAAGTGGCTTAGGAATTTAGAATCCCTATCACTCACTATGATCCTCGGAACATCATGAAGTCTTGCAATATTATCAATGAACAAAGAGGCTACACTAGGCGCATCATCACATTTAGAACAAGGAATAAAGTGAGCCATCTTGGAAAATTGATCCACCACGACAAAAATACTATACCGCCCCCTTTTAGTTCTAGTTAAGGACAACAGGGTGTACAATCCGTGGGTTTAGAGCCGTGACTTGGCTCCTTTGCACTCAACACATTGGCGGCAAATCCGAGCCACATCCTTGTGCATTCTAGGCCAATAAAATTGTTCTTCCAAAATTTCGAGGGTCTTCTCGACCCCAGAATAGCCCATTAGACCGCTATTGTGTGCTTTCCTCACAAACAATTCTCTCCACGAACTTGAGGGAACACACAATCGTCTACCCTTAAATAAGTATCCATCAAATTTGGTATAAGAATGGGAACCCCTATCCATAAACCACCTATCCCTATCCAACTCTTTACTTTCCCTATAGATAGGAGCGAAGTGAGGGTCCTCGGGATATAAAGACTTGAGGCTTTCAAACCCTATCAACTTAGATGACAAAGTAGACACAAGCACATGTTTTCGGGACAAAGCATCGGCAACCACATTGTCTTTATCCTTCTTGTAATGAATAACATAAGGAAAAGTTTCAAGAAATTCAATCCATTTGGCATGCCGCCAGTTAAGCTTGTCTTGTTCCCGTAGATGCTTCAAGGATTTATAATCCATTCAGATCATGAATTCTTTAGGCCACAAATAATGTTGCCAAGTGGCCAAGGCTCTAATCAAGGCATACAACTCTAAATCATATGTAGAGTAGTTTAGAGTTGCTCCTTTGAGTATTTCACTAAAGTAGGCAATAGGCTTCAATTCTTGCATTAAAACTGCACCTATGCCGACTTTGCTAGCGTCACATTCGACCTTAAAAGTCTTGTCAAAATTCGACAATTATAGCAAAGGGGTTAAGATTAGCATAGCTTTCAAGTCCTCGAAGGCCTTAGCTTGTTCATTTCCCCACTTAAAAGGTTGATCCTTTTTAATCACTTCGATCAAGGGGGCAGCAATAGTGCTACATCCTTTGACAAAACGTCTATAAAAACTAGCCAACCCATGGAAGCTTCTCACTTTACCTATGGTTTTGGGGGTTGGCCAATTTTTAATGGCATCAATCTTAGATTCATCCACTTCGACCCCTCTTGAGCTCACCACAAACCCAAGAAATACAACCTCATGGACACCAAAAGAATATTTTTCTAGATTGGCATATAACTTCTCTTTTCGGAGGATATCAAACATACATTGTAAATGCTTTACATGCTCATCTAAGGACTTACTATACACCAACACATCATCAAAGTAAACAACAACAAACTTTTCGATAAATGGATTCATCGCATAATTCATTAGCCTCATGAAAGTACTTGGAGCATTTGTTAGGCAGAATGGCATAACCATCAATCATAGAGACCGAATTTGGTCTTGAAGGCGGTTTTCCATTCATCATCCGGTTGCATACGAATTTGGTGATAGTCACTCCTTAAATCAATTTTAGAAAACAAACACGAACCATTCAATTCATCAAGCATATCATCTAGCTTAGGAATAGGGTGATGATATTTTACCGTTATCTTATTGATGGCTCGACAATCAACACACATATGCCAAGTCCCGTCTTTCTTGGGCACTAATAGCACCGGGACCGCACAAGGGCTCATACTCTCCTTGATATACCCTTTGTTGAGGAGTTCCTCAACTTGGCGTTGCAATTCCTTGGTATCCATCGGGTTGCTCCTATAAGCCGGTTTGTTGGGCAATTATGAACCTGGCACAAAATCTATTTGATGCTCAATTCTACAAAGTGGGGGCAATTCTTATGGTAATTCCTTCAGGAAGACATCTTCGTAATCCTACACAACATGAGAAATAGGAGGAGAAATGGAAATGTTAGTGGGGTTACTATTAAAACAATGATCCAAGAGGAGCATCAGAGTGTCCTCGTCATGATCCACAAATAGTTATTTCCTCCTAGACATCATCACCACACTCCTTTTCCCTTTAGAAATTAGGGGCTCCTCGGTTTCTCCTACTCTCTCACTCTTGGATTCCCTTTTTTCCCCTTACTCTCGGCCTTCTTTCCCTTCTTCCTCAATTCCCGTATCTCTTGGTGTAATTCATTCACTTGGGAAGGCAATAATGGATGAAGAGTGACCTTTTGGCCATCCTTGTCAAGTGTATATCGATTGGACCTTTCATCATGTTTGGTCAACCTATCGTATTGCCAAGGCCTTCCTAACAACAAGTTATAAGCTTGCATTGGTGTCACATCATAAAGCACCTCGTCATGGTAGTTGGCTACCTTAAAATGTATTACGCATTGCCTTGTGACCTTTAACTCACGACCTACCATTGTAAATTGTAAGGACTAGTGTGAGGTGTAGTCGGCAATTTCAAGAAGTTCACCATTACAACACTAACCACATTCGCATAACTTCCACTATCTATCACCATAGTTCACACACTTACCTTTACAAGATATTTAGTATGGAATAGATTCTCCCGTTGGCTAGGATCATCTATCTCCTTACTAATTATGGCATGCCTCACTACAAGGTTTGGAACCACACACTCTTCTTCTTGCGAATATGCATCCTCACAATCATCATCATCATCATGTTGCTCATTTTTGGGTTCCTCTCCATCTTGAGGCTTGGCCTCATTCTTTTCATTTTTAAGACGCACTTCCTCACCAAGGTAATACAATCTCCTACCCCTTAGATTTATGTCCCCAACCTTGGCACTTGAAATATTGGAACCCCTTAGGATTAGGATACTTGTGATACTCTTACCTTGGTGGATATTTTTGCATTGACTTGGCCTCGAGTTTCCTTGTAGTGGTGGGTTGGTCTTTGTTTTTGTGCCAACCCGTAGTGGAGGAAGCAACCTCCTTACCCCTCGGCCAACCCGAGAATGCTTGACCCTTGGCTTTGTAACTTATTCTTTCCTTAAGTTATATTTCAATCTCAACAGCCACTTGAAAGATGCCTTCAACGGTATCAAATTTATGGAGAGTCAAGTGAGTAGCAATCTCCTTATTCAACCCACACTTAAATCGAATGATGTCATGGCCGATTTATTCTCCCCGATGGTCAATCTTTAATATGAGTTGTTGAAACTTATCATAATATGCCATAACACTTCGATTCCCTTGTCGCAAGTTGTACAACCTCATAAGCAACTCATGACGATAACTTTTGGGAAGGTACCATTGCCTCATTAGATACCTTAACCAAAACCATGGTGGTGGTTGCCCATCTATCAACTCGTTGACAAATCGCTTGATGTATTCCCACCAAGTGTTAGCATATCCTTCAAAGTGGGTTATGGCATAACAACTTTTCTTCTCCTCCAAAATATCATTCACTTAGAATACCTTGTCACACGCCGATTCCCAAGAGAGATATCTCGGGGTCACTTTCACCCTTAAATAAAGGTAGACTCAATTTGATGGTATTGATGCCCACGTCTCTCTCTAGGTGTCGGTTTTCCTTTTCTCCATACCCTCGGTATCTCCTTGAATCCACACGACCCTCTCTCATCTCCTCCTCCCTCATGTAGGCATCGTCAAAGGCTCCATACCCTTCATAATCCCCTCTACCATATTCCTCAAGGTGGATGGGATGGTTTTGGACATTTGGAACTTAATTCAGAGGAATTGGATTTTGTGAAGGTGGTGGTCTTTGGTTTAGTGAAGCTTGGAAAGGGGGGTTCGGGTTTTGTGGAGGCATTTGATGTCTGAGTACCTCTTGTGAAACTTAAGGAGTTTGGGAATGGGTTGGTCTATTGGAGTCTCGATTTAGAATGTTATGAGTGGTTTAGCTTGTGGCATTTAGGGGAGCTAGTGAAGAAATGTGCAATTGTGGCCATGTTTCGGGAGTAACGGTGGCGGAGGAATTTCTATCATGTCCACTTGATGAAACATTTCAAGAAGTAGAAGGACGAGAGTTCCTTTGACTCTCCACTTGTTCTAACCTTCCACTAATAGTCGTCACTTCTCCCCTTATGGCTCCCACTTCCGTACTCAATCTTTCAAGAGCTCGGGTCATAGCCTCAAAAGTGATCCTTATATTCTCCATTTCATTAGAATCCACGGTTTGAGTCATGGTTCCCTCCATTGTCAAGGTATCACCTACAAAAACAACAAACAAGTTAGTTAAAATCCCTCTTCTCACTCACACTCTTTCGGTTCACTCAAACTCGAGCTCCACAAGTGTTGTAGATTGGCTAGTTGAATCCTTAAGGTATGAGTATGCTCTTGTCCGGAGTGGATTTTTGTTGGAAACTCAATGAATTCTCGTCGGACTATAGCCAAGAGTTACAACGTATTCAAATGACAAAAGCACACAAACAAATGTTGAAACGAACACAAAGCTTCAAAGGACTAATTAACAAACTAGTAGGAATGTACTAGGTTGTCAATTAGTGTTCGAACCAACAAAC
>NC_061114.1:219855885-219956365 GCF_002878395.1 Capsicum annuum | reverse complement strand
GTTTTGGACATTTGGAACTTGATTCGGAGGAATTGGATTTTGTGGAGGTGGTGGTCTTTGGTTTAGTGAAGCTTGGAAAAGGGGGTTCGGGTTTTGTGGAGGAATTTGACGTCTGAGTACCTCTTGTGAAACTTGAGGAATTTGGGAATGGTTTGGTCTATTGGAGTCTCGATTTAGAATGTTATGAGTGGTTTAGCTTGCGGCATTTAGGGGAGCTAGTGAAGAAATTGGCAATTGTGGCCATGTTTTGGGAGTAACGGTGGCGGAGGTATTTCTATCATGTCCACTTGATGAAACATTTCAAGGAGTAGAAGGACGAGAGTTCCTTTGACTCTCCACTTGTTCTAACTTCCCACTAATAGTCGTCACTTCTCCCCTTATGGCTCCCACTTCCGTACTCAATCTTTCAAGAGCTCGGGTCATAGCCTCAAAAGTGATCCTCATATTCTCCATTTCATTAGAATCCACGGTTTGAGTCGTGGTTTCCTCCATTGTCAAGGTATCACCTACACAAACAACAAACAAGTTAGTTAAAATCCCTCTTCTCACTTACACTCTTTCGGTTCACTCACACTCGAGCTCCACAAGTGTTGTAGATTGGCTAGTTGAATCCTTAAGGTATGAGTATGCTCTTGTCCCGAGTGGATTTTTGTTGGAAACTCAAAGAATTCTCGTCGGACTAGAGCCAAGAGTTACAACGTATTGAAACGACAAAAGCACACAAACAAATGTTGACACGAACACAAAGCTTCAAAGGACTAATTAACAAGCTAGTAGGAATGTACTAGGTTGTCAATTAGTGTTCGAACCAACAAACGAAACTAAGAAACAATAAAATGAAACTAAGAAATCTAAAATTTGAACTCAAAATATTGTGTGAACAGTAATTTAGTGATGTGGCAGTCCACTATTGGCCTCGGTTTTGTCAGAATTTTACTCTCCAATTTCAAGTCTTGACCAATCTACAATTTGAAAATGGTGGAATTGGTTAATGGAGGGAAATTTGGTGTTGAAGCTTCCTTTTCAAGTTCAAAACAAGACTTGACCTTCTTGGTACTTTCTCCTTAAAACAAGGTCAATAAATTAAGGAAAGTAGGTGAAGAATGGTTGTCAAGTCTTTTGAGTGATGTAATCAAGTCTTTCATCAACAAATACTACAACTTGATGTTTTACCTTTTGTGGATCTAATGTTCACTTTTTGTTTTAAAAAAGATGAAAAGGGTGAAGAACAATAAGAACACAATAACAACACCAAGAACAACCAACAACAACCACAGCCAAAACAATGCACCACCACAACAATGTTCAACAATGGACAGCCAAGTTCAAGTTCACAATAACAACATCAATTTTTAGAGCACAAATCTAGATCGACTCAAAGTATTAGTGAACAAGAGAACTAACACTATAAACAACACTAAAGACAATTAAAAATCTTGCCAAGACACAACAAGAATACAATTTTTGGCCAAGAACACAACAACAGACAGATTTGACTGTTTCTGGAATTTTTCAGTTTTCAATTTTTTTTTTTGTAGTTTTCAAGTCCCAAGCCCATGATTGATCTTGTTAAAACAAAATCGAAGATGTCTTTGATACCAAATGATACAAAAGTGAGTGTGTATCAAGAGAGTCAAGCCAATACAAGAACACAAGAATAACAAGATAAACAACAACAATGCTAGTGAATCGAAATACGCCACACACGACTTCACTAGACTTCAAGATTTACAAAAATGATAAGATGATAGAGATTACAATAACAACAATAAGAGAAACAAAGTGACATCAACTATAGTAAATCGAAAATAGCCCCACACGGCTTCACTATGTTACCACACAAACAACAAGATTACAAAATTAAAAATAGTAACTTGACATACAATATTCAAGAATCTAAGAACCCAAACAACATGAAAGGACCCTAAGATTAAAGAATATTATCACCAAGCTCTTACTTGGACCAGGAGGCACTCAATAACCTCAAGATCCTAGTTTCTAGCCAAGATTCAACCCAAGTACCACTCCAATTGGGAATTTTGGTTTTGAGCTTCTCCAATGGAAGAGAAAAGTTCAAAATATTACAAGTCTTATGTTCTCAAAATATCATGAATGAACTACCACAAGACTAGCCCTAACAAATGACTTGTATAGTCAATTACAAAGGAGGGACAAAAGACCAAAATACCCTTGGCATTAAGTGGGTGGGTTTGGGGTGTTTTGTTGGGCCTCTTCACATTTTAATAAGTATAGGCCCTTGGATGGGCTCACAAGGGCCTCACATAAGGCCAAGGATGTGAACAAGGCTTGGAGTCTTTGCAACTCACGTGCTTGGCTTCGTGTGAAAGGTCTCGAGCTAGGATTCTCGTATCAATATGCCCACACATTCACCGTCAGCATCCTCATCTTCGTAACATGCATTTTCTAATCATGAGAGTTTTTGACTGGCCAACACTTCACACTTTACAACAATGTCGGTATAACAACTGCTTTATAAAACTTACCCTTAAGTTTCGATCATTGTGACCATCAAAGCGCCAAATAGCATACTGAATAAATTTGTAGATGCCATCATTTTGTATTGCAACAAAAAAGAAACTCTCTTTCTAGCTCAAATGCCAAATGATAAGAATTAACAGCAACGATAAATGAATTTCTACAAGTGGAAGTACTTTCAGTTAACGTTGCAATAATCAATAGTAAGTACAATAGATAAAACTACTAAATAAAAAGAACTCGTTTATTATTCCAATAAATCTAAATCTGAACTGACTTCACTGGTCCAGTAGCCAGATTTGCCAACAGATAGTGATACATTTGTTGATCACAAAGGTTGGTAAGACAACCACCTTATAAACATCGCCAGACTTTCACGAGGTTTATACTTCGATGGAGTATGCCCTGCTCCCTGTTAAACAAAAAAGATGCACTTTTAAACACAAATTATTTGGCAGAATTCTCTGAAAACAAGGTGAACGAAACTAGCTTGAAAGGAGGTTTACTTTCCTTCACTATCGCAAATGTCATCCAATTGGAGTAACTTCTCGTGTAACTGAAATTGTTGAAAGAGTGTAACTTTCATATACTGGCGGAGTACCTCTATGATAATGTGTACAAGAAATTTAAAGTGTCCACAATGTGTTAGATCAAGAACTAACCCGGAAACTTGATCATCAACGAACCATGGTCGCCATTCATCAACAACAGAGTAGTTAAGAGATTTTATCCATGCGATAGTTGATTGGAAAGGAACTTGCTTGTCATGATCTCCACTGCTCAATTCAAAAACAATATAGAGAACTTATTAGTTTAACTATTTCTGTTTATAGTTATTCCAATGTTCTAAACATAATAAATGTTTCTCTACTCAACCTGTAGATAAGAAATCTGTAACCTTTGCTACTGCGGGTTACATGATATGGTATGGTATTCGTGACCTTTATTTTATAGTATGAAAATACAGAATGTCTACATCGCATCCATTTTCCAATAACGCCCTGTTATCAAAAGGAGTATTTTGGTGATATTCCAGTTTGAGTTTAAGCTCTATGCATTGACAATTAAAAAGTAACATAAATTCATTTAGTATTGTGTAACATCCTTTATCATACCTTCTGGATGTTTAGGGCCTCTTGAACTTGAGAATCATTACCCCAATGATCTGGTCCACGCATAGGAAAACAGATTTCCAGTTTTACTGATAGATGCAGATCAGATTGCTTAAAGACAGGAACGAATAAGGAAGCCTAATTCTGATATACTCAAGTTAATGATCATGTGGAGAATATAACAAGTTGAATTTGATTCAAACACTTAATAATAAGGGAAAGCAGGTTGAGTTAAAAAAGGAGTCCTACGTAAAGAAGGAGTTTCACTTCTGAGTATATCCTGAAAAGTCCTATGTATGGGAGGAGAAAGATTTTGATAAATAAACATGTGCTGATTTAAAGAGTTAGAATTTTACTACAACACTAGGGGGACTAGAGTTGGAATTGAAGAAGGAGTCTCACTTGAAGTAGAACTCTATGCAATAAGAGTTCTGATTAAAGGAGAAGTTTGAAATAAAATGTCACGACCCGAACTAGGGCCTGGCCGTGACGGACAACCTGAGCCATGAAGGCCCGGACATCCTACTCTATTTGGTAATCGTGCACAACATTCATATAATAAAATAAGATGTGGAATATATAATCTAATATGGAAACATGGTCATACTCTGGATTAAGTTTAACAATAAGGAATGATATCCGAAAATCACTAACAACATCTGGAACAGTCTACAAAATCTCTACTATATGATCTAAAGATAACTATCTGAAAAGATGGGACAAGGCCCCAGTAGACCAAACCAACGGAATAACATAATCTGAAATAATAGGCCTTCTGGAACAAAGAAGGCTCACCACTGAATAGATCACTTTTCTCTGGAATACTCTACTGATTAGCTGGACCCTTGAACTGAGCCTCTGAACCTGGGAGGTAGGGATTAATACAGATGTACTGGTACGCAAAGCAGATCCAAATTAATAATTTATATTCAACATATATGAGAGCAATTTAAAACAGTTGATAAACATATCAGATAGTAAGAAATCTCATGGGCATTTTTGAAAGACTTAGTAAAATCATCTGAACTCTGAGACACTCTTACTTTTACTTTTGCGCTAGGTGGTATACCCTACAACTCTAAAATTATATGGACTATATGGAATCTACCATTAACTCAGCGGGGAAGCCTCCAACCCAAGTGTGCCGCAAGGGTTGTAGTCACTGAGTCTGCTATGCCACATAGCTGTTGCCAGCGTAAAAATAATATACCCAGATCGAAAAATCATGACTTTAGGCTAAGAGTTACTTGAACTAAAACCTTCTTCAGGTAACCACCTAAACCTCTTTAAGCCCAATTTTTAACTCTTTAAAAACATGCATTCTTTGAAATCAAACTCTGAAAACATGCATTCTCTGAAATAAAACTCTAAAAACATACTCTGTTATGGCATACATACTTATGGTATCGTCATACCATTGACTTGCAAGTCACATCTCTGAGCCATTATTAGCATATTACAATCTCTATTTTTAAAACATAAATTCGGGACCACCATATCAATAAATTATTTCAAAGAACTCTTTCTCTAAAACTCATGTAAACACATGTATGCAACTCTCTTTGTCAAACTTTTAATGATGCAAGGTGGTCATGTCAAAGCTCTTAATCTCATGCAAATCTTTCTCTTTTAACAAAATATATTTACATCAAGAAACTCCCTCTCTTAAATCTCTAAATCATGCTCAAAATACTATGGTATTTGAGCAAACAAATTTCAAGCCGTAAATCATGTATTTCAAATCCTTCACATTAAGATCATATACTTAAAGTCATCACAAGAGAGGAATTTCATAAGTTGTGCTCTCAAACAATATTAAATCTAAAGTTTCATACATATACATATACATGTAAATTAATTTAAGGGGGAAATGCCTAAAGACCAAATCAACAATACAATTAAACATTCATAATGTGTAATAAATCATGTATTTCAAAAACCCCTTTCTAAATTGATGCTTGATAATCTTTAAATCATGTTCAAGTGTTTACAAGCCCATGTAGTTTTTACGATAAACCCCACGTACCTCAATTTAGAAATTTGATGGCTGATTCTTGAAGCCTACGATTTGGAGATTACAAATCTTCAATCAATCTTGAAAACCCACGGTTAAATCTTGAGTTATTTGAGTTTTATTGTTTGAAATCCTAAGGAGTGTTCTTGATGGTTTTTGAAGAAAATATCAATAATAAGGTCATTTGAAATTAAATCTCATGTTTAGGCTGATAAGGGGGTGGAAAATACCCAATATACCCTTAATGAGATGGACTAAAAATATAACTTGGATTCTGATTTCATGGGCCACCGCGACGCGCCACAATCACGGTGGCTCACTGGAAATTGACGAGTGGGATTCTTAAGGTCTCCGCGACGCGGAGCCATTGCGTTTTCCCCCTGGTTTGTACCTGAAACTTTACCACGATGTGCCACAATCGCTCTATGCTACTGGAATTTTACCATTTCTAAATAGGCCCCCTCCGCGATGCGCCAAGCACCAAAATGATGGTGTTTTACGACTAGAACTTAAATTATCCATAACTTTTTGCCCGGGTATCGGATTTGGACGAATCTTATATCGACGGAAAGTTCATTCAATTTTCCACATGATAAAAAGTTGAAATTAGGGAAATTATATAGATGGTTTAAACTTTACTCACTTTGGAAGTCAAAAATGAGACTAAGTTTCTTTGACACCATTCTAGTCATTTAACTCTAAGAGTATATTACTACGAGCTAACGCATGGACGATTTTTGTGGGGTGTTATATTATCCCCCCTTTGGGATTATTCATCCCTGAATAATGATGCGCAACACAGACAAGCACGATTTAAAGTATACTAAGGCCATACAAGAATAAGACAATAATTGTACCTTCCATTTCGTCATCCACCAGATCAAACAAGTCTGGGTATCTATCTCTCATGTCATTTTCTGATTCCCAAGTTGCTTCCTTAACTTTCTGATTTCTCCAAAACAACTTAATCAACACTATCTCTTTGCTCCTCAACTTCCAAACTTGGTGATCTAAGATTGCAATAGGTTCCTCTTTATATGCTAATGAGTCTGTCACCTTGATCTCCTCTACAAGAAACACTAGGGAATGGTCTCCAATATATTTCTTTATAATGGACATATGGAATACCAGATAAATAGAGCCCAAACTTGCAGGCAACTCTAACTCATAAGAAACCCCCCCTATCCTTCTCAAAATCTGGTATGGCGCTATATAGCGAGGACTCAGCTTACCTCTCTTCCTAAAACACATGACTCCCTTCGTATGAGAAACTTTGAGAAACACCCAATAACCAACCTTAAACTTTAAGTCTCTTCTTCTAACATCGACGTAGGACTTCTATCGACTCTGGGTTGTCTTAAGTTGTTCTCTAATAATTTTCACATCCTCCATTGCCTAATGAACAGATTAGGCCCAAACAACTGAGTCTTACCCACTTCATACCACCCTATTGGCGACCTACATCTTCTTCCATACAATACCTCAAAAGGAGCCATCTTAATACTGGCATGGTAACTGTTATTATATGCGAACTCTATCAATGGAAAATGATCCACCCAACTCTCCTTGAAGTCAATTATACAGTCCTTTAATATATCCTCAAGAGTTTGAATGGTGCACTCAGCTTTCCATCAGTCTAAGGGTAGAATGCAGTAGTTAGGTTCACTTGGGTACCTAAACCCCTCTGAAAAGACATCCAAAACTATGAAGAGAATTGCGTACCTTATTCAGATATGAGGGATACAAGTGCTCCATGCAAATGGACTATCTCCTTAATGTACAACTCTGTATAGTCATCTCCTGAATAGTTAGTTCTGACGGGCAAAAAATGGGTTGACTTGGTCAGTCAATCAACAATCACCCATATTAAGTCATACTGGCTTCGGGACCTCGAAAGTCCCATGATGAAGTCCATATTGATCAACTCCTATTTCCACAAAGGCAAGGCTATCTCTTGGGAAGTACCACCTGGCCTCATATGCTCTACTTTCACTTGTTGACAATTTAAACACTTGGCAACAAAATTAGCCGCATCACACTTCGTATTATTCCACTAGTAAATAGCTTTCAGATCATGATACATCTTAGTAGAGCCTAGGTGAACAACATACCTCAAAGTGTGAGCTTCATCAAGGATCCTCTTTCGTAACTCATCTACATCTGGCACACATAGTCTTCCCTGATATCTCAAAACTCCATCACCACTAATTTCAAAAGACATCACCTTTAGTTGACCCATATATTTCTTGATCTGTATCAGATGGGATGTTCAACTTGCTTGTAATACCCCACATGTTTCTAAGCTAGGAGACGAACCATTTTTTATACATATGAGATCTTCTATCCTGTGATTCATACTTGAGTACATGACTTACAATGAGTATCCTAGTGATGAGATAGCTTATGATACGTTAAGCATGTTCATATGAGTCACTTAGGGTAATACAAGCTAAGAGTTTTTGAATCGATCAAGTTTTAGTGTTTGATTTCATAAGGGTCATATTTGAACAAGTATAACTTGATTTTAATATGGTATTTCTGTATATTTATACCCACCAAATTATAGAGAATCGAATTATCTTTCCAACGATACCAATTTCTCCTTAATCCAATACCCGAGCGAAAAGTTATGCCCATTTTCGTGAGAGACAGTAAGGGTATGCGATTGGTTAGGCGCCGCCCAACCAAACTTAGGTAATTTCTTAGGCACCACCCAACCTAGCTTGTTCGATTACTTGGGCACCACCTAAGTCAGTTTCAAATGCCAAAAGCACTCCGTTTTGAGTTATTTTGAGGGTAATTAAGTCTTTTAACACTCCTTACAAGTTCTTAAACTTAACCTTATGAAATATATAGCTCCTAATTACATTACAACCCTACTAAACTATTAAGTTTGTCATCCAAGAGCACTAAAATAGAAAAACAAATAGGGTTGCATAATTAAGCTTGAAGATCCAATTTCAAGGAAATTCCATCATCAATCATCAAGAATCTTCCTTCTAAGGTATGCGTGAGTTGATTCATGGACTTCTTTCATCCATGAAGCTCAAGAACCATCTTCTAAATTATGTATTATGATTTTTATGTTGTTGGTGGTTGATGTTCATGTGGTTGGAGTTTGATGATGCCTAAGATGGGATCTTTGTGTGTTTTGTGTGAGGATATGATGGTATTTAATGTATAAATATATGAAATTGGTGGTTGAATATTTGTAATCATGATGAATCCACTTATGCCTAAATGTGAATGTAAGGTGTTTGTGAAAATACCTAAGGGAATAGAAATCATGCTTTTATGACATAATAAGTCCGGAATGACTATTCCATGTTCTAAGTTTATGTTCAACGTGATCCCCATGCTATTGTCTTGAATTGAAGATGTTGTATGAGATTCTCATGATATTGTTATGATATGGAATGACCATGATATTGAAGCCATGCAAGTATATACATGTTGTGTGCATTCCCAATCATGTGATAGTTTGTTGAGAATCATTCTTATTATGAAATCCTTACTTATGATATTGTGAATTGTGGACTCAATTCTTATGATCAAGTCAGTCATGTGTGTCAGTTTCCTTCTATCGAGTCCTGGGGGTACTTGTACCCAAAAACTATAGTATTATGCCTAGATCTAGTGTCATGTTTCAAGACATCCTCAGTCAAGCTATGCTTCATAGATTTTAGTTAGTCACGTTACTCAGAAAAACTTAGAAATCTCAGTAGTTCAGTAGTCCCAGTAGTTTCAGTACTCCCAGTCAGACCTCAAAACTCAAGTGGCTTTTCCATCAGTTAATGAAACTCAGTGAATTCAGCTTAGTTCAGCTAAGAAAATATTATCCACTCAGTTAATTAGTTTATAAATTAGTTCAGTTTAGTTAGGCAGTTTAATATTTTTTAGAGTCTTTTAGTTGGGAGTAGGGACTAGCACCAAGTGAGTGCGGGGACGACAATTTTGCCGTTATAAAGGCAGAGCTGTTAGCAGCAATCCCTGTACTCCAAAACTGCGTAGCTAGCGCAAGACAGGAGTCACCCATCAGATTAAGGCTATACTTGACTATTATATTGCCTTAGGCTTGATTTTCTATTCAGGGTCAGCCGTCAGAGAGGCTTGACCATAGTAGAGGTCTTTACCCGTGGCACGGTAGTAACACCCTTCCAATCAGGGCAAAGATTGGACCCCACCAGTACATTATTGGGGCACATCATTTAGGTTACTACCTCCCACATTCACAGTTACAGTTATAGTTTCAGTATCAGTCTTCAGAGTAGAAATCAGTAATCAGGACTGTCAGATACAGTCATCAATCTCAGTAAGGAACTCAGATAGTTCCATTGATTCCTGGACCATCCCGTCAGATAGGCTTGGTCCTATATTCAGATGCTTATTATTAGATCTAGAGGTCACCCGGCAGACAGGTTTGATCTCAATCTCAGATTCAGTCGAGTATTCTCATTATCAGTTTCAGAGGTCACTCGTTAGCTAGGAATGATTTCAGACTTAGATGTTTAGATACAGTTTAGAACTCAAATAGTTTTCCCTAGAATTAGGACTGTTAGATACAGTCATCCATGTTATCAGTCATTTAGTATCTCAGTATCACGAAACTCATGTTGTCAGAGTTCAAACTCAAGTATCAGTATCTCCATGAGTTCAGTAGCAGTTACGTATGTATGTATGTATGTATTCTTACATCCATATTAGTCATCATGTTCATGCATATAAATCCCATGCATTTAGCCTACCCCCACGTATACTTAGTACTTTAGTTGTACTGATGTATTTGCGCTATGGTGCTTTTTTTATGTTACACCATAAGTTCTGAGGTACAGATTCTAGATCAGTAGTAGCAGTTCAATAAGCAGTGAGTCCTCATCTTTCGAGGACATGATTATTATATTTATTATTCCAGTATTTCAGTTTATTTTTAGTTTAGGGAGATAGTTGGAGACATGTTCTTTGAACCCCTTATTCAGACAGTTTAGAGGCTTTTAGACGATTCTAGAGTTTTCAGATTTAGACTTTAGTATTTTCAGTTTTGTTTTGGGTACTGTGATATCACCTTATTTCAGATATTTTATTATTCAAGATTTAACCTTACACCCTCTTTGTTCATGTTTCCACATGTTATATGTATATTATGCAGTTATAGGTACAGATATCAGTCATTGGTTAGCTTGTGGCCCTTTGGGGTTACAAGCACCGTGTAGCGTTCCAGTTCAGAAAATTGGGGCGTTACGCTGCTTCTCTATAACTTTAGCACAAAGGGAAGATTTAGCTACCTCTTGAACAACCACTCCCCCATCTTCAGAATTCAAGAGTCGCACTCCTAGATTTGTAAGTCGGTGAATATCCTTCACCATCTCCCTCTTTCCCTTTTCAACATACGAAAGACTGACCATAGATAACCTACTGAGGGCGTCGGCTACCACATTTGCCTTACCTGGATGGTAGTGCAGGCTCATGTCATAATACTTTAAAATTTCTAACTAACGTCGTTGCCTGAGATTCAATTCTTTCTACGAGAAAACATACTGCAAAATCTTGTGGTCAGTAAATATATCAACATATACCCCATAGAGATAATACTGTCAGATTTTAAGTGCAAGCACCACAACCGCTAATTCTAAGTCATGGGTGGGGTAATTTTGATCATGCACTTTTAACTGTCTAGACACATAAGCCACCACTTTACCATGCTGCATGAGTACATACCCAAGTCCCACATGGGACGCATCGCAGTACATAACCAACCCTTTCGTACCTTCTGAAAGAGTCAAAATAGGAGCAGTTGTCAACTTATCTTTTAACTTCTCAAAACTATTCTCACAAGAGTCAGACCAAATGAACTTCACCTTTTTCTGAGTCAATTTAGTAATTGGTGCATCTATGGAAGAAAAAATCTCAACAAATCTTCTGTAATACCCTGCCAAACCCAAGAAGCTCCGAATATTGATTGGAGTCGTGGGTCTGGACTATTTTCTCACTGCCTTAATCTTTTAGGGATTAACCTTAATCCCGTCACTAGACATGATATGCCCCAAGAAAGCAATAGCATTAAGCCAAAATTCGCACTTGGAAAATTTTGCATACAACTCATGATCTTTGAGAGTCTGAAGGATGATTCGGAGGTGATTGTCATGGTCCACCTCACTCTTGGAATAAATCAGAATATCATTAATGAAAACTATAACAAACAGATCTAGAAACTGACGGAACACCCTTTTTATAAGGTCCATGAAAGTCGTAGGGGCATTAGTCAACCCAAAGGATATGACTAAGAATTTATAATGACCGTATCGGGTTTGGAAATCTATTTTGGGATTATCTGACTCTCTAACCTTTAACTGATTGTATCCCGAATAAAGGTCTATTTTTGAAAAATAATTAGCACCCTGACGCTGGTAAAAAAAATCATCAATTCTAGGAAGAGGATATTAATTTTTAATACTGACCTTATTCAGCTGACGGTAATCTATACACATATGCAAGGAACCATCTTTCTTTGACACGAAGAGTACTAGTGCACCCTAGGGAGAAATACTAGGAAGGATAAAACCTTTATCTAGAAGATCTGCTAGCTGCTCTTTCAACTCTGCAGGAGCCATTCTATATGGTGGAATAGATATGGGATGGGTATTTGGCAACAAATCAATATCAAAATCATCTCCCTATCAGGTGGTATTCTTGGGAGATCATTTGGAAAAACTTCTGGGAACTCATTCACCACAGGACGAACTGAAGAGAAGGGCTTTCGGTATCTGAATCTTTAACCCAAACAAGATGATACAGACATCCCTTAGAAATGAATTTACAGGCTCTGAGACAAGAGATGAACTTCCCACTAGGTGCTAAAGAATGTCCCTCCCATTCTATTGTTGGTTCATTCAGGAAAGAGAAAGTAACCTTTTGGGTTCTATAATTTAGTGTGGCATAGCACGAATGAAGCTAATCTATCCCTAATGATAGTATCAAAATCAACCATGTCTAAGTCTACGAGGTCTACCACAGTATCCCACTCACAAACAGTCACCACATAATTTCTATACACCCTTCTAAACACAATAGAGTCTCCCACCGGAGAGAAAACAGAAAAAGGTTCAACATTACATCAAGCTCAAACCTAAAACCAATAGCCATATAAGGGGTCACATAGGACAGGGTAGACCCGGGATCAAGTAACATATAAACATCACGAGAAAAGATTTGCAATGTACCGGTAACTACATTTGGTGAGGCCTCTGCCTCTTGGTGGTTGGTCAAGGCATATAATTGGTTGCGGCCATTTTCGGCGGCTGAAGTGGCACCTTTCTGAGGCGGTGATGGTGAAGAAGAATTAGCCTATGCCTTGGCTCCACCAACATTACCCTTTGGTTTTGGACATTATCTATGGATATGGCCTGGATGGCCGTATGAATAACACACCATAGCACCAAACTGACATCTCCCTGGATGATTCTTCCCATATTTCTCAGTGTGGGTATGTCTGAGAGGTCTAAGCTACACTTCCTTGAGACTGTGAACCCGACATCCTCAGCCCTTGCCTATACTAAAAATCCTAAGTACGCTGTCCGTCTGAGGGTCTGGTCATTGGGACACTGGCTGCAGATTGCGCATTACCCTAATTTTTCTTATTCTGTTATTTGTTACCCCAATTCCTACTCTGCTGTTGACTGTAGCTCTGGTATACTATTTTGGCTCTCTTTGCCTGTCTGTCCTTCTCTCTAGATTCAGCAATTTTCTTTTTCTTTTACTTAACTTGCTGTATGTGGACTGATAGTCTGGTAAAATCCATGTCCCGGTTCAACATTGCTCTCTGACATTCAAGTACTAACTCATCTGAAAGGCTGGATGCAAATTTCCTCATTCGGGATCTCATGTTACTAGTTATCTCTGGAGCATAACGGGCTAGTTGGTTGAACCTCAGAGTGTACTCCTGGACACTCATCTTACCCTAATTTAGATTTATAAACTCTTCGGCTTTGGCCTCCCTCATCTCGAGAGAAAAGAATCGATCAAGGAAGGCTTCCACGAACTCGGACCAAACTGTGGGGTCAACATGCTCACTCTTTGAATCTTCCCACTCATGATACCATTGGTTCACTACATACTTAAGATGGTAAGCCACTAACTCAACCCCTTCTACCTCATCTACATGCATCACCTTAAAGATCTTCTCTATTTCATCCACAAGCTCCTGTGGATCCTCTTCTACCTTGTTACCAGTAAACTTGGCGGGTTCATCCTCATGAACTGACCCACTCTTGTAGCCTCAGACATAATAGATGCATACCCAATATCTTTTGACCGTTGAGTCTGTGTGGCTACCCACTGGGCAATCATGTGAATGGATTATCTGAATTCTACATTAGATACCTCTCTCTCATGAGGATGAGTGCGGTTAGTCCTCGTCTGGATATCTTTAGGTGCCCTAGGTGGGTTGGTCTAAGTAGGTGGGCTCCCGGAGTAGCATTACTCTCCAGAGTCTGAGCTCTGGTTCGGGTCCTCACCCCATGAGTGGGACGGGCCTCATCTGTCTGTGCATTCTGATCGATAGTACAACGGGGAGGCATGATTGTTTTTGTTAAACACACGAGATCATCGATTAGGGGACAACTCAAACTCTGAAGCACGAACTAAACCACAAAAAAGAGAAACATTCCTAAATTCCTAGTAGCCTTCTACTTATAAGTGTGGCGCACTACACACACATAAACAAGATTCTACCCGACGCGATTTAGCAGACACCCTAGGACTATAAACCGTGCTCTGAAACCAAGTTTGTCATGACCTGAACTAGGGACTTGCCGTGACGGACATCCTGAACCATGAAGGCCTGGGCGTATTACTCTATCTGGTAATCATGCACAATATTCATATAATAAAAGAAGATGCGGAATATATAATCTGATACAGAAACATAGTCGTACTCTGGATTAAGTTTAACAATAAGGAATGAAATTCGAAAATCACTAACAACATCTGGAGCAGTCTGTAACATCTCTACTACATGATCTAAAGATAATTGTTTGAAAAGCTGGGACAAGGCCCCCAGTATACCAAACCAATGGAATAACATAATCTGAAATAATAGGCCTTCTGGAAGAAGGCTCACCACTGAATGGATCACTTCTCTCTAGAATACTCTACTGATTAGCTGGACCTTTGGACTGAGCCTCTGAACCTGGGAGGTAGTGGGTCAATACAGATGTACTGGTACGCAGAGAAGATCCAAAATAATAATTTATATTCAACATATATGAGAGTAATTTAAAATAGTTCATAAATATATCAGATAGTAAGAAATCTTATGGGCATTTTCGAAAGACTCTGTAAAATCATCTGAACTCTGAGACACTCTTAGTTTTAATTCTGTGCTAGGTGGTATACCCTACAACTTTGAAATTCCACGGGCTATATGGAATCCGCCATTGACTCAGCGGGGAAGCCTTCAACCAAAGTGTACCGCAAGGGTTGGAGTCTTTGACTCTGCTACGCTGCACTGCTGTCGCCAACGTAAAAATAATATACCCGGATTGGAAAATCACGGTGTTAGGCTAAGAGTTACTTGAACTCAAACCTTCTTCGAGTAACCACCTAACCCTCTTTAAGCCCAGTTTTTAACTCTTTAAAAACATGCATTCTCTAAAATCAAACTCTGAAAACATACATACTTACGGTATCATCATACCATTGACTTGCAAGTCACATCTCTGAGCCATTATTAGAATATTACAATCTTTATTTTCAAAACATAAATTCGGGACCACCATATCAATAAATCATTTCAAAGAACTCTTTCTCTAAAACTCATGTAAACACATGTATGCAACTCTCTTTGTCAAACTTTCAATGATGCAAGGTGGTCATGTCAAATCTCTTAATCTCATGCAAATCTTTCTCTTTTAACAAATATATTTACATTAAGAAACTCCCTCTCTTAAATCTCTAAATCATGCTCAAAATACTATATTATTTGAGTAAGCAAATTTCAAGCCGTAAATCATGCATTTCAAATCCTTCACATTAAGATCATATACTTAAAGTCATCACAAGAGAGGAATTTCATAAGTTGTGCTCTCAAATAATATTAAATCTAAATTTCATACATATACATATACATGTAAATCAATTTAAGGGCGAAAGGCCTAAAGACAAAATCAACAATACAATTAAACATTCATAATGCATAATAAATCATGTATTTCAAAAACCCCTTTCTAAATTCATGCTTGATAATCTTTAAATCATGTTCTAGTGTTTACAATCCCATGTATTTTTTAGGATAAACCCACGTACCTCAATTTAGAAATTTGATGGATGATTTTGAAGCCTACGATTTGGGGATTCCAAATCTTCAATCAATCTTGAAAATCTACAGTTAAATCTTGAGTTATGGGTTTTCTTGTTTGAAACCCTAAGGAGTGTTCTTGATAGTTTTTGATGAAAATATCATAATGAGGTCATTTGGAATTAAATCTCGTGTTTAGGCTGATAAGGGGGTGGAAAATACCCAATATACCCTTAATGAGATGAACTAAAATATAACTTGGAGCCCGATTTCATGGGCCACCGCGACGCGCCACAATCGCGGTGGCTCACTGAAAATTGACCAGTGGGATTCTTAAGGTCACTGCGACGCGGATCCATTGCGTTGTCCCCCTGGTTAGGATCTGAAACTTCAGCGTGACGCGCCACAATCTCTCTATGCTACTGGAATTTGACAATTTCTAAATAGGCCCCCTCCGCGATGCGCCAAACACTAAAGTAACAGTGTTTTACGATGAGAACTTAAATTAGCCATAACTTTTTTCCCGGTTATCGGATTTGGGCGAATCTTATATTGACGGAAAGCTCATTCAATTTCCCACATGATAAAAAGTCAAAATTATGGAAATTATATATATGGTTTAAACTTTACACACTTTGAAATTCAAAAATGAGACTAAGTTTCTTTGACACAATTCTAGTCATTTAACTCTAAGAGTATATTACCACGAGCTAACGCTTGGACGATTTTTGCGGGGTTTTACATAAATAATGACTCTTTGAAGAGTTGTGCTTAAATAGAAGATGCATCAGTCAGAATAATTTACACACTTACAACGCAGAAAAGCACAATTGACACATTGACTTCATGAAGTGCTACTCAATCATTGAAGAAATACATTGAAGAACTTGGTCCTTAGTATAGAATCCAGCTAAGAGTTTAAGTGTTGATTTTTAGAGTTGTTCATTGTGTTTGAACTATTGATTTAATATTAGTTTCAGTGAGTTATAAACTGAACTAGGAGCTAGTCTTCAAGTTGGGGAAAACTCAGAGACTTTGGGAACGCATACCTTGGGAGGTGTGTATGTAGTTAGGAATTAGAGTTTATTATTCCTAGTCGTTATGTTAAAGGAATTAGAGTTGATAATTCCTATTTTTTGGTTACAAGAGTTTTGTAATCAGTCGTTGTTGAGACTCAGAGTTACTTAGTGAAGTTAGGGTTAAATCCTGTAGAGGTGCAGGTCTTGATTTTTTACACCTTTTTGAGCCGGCTGTTTTCCAGGTAAAAATCATTGTGTTCTTTACTTACTATTTTTACTGCTTTTTTTGAACACGTCAGGCAATCCGTTCCATCCATAGGTAACTCTTACGTTAAAGTCACTGATCAGTAGGACATGAATTCTTAACAGGGACAAAAGTACTGCTAATCATTAGTAAATTATGTTGTAATCATTAACATACTCCAATTCACATCACTAACCTGAAGTCCTCTATCTGTCCTTATTTTTTAACAAATATGATTAAAAAATTTCACTAAAATTCATTTTTGTGTTAGTCATATATAATTAAATTATGATTTTAATTCATTAAATCACGAATTAGCCAATTATCTAAAATATTTGAAACTTGTAATAAATCCTCAAAATTTATTCAAAACTACATACTGGGGCGGCTCAAGCAAATCCGTGGCCTAAGGAAAAAATTTAAACGGAGGCCTTACGTTTTTAAGAATTAACAATTATTCTTATAAAGCCTATTTTTAAAATTATATAATTGTATTTAATAATTCTTTTTTATTTAATAATATAGTCAATGCATTAAAAAGTTTTTACTATATCAAGTTTCTAATTTTTTTTACATAAGACATTTCTTTTTTCTATAAGTAGTATTTAATATATTTCTTAAAATTTGTAATTTTTTATTACTAAACAAAATGAGGCCCCTCAAATTTTGGGGGCCTTAGGCGGCTGCCTTTTCTCCGAAAGGGTTGAGCCACCCCTGACTGCATAGAATCAAATTAAATATGTATATTGACTAAAAAGTATGTTTCAAACTTATTGAAACATCAAAACACTAATTCGAGGTCGTGTCAATCGAAGGTTGACCGTGATCGGGCTTAACTTTATTAAAACTCAAGAACGCAACGACTTAATTCACTTTTGAAGACCTTGATGGTTGGTACAACCCGCTTCTGTAATTCATAAATCACGTTTAAAAACTACGAGGAGGGTTAAAATTAAACAAATTTATAAAACAATTTGCAAGGTCGTTACATTAACTTTATTTGGTATTTATAAGTTGAAGGTAGAGTTATAGTGTGTTTGGACATAGTATTTTGAAAAGAGGTTATTTTTTTGAGTTAAATAATCTAAAAACTGAAAATAAATTAAATTTTTTTTAGAGTTTTATGAAAATCAAATTATTTTATGATAATAAAAATTAGATTTTTTTTTTGGAAAAAATAAATTAAAAGGTACACACAGTGAGTTAAAAAAATAGTGGTGCTTTTCAAAAATTCAAAGATTGTGAAAACGTATTCAACAATATTTATGATCAAATAAGTATTCCGCTAGAAAGTGAAAATGTATTTTGAAATATTATAAATAATACTCATGGCCAAACGCCTACTAAGTGGGGGGGGGGGGGTTGGGGCTGTAGGTGACAAAAGAGTTTTAAAATGAGGTGTAGGTAACACGAGTCTTAATTATTGAGTGGAGGTGACAATTACTTTATTATGGATTAAGAAAGTTGGGAAAGTTTGAAATAGCCCACAAGTTTTTAAATTTATACTTTGATCCAAATGTTTACCTATATAACAGAAAATAGAGGAAAAAAAGGCATCTTTCTCACTCTTCTAACCCATTATTATTTTCTCTCTCTTAGCGATTTTTGTTGTTGATTGTTGCTGCTGCTTTATTCATCATCTTCTACATTATCATCTTCATCTTCTTCTTGTTGACCATTTGTTATTATTGTTGTTACCGCTACTGTTACTATTTGATCAATTTCTTAGGTCAAATTTTATTTCGAACATCACTTTCCACTTTGGCATTACTTCATAGGAGACCTTGGTAAGTCAAATTATGATTTTTAGTTGAATTTTTCATCTGGGTAACTGCTATTGTGTTGTTGCTTTTCCAACAATGGATAGAACCCAATCATGAATCCAACATAAGATCCATCTGTTTAAAAAGATAAATCATCTATTGTGACAGATGAGACATCTGTTTCAATGAAAGAATGATATGTTGGATTCATGTTTAAACAGATGGGTCATCTGTTGCAACATTTGATACATCTATTGCAACGATTAGTTATCTGGTGCGACATGATAAATATCTGGTAATAGATTAGTAACCTATTGCAACAGAACCTGAACATGATTTCAACAAAAGCGTTATTTATTGCAACAAGGTAAATATCTGTTATAATAGATTACTAACCTATTGCAACAGGTAAGTCATCTATCGCAACAGGTTAATTATCTATTGCAACATATCACTCATCTGTTGGAATCAGCTTTAAAGGTAATTTAGTACTGTAACATCAATCCCAACAGGCTCTTCATTTGTTGTAATAGATATTCAGGAGTGTAACATGAATCCCAACAGGTAAGTAATCTGTTACGACTGATCACTTACCTGTTGTAATAGATTATATGTCTATTGGGATTCATTCACGGCACTATGAAATCACTATCAACTTTTTTTAACAAATGACTTTATTTAGGTACCACTAATGGAGGGATCAATAACAATAGGGATGGATTGTTATGGTCAATGCATCGAGAAGAGTAATCGATATGTATGGCATTGGAAGGAGGGTGAAATTCTAGAGACGATAGCTGTGACAGTCCAAAGTGATATTTTGTATGATGATTTTGTGAACTTAATCATCAGCTTTTGTGGACTGAATTATCAACCGAAAGAACTTGTCATCAGCTACATGCACTACTCCTTTGAAAATCAGAGGGTGCTGCCTTTTAAGATAACTGATCAAGTTCGGTTGCGTGCTTATCTAAGTGATTTAACCAGGATGGTGTTAAGAGTGTACATGGTTGAAAAGACGTGAGAGAATAAGAACCAAAACGCAGAAGTAGAAGAACAAGAAGACTTCTTTAATAATAGGTTGGATGATCTAGTCATGAATATTCCATATGATGATCAAACACCTATGCCCATTGATGCGACCAATATGATGTGCAGTTCTTCTCAATCGACACAGTCTGGAAATCTTGAAGACGATGGGACCGGCTTTTTAATTGGAATGTCATTCAAGGACAAGAATAAACTATCTAACACTTTGTTTATTTCTTTCTTGAAAAAAGATTTCAGAATAAAGAAGGTGATTAATTCGAGCAGTGTCTTTTGCTTCAAATGTGCTAATTCGAACTACAAGTGGTGGTTAAGAGCGGTGAAGTATACAAGTTCTGATAAATTCGTCATTCATAAACATGAAAAGCATCACGCATGTGGTTCAGAGCACATCTCAAGCCAAAATCCTCACGCCACGGCAAAGGTCCTCGGTGAATATTTCAGGAGTAGTTTCCCCGATGGCAAAGTCCCTTTAACAAGAGTCATGGCTAATCAACTCCTTACGGATTTGGGTGTCTTGGTTAGTTATTAGAAGATATATACTGCTATGGGGATTGCCAAGGACGTGGTTAGGGGGACACTCGAGCATGGGTATGCTATCCTAGATGCTTACCATTACATGATTGAGTCCATAAATCCCGAAAGTAAGACGGCATTGCATCTAGATGAAAATGGAAGGTTCAAGTACTTTTTTGTATCCTATGGTGCTTGAATCAAGGTTTTTGACATTTGAGAAAAGTCATAGCCATCGACGGTACCTTTTTGAGGAGCAGGTATAATGGAGTTCTGCTAGCAGCGGTGGCACAGGATGTGGAGAATCACATCTTTTCTGTCGCTTTTTGTGTAGCGGACACGGAATGTGATGCCTCTTATGGATTTTTTTAACAATTGCGAAGCTGCGTCGAAGATACCAAAGAGTTGTGTTTTGTATCGGATAGGCATCCAAGTATTCCAAAGATGGATCACTTTTCTTCACTTTAGCTTACTTTAGTTGTTGTTTTAGGCATCTTAGAGAGAACATTCGAAACAACTATCACAACGAAAGGGTCGTCACCCTTTTTTATAGAAGAAGCTAAAGCATATAGTAGAGAGGAGTTTTTAGATCATTTAAATCAAATAACGGATGTGAATCCCAAGATAGTAGAATTTCTCGCACGTGTCGATTTCGAGAGATGGAGCTGGGCATTCTGTCCAATAGATAGGTACATTCTTATGAATTTAATGTCCTATTTGATTTACAAGTTTAGTATGATGTCGTACAAAGTGATTCTTTTCTATAGGTACAATATTATGATATCAAACATAGCTGAATCGGTGAATTCATTGTTTGGGAATGCAAGAGAATTTCCAATCAAGGATATGTTTGAAAAAATAAGCAAGAAGTATAGAAAATTTTTTAATGAAAGGCATGTGTAGTTCAAGTGCCCAGAAAAAAAAAACCCGATTTGTTCTCAAATTTGAAAAAAAAATATCAATGAACGTCAGTTTGAGGAATGGGTTATTCTCTCATAAAATAGCAAATTATATTCAATATCACCGGTGATGGTGATGTTGCCACGATCTATATTCAAACAAGATCTTGTACGTGTAGAGTTTTTGACTTGGACAAAATACCTTGTCCACATGCTATGGCAGCGCTTCGAGCCCAATACGGTCATAAATATGGACTTGAAGTTTATGAGCACTCCTCTCAATATTATTAGGTGGAAAATATGAAATGGAATATAGTGGGCATATTACTCTGGTTCCTCTCGAAGAATCCTGGGTTGTTCCTGCAGAGCTTATGGGGAGATTAATACCTCCTCCATATATTGACCCAAGCACTATCAAACTGGTAAGAAGTCCATATAAGAGGAGGCGTGGAGTTGGAGAATCATTTTCATCAAGAAGAAACAAGTGCTCCATATATAAGTGTGTTGGCCTCAAAAGAACTACATGTCTAAATCGTAATCCACCATGATCGTTGTAATTGCAGAAACTTGTGTTGTTGTTTGTTTGTTGTGGAATTTTATATATTTAACTCATTGTTGTGAACCTATTTTTATCATGTATTATATATGAAATATCTTTTTTAATAACTTGTGCATCAATAAAAAGAGGCAAAACATGAACTAAATAATACAACAGAGTACAATTATTCTCAACAGTTCTACAAACTGGAATAGTTTCCTCCAACAGATGAGAAATCTATCAAAACAGAGGGATAATCTGTTGATAGAAATCCAACAGATGACCAATCTGTTCCAACACACGGTCCATCTGTTGAAAGAACTCAAAAGCTAGCATTGCTAATGCTACTGGATTCAACATTGCTCCTTGCCTCCAACCGTCGACATGTTAACATGTATATATGTTTAGATTAGAAGAAATAGACCGAATGAAAATTGAATAAGAATTAAAATTCCAAAGTCAACTAAAATTAATTTTTTTATTAAACGAAAAATAAAATACTTTATGTATTGATCCGATATAGAAAAATTAAAATACAGATGCTAAAGAAAAATACATTCTAACTATTATAATCATAATCATCATTAATGACAGCCAACCAATCAACTCGCAGCAGCAGGGCTCTCATTAGCCGCTGCATCTCTCTGAACATCGTCTCTCTCACAGCGACCAACTCCCTCTGCAGGTCATTAACCTGCCTCTGAAGTTCCCGCACTGTGTTGCGTAGAATAGCAATGTCCGAAATAGGATCAACCATATCTAGAACATGCATGAATTGACAAATATAAAGAAAAAAGCACAAAATATAATACAACATATATGACCAACTGGTAAATTTACACCAGAAAAAACTTACCTCAACGAGAAAGGAATATGCTGTTTGAAGAGAAGTGGTAGAATATGTCACACAAAAAGAAAAATTGCAACAAATAAATAAAGTTTAGTAGAATGAAGATTAAGGAGGGACATATTTATAGAGGATTGAATCTGGACATGTCTGGACAAAATGCACAACTGTTTAGCTCCATTGTATTAATTACATTCAAACTAGTGGCATTTTGTTTTTTGTGAAAAGTCATGACTTTTTCTTTTACATTAATACTTCTCACCTTTTCAAAATAGTTTGAGACTCGATAACAACCGTTATTATTGAGCTGTTGCAACAGATGGATTGGATGTGCAATAGATGGTCTGTCAAAATAGATTTATCATCTATTGCAACAGATGGTTTGTATGTGCAACAGATGAGACATCTGATGCATCATATGTATTATCTGTTGTGATAGATGGACCACATGTTGGAGGAGATGTTTTGATTTCTTCTAACAGCTGATTCATCAATTTCAACAGATGGAGTATTCGGTTCATTAGCTGTTTTGAATGTGTTAGATAAAAAGTCACGACTCTTCACCTCTTTTTAATAGTCCCTCTATTTCATATTAGTTGGGCCCTATGGGCTTGGTACACCAATTAAACAAATATAAATTAGGTGATTATTTTACCAAATTGGCCTTATTAATTATGCTTTGAAAGTATAAATGTGAATATACTTTATGTAGTCATTTAATAATAGGGGTAATCTTGAAAGAATATAATAAAATTCTCTTGATTTTATAAATAGGACAACTAAATTGAAACAAATATTTTTAGGAATTAGTAATCACATGCGTGCAAATGAATAAACACAGTCTGGTCTATCGCAACAATTCACCATCTGTTGCAACGTATGGATTATTTGTTGTGATAGATGGACCCATATGTTGGAGGAGATGTTTTGATTTCCTCCAACAGCTGATTCGTTAGTTGCAATAGATGGAGATTTTAATTCATCAGCTGCTTTGAATGTGTTAAGATAAAAAGTCACGACTCTTCACACCTCTTTTTTAATAGTCATCACATGCATGTAGATGAATAAACAACACTGTCTGACATGTCCTGATGGGGTAGGAAGAATAAGGTGCGTGCAATGGATCCCATTTTCATGCGTGCGAGTTATATATATTATTGATCAGGCTACCGTGATAGACACACATAAAGTGCAACGATTTTGTGAATGCAATTTTTTACCGATTAGACACTGATCCTTTAAACAAGATCCTGCATTGTACAGTTTAGTTTGATAGGTATGAACTGATAAGGCCGAAGGGTTCCAAGACGGTGGTGTCGATACCCCATTACAATTTAATGCAGGTTTATGCTCATGTTTTTGTGTCAAGTTTGGGGAAGGGTTCAAGTTTTTGGTGGCAATATAAATATCTAACAGTGATTCGTCCAGTTTTAATGGTGCAATGGACTTCTTGAAAGGCCTCCGAAGCCTTGCAATGCAGCAAACAATGATGGAACCAACAGAAATTCCCCTAGTCCAAATTTCTATGGATGGATTGCTAACGAGACTTTTATACAGCAGAAGGTGCTTGGGAGAATACCTGCGCACGAAGGGGGAGGTGGAGAAGGCCATATATTATCTCAAACCTTGTTTAAGAAGAAACACATAGTAGGAAGGAAAGTGTAGCAAAATTGGCCAATGAAATTGACATGAGAAATGAAAAAATTGGATGAGCTTCTAATGTGAAAGTGTATCCAAATATAAAAATCCATCAGTCGATGAAAAAAAATGGTCAATAAGACTGAAGCTGGACACTTTGCTCGAGAATGCAACTAGTGAGCGTGGCCTCAATGAAGACTCGCACAAAGTGCAGGACCAGAACTCTAAGGAAAAAGCTTTGCGAGCATGGAAGGTGGTAAGATTGTCAGTCAGAATTGAAACCTGAATCAACAACTCCTGAATTAAAAATATGGAAAGCCAAGGTGTCAATTTCTGAAGTCTAACTTGCATTCCATGCCTTCTGTTTGTCGCTATGATAAGGTCAATGGTAGTAGAAATAAAAAATTCTGAAGTTTGGCCGAAATCCCATGCCTCATTTTTTCCACTGCCTTTGACTGACCAAAGCCATAAACAGGAGGCATGGGACGCAAGTTTAACTTAAGAAATTGCCTCCATGGCTTGATCCCGTATTTTTAATGCAGGAGTAGTTGGTTCAGGTTTTAATTCAGACCAAAAATCTTACCACCTTCTATTCTTGCGAAGCTGTTTCCTTAGAGTTTTGGTCCTACATTTTGTGGATCTTTGTTGAGGCCACGCTCGCTAGTTCCATTCTCTAGCAAAGTGACTACCTCCAGTCCTGTTGACCATTCTTCTTTTTTGTCATCGACTGATGGATTTTCATTTTTGAATACATTTCCACATTTGCAGCTCATCCAGTTTTTTCATTTATCATGTCAATTTCATTGGCCAATTTCACTACACTTTCCTTCCCACCCCGTGTTTCCTCTTAAACAAGGACTGAGATGATATATGGCCTTCTCAACCTCCCTCTTCCCGCACAGGTTTTCTCCCAAACACTTTCTATTGTATAATAGTCTCCTTCAATAACCCATCTATATAAATTTGGACGAGGGGAATTTCTATTAGTTCCATCGTTGTTTGTTGCAGTGCAAGGCTTTGGAGGCCTTTCAACAAGTCCATTGAGCCATTAAAACTGGTCCAATCACTATTGGATATTTACACTGCCACCAAAAACTTGAACCCTTCCCCAAACTTGACACAAAAATATGAGCATGAACCATCATTAAATTGTAACGGGGTATCGACACCACCGTCTTGGTCCTACATCCTTACCAGTTCAAACCTAACAATCTTAACTATAAAATACCATATCTTATTTGAAGGATTAACGCCTAATAGGTAAACAACAAACATTCACAAAATCATTGTACTGGATATGTATTTTCAAGATAGGTTGATCAGTAATATATACCTCCTACATGTGAAGTGGTTCCATCTGCAAGCAGCTTATTCCTCCGAACCTAACTTTACTTTAGCCTTTAATGTTGGTCGGGCAAAAGTGGATCCAGTTTCACTTCCTTTTGTCTGCAAACAAGAGAAATACATTTGATGTCAAATAAGAGAAGAACAAAAAGAAAAAAAAGAACATTACAAAAGGGTAACACAAAATTGAGTGAATCAACAGACGACCAATATGATGCAACAGATTACCCATCTATTCAACGATGAGGTATCGTTGCAACGGATGGATGACATATTGTAGCAGATGGGTCATCTATTGGAATAAATCAAACCATCCTTGCTACTAGTTTGATTTCTTCAAATAGTTGCTCCGCTGTTGCAATAGCTGATTCATCAGTTGCAATAGTTGAGGAAACTATTAATACAACAGACATCAACAACAAAGAAACAACACCATATGTTCCAATACTATCCACAACACAAAGTTCACATATTCCAACACAACCACCACCCCAACAACAGCACCGCCTACTGACAACAAGGCTTTTTAAGTTCTCCCAATAGATGACTTTTTTTACATATTTTAATAAAAACAATGGTTCGTTCATTCAAGACTTAAAAGTCATCTTTCCTTCAATTTTCTCAATAAATAGGAAACTGGTGAAGGGTAAATCATTAATAGCAACAAATATAAATATCCAATTTAAATGACATATAAAAAAAGAAGATGATATGGAAAGAGCAATAGTGAACCGTACCTACAATGTCAAAAAGCAAAGGGATCAGAACATCCAGTTCAGTCGAGAAAAGATATTGATTGGTTCAGATCCGAAAGGATCCTCATCTAAAAGAAAGAAAAGAGAGGAAAAAAGGAAACAAAGAGAAATGAAAATAAAGAAGAGTGATGAATTGAGTCTTACTTTATGGCTGAAGGAGACGGTGACATTGAAAAGACTAGATAAGACTACTCACTTAGGAGATTTTTGAGTTATCCAAGTAGTATCGGGTAATATTTTTTACCGCCTTAGTATTTTAAATTTTTTTATCTTGGATAGGAAATACCTAAATTTCTTTTTATAAAAAGGATCTTAAAACATTTAAGTGCAACAGATGGCAATTTTTGTTTGGAAATTTCCAATGCTCGGTCACCTGTCGCAACAAATGACGTAATCTCTTTGATAGTTTACAATAGATGCATAATATGTTTCAATAGATTACCTAATATGTTTGATTTAATCCAACAAAAAAGACATCTGTTGCAATAGGTTGAACATTTATTTATATTTAATTTTAATTGAGTTCATATGTTAGACTAATACCTTAATTGATTAATCTAGAACTAGGGGTGAGTTCTCATAGGGTATAATACAACTTCAATTGAGTTTTTTGGAAATTGGATGATGAGATGGTATTGTGTTCCTCCTGACCAGAGTCATTGATCGCGATTACTCTGAGCCGAACCGACTTTTACTACCTCATATGTTTAACTAATACCTTAATTGATTAATTTAGGACTAGGGTACTAATACCTTAATTGAATAATCTAGGACTAGGAGTGAGTTCTCATAGGGTCAACTACAACTTCAATTAATTCTTTTAATAATAGCATGATGAGACGGTATTGAGTTCCTCCCGACTAGAGTCATCGATCAATCACTCTGAGCCGAACCGATTCTTACTACATCATATGTTCAACTAATACCTTAATTTATTAATCTAGGACTAGGGGTGAGTTCTCATAATGTCAACTACAATAGATGACAGTGCCTATTTGATAATTCACAATAGATGGGTAATCTATTGTGACATATGACTTAATCCATTTGATAATTTACAACAGATGGGTAATCTGTTGTAACCTGTTGATAGTGTACAACAAATTCATGATATGTTGCAACAAATGACATAATTTGTTTGATAGTTTACAACAGATGCATAATATATTGCAACAGATTACCTAATCTATTTGATTTAATCCAACAAAAAATACATATGTTGCAACAGGTTGAACATTGTTTATAATAATTTCAACTGAGTTCATATGTTAGACTAATACCTAAATTGAATATGAGTTCTCATAGGGTAAACTACAACTTCAATTTAGTCTTTTGGCAATTGCATGATGAGACGGTATTGTGTTCCTCCCGACTAGAGTCGTCGATCGATCAATCTGAGCCGAACCGATTCTTACTACCTCATATGTTAGACTAATACTTTAATTGATTAATCTAGGACTATGGTACTAATACCTTAATTGAATAATCTAGGACTAGGGGTGAGTTCTCATATGGTCAACTACAACTTTAATTGAGTTTTTTGGCAATTGCATGATGAGACGGTATTGCATTCCTCCAGACCAGAGTCGTCGATCGATAACTCTAAGACGAACTGATTCTTACTACCTCATATATTATACTAATACCTTAATTGATTAACCTAGGACAGGGTACTAATACCTTAATTGAATAATCTAGGACTAGGGGTGAGTTCTCATATGGTCAACTATTGATTAATCTAGGACTAAGGGTGAGTTCTCATACGGTCAGCTACAACAGATGGCGACGCCTATTTGATAATTTACAATATATGGGTAATCTGTTGTTACCTAATATGATTGATAATTTACAATAGATGCGAAATCTGATGCAACATATTGAATATTTGTTTTTATACAATTTCAATTGAGTTCATATGTTAGACTAATAGTACCTAAATTGATTAATCTAGGACCAAGGGTGAGTTCATAGGGTCAACTAGAGTACTCGGTCAACTACAATTTTAATTATTTTTATATAATTTCAATTGAGTTCATATGTTAGACTAATAGTACCCTTTTGGCAATTGCATGATGAGAGGGTTAAAAATTACGCATATCTTTTATAATTTTAAAAATAATTAAGATCAATTCAGACCAAATTAACATTTTCAAAACTTGTCATTCTTTTTCATAATACAAATCAACCCATACAAAATGTTTCAACATTTTAAATCTCAAGTTCTAGCTCTTTCTCTCTCATTCTCACTTAACAATACAATACAGACAATAACTACTCAATAAATTTGCTCAACCCTTCACAACGTATCTCTATTCTTCTTATTTCAAACCACATAGGTGTTATTTTTGACTTTATTCTTGCTTGTATCAGTCATTTATTTTGTCTTCGTAAGCAACAGAGTTCGAGAAGAGTTCTATATTTGTTATTTTTTCCTCAAATATAAGGAATTTTAAGTTAATGATGAAAAATTAAACTTTTAGTTGTATTATCTTTGAGAATTAGTTTACAATTTTGAGTTTTGATGGTAACGTAGGAAGAACTCGAGAAAACCCTAGTTTATGTCACAGTGTTCCATTGACTAACGCGGTATTTTTGGATGGTGTTTGTGGTATTGGTGGTGGTGGTGGTGTGGTTGTAGTGATGGTACTGGTGGTGGCATTGGTTGGTGGTGTTTGTGGTGGTTGTTTGTGGTGTTGGTATTCATGGTGTTTGTGGCATTAGTTGGTTGTAACACCCCAATATTCTGAATCAGAATGCTACACGGTGCTCATGACCCCGAAGGACCACAAGCTAACTCATGACTGATATCTATACCTGTACACTGCATAATATAACATGAAAATATGGAAACATGTACTGAATGGCCATAAGGTTCAAATCTAAATAAAAACATCTGATAAGAATAATGTCTGAAAATGGTATAACAATACCAAAACAGATCTAAAATAACTGTCTGATATGCTATAGTCTGGAAAAACTCTAAACTGTCTGAATAAGGAGTTGATGGAACATGTCTCCAACTAACTTCGTCTAGCAAAACTGAACTGAAATAATAAATAAAATAAAATAATATCATCCTCGAATGGATGAGGACTCACTGTAACTCTGCGACTGGAATTCTACTGCTGATCGGGAACACGTGCCTCTAAATCTATGGTGTAACATAAGAGAAATCACCATAGCACAAATGCGTCAGTACATCTGACTGTACTGAGTATACGAGTGAGGTAGGCTAAATGAAAAGGGTTATATGCATGAACAATGTTGACTAATATGAATGTGAGAATGCATACATGCATACGTAACTGTAACTAAACTCGTGGAGATACTGACTACTGAGTCTGAATACTGACAACATGAGTGTACTGATACTGAGATACTGAATAGATGAATGGCTATTTCTGACAGTTCAAATTATGAAGAACTGGTCTTGACTATGTCTGATAGTCCTGAAGCTAAATACTGATATCATGAATTTTGATAACTGATTTGACTGATACATGAGTTCAAAAAATTGATATAACTGATAGCATAAGTGACTATATCTAACAATTTATAAATCTGAAGGAACTATCTGAGTTTCATTCTATTTCTGAGTTGACTGTATCTGAAAGTCTTAAAATCTGAAGTACTATCTGAGTTCTTTTACTGAGACTGGGTGACTATAGCTGACAGTCCAAAAATCAGTAACTAAAATTGTGGGAGGTAGTTGTTTAACCGTCATGCCCTATATATGCTATAACAGTTGAGTTGAGGTCCAATTTGTTCCCTGATTGGAAGGGTGTCAATACCGCGCCACTGGTAAGGACAGTTGTGAGTGACCCTTAGCTGGTAGGTACTCAAATGAGAATGGTGGGAACCCTAAACTAACAGGTTAAGCCACCTCATCAACCCTAATCTAACAAGTTAAGATGTCTCAACCTACGCTAGCTATGCAGTTCTGGAACACAAGGATGACTGCTAAGAATCACACCCTGAACTGGTAGGTGAGTTCCCATCCTTAGATTCACTCGGTGCTAACTTCTACTCCTATCTGAAGGACACTAAACTAAATAACTAAGCTAAACTGAATAACTAAACTGAATTGATACTGATTAACTAGACTGATACTAGTGGTATTGTTTAGCGGAGCTAAACTAAGTTTACTAGATTTTGATGACTGACGGAATGTATTAAGTTCTGAGGACTGGTTGAGAGTACTGAAGTTACTGAGATTAACTGTGAATACTGAGGTTGCTGAGTTTACTGAGCACTGAGATTACTAAGATTACTGGACTACTGAGATTACTGAGTTTTCCTGAGTCACATGACTGACTAAATTCTATAGATCATGGCTTGACTGAGAGTATCATGATAACATCACATGGCTCTAGGCACACAGCTACATTTTTTGGGTACAAGTACCCCCAGGACTCTATGGAAAGAAACTGACACAACTTGACTTTCTTGAGTACATGACCATCAATTACAATCCATAATATATGAGTGAGGGATTTCATAAAGTACATGGTCATCATAATATCTAACATGAATAGGAATGCTTATAATCAAGTCATAAATCTCATATTCTAATATCATGGGCATTGCGACAACATATACTATTCATAACAATGGCATGGAAACCATTTAAGCATAAAGGAATGGCAAACATGTAACATTTAGTTCATATCATAATAATTTGGGGATAACTCATGTGATACTTCAAAATCATGATCTTGTTCATAGCATGGAAGGCATATAGACACACTATGAATCCATTCCTTAATCATCATGTACATTCCATTAACACATATATTGCACAACAATGACAAGTGAGCTCTTTCAACATAATAGACTAGCACGAATTTATCATATAGTTCCTCCCTAAGTTATAATACATGATTTTTATCATTCTAGGTATTTTTTCAAACACCTTACATGCACAATATTGAGCATAGGTGTACTTAACAAATTTAGAAATCTTGAACCACCTAAATTCATGGGTTTCCAACTAACATGCCCATACACTTCTTGGAAACACATTTAGATACCATCTTGAAACATAATTAACAACCATCAATATGAACATAATCACACAACAACATAAAGATCATAATTTACTATTTAAAACATGGTTCTTGAGCTCCACGTATGAAAGGGATCCGTGGATGAACACTACACATACCTTAGTTATTGAATCTTGAAAGAGACCTAATGTTTATGAAGGTTCTTGAAGAAATCCTTAGACTTGCTCTTGAGGAGATGATCTTGAGAGAAAACCCTAATCTTATGGTTGAGAGGGTATGAGAGAGCTTTTTGAGATGTTTAACTAAAGAGAATGGAAGATAATATGTTTCTTAAGGGTTATAACTCATGGGAATTTAAGGAAAAAAACCAAAATACCCTTACTAAAATTTCCCTTAATTGCTGGGAAAAATAGCTGACGACATTCTTGACAAGCCGTCATACTGGTGATAGGTTGTCACGAATTATCGTCAGAAAAAGGTGAGATCTTGGTTTTCTGGTTAAGGTTGTCGACATTGGTGATAGGCCATCACGGGCGGGATGGCTTGTCACAAAATATCATCACTGGGGTGAAAATCTGTCCAGGGCTAACGTCATTGGTGATAGGCTATCACGGGCGTGACAGCTTGTCAGAAAATGTCGTCACTGGGTTTCCCAGTGTGACATGCCGGAGTAAAATGGGCATAACTCCTTGCTTTGATATTGGATTTAGGAGAAATTAGCATCGTTGGAAATATAATTCAAAGAGATTTCATTTGATATATAGTAAGCCACCCAGTTCATAATATTCAACAAGTTATGGTTAATTGAAGTTGATCCAAGTTTTGAAACTCACTAAAACTTGAATGATAGGAAAGATTTCAACTTGTACTTGAGTTAGGGTACCTCTATGATCTAAATTCATGATCAAATAGATTCTCACACTACATAATTGATTAACACACTAAATTTACATAGGATTTGAGGCTTTTGAAACGTTTACGCATAGAAATGATGGATTTTCATCCTATTCCAAAATGTGGGGTATTACAATATCTCCCCCTTGGAAACATTCGTCCTCGAATGAGACTGGCTGAGATGAGAGAAAAGACAACTGACATGGATATAGAGCATGAACGATTGATCATGATTTTATGGCTGACATGATTGATAATCTGAACATATCATACTGAACATGCATATCTGATGCATGCATAACTGATTTAAAAGTACATGAGGGAGAGTACTGATAAGTTGATCACGCATATCTGATGCGCGAATGTATGACTGAACTGGCTCATGATCATGCAAATGATTATGCAATGGTAAAGATACCAAGTTTGAATTGGGAACTGAGCATGGAGCAGAATACCAAGTTTGTACTGAAATTTGAACATGAGAATAAGTAAGCTCAAGGAAGACTGCTACCATGAATTGAAAATACCGATGAGTCTGAGATTGATTACTCAATATGCATGAGCGGAGATATAAGAACATAACTGAGTCTGGAACATGATACATGAACTGAACTGAGTCTCTAATACGTGACATGGACAGAGTATCGTATCGTGGCTACACTGAGCCATTGAGTACATGGCTTACTATTGATTTTTGAAGCTAGAGGGTCAGGTCATAAGTAACACTTCCTCTAAGATAGATTCATCAAAGAAAATGACATATCTAAATCAAGGAAGTTTAGGGGCTATAGTGTATCTCCCCCTTGGGACACTATGTCCCTTGAAGGATACTGGAATGATCTTGCTGAGATATTGGGGAAGTTGAGGTGATGCAAAAGGCACCTAGGTACGAAATTATGACTGATTATTTGAGATCTGAAATTAAAGTGTGATGCACGAATGCATAGACATACTAACTTATCTGATTAATTAAGTAACTGGTAACTGAATGCTGGGTATGCAAGCCTGAATTGTACTTAATCTGAGTAGCTGGGCTGAGGCTATAAAGTATTATGTATATGAGAAGGGACTGACTGAGTAACATGAGGTAACTGATCATGGATTTCATAAAAGCTATATTTTTTGAAAATACAGGACCAAGCGTATTACATGATTTAGAAATATTCCATAGATTGAGGTATTGGAATGCCTATAACTGAGTAGCTGATAACTGTATGCTATGGTCAAGCAAGTCTAAAACTAAACTGAATTTCTGAGCCGAATATAGATCTAAAGCTGACACTATAACTTAAGACTGTTACTGGGATCCATACTGGAACTAAATGCTGGGTCCCGATAACTGAATACTGAAACTGAGGTTTTGACTGATACTGAAGTGCTTAATTTTGAGACTAAGCACTAATTAACAAGTGTTGAGTACTGAAACTATAACTGAGATGGCAACTGAGTTATGATAGTCACATAATGAAGGCTGGCATAAGTCAAGGATCTGAATATACATTCACACTCTAATTTTTTTTTCAATTTCTAAGTACTACCTCTTGCTAGCCCTTTGCTTGCATATTAATAGGATATTCAAGACTATCTTCGTATCTACACCCTCATATAAAACAGGTATACAATAATCTGCTCTTAACATGAAACGTTAACTCTCTCCCATCTAAGAAATTTCTCAACACTACACTATTCTCATAAAGAGAGCTCATGAAAGATTAAATTAGGAGTACCTGAAACATGAATGTATACTGACTAAACTTGACACATGGCTGAAACCTGAGGAATAGAATATCAATAACATGGATTTACCAAAAAGGTCTGCACTGAGTATATACATGATATAGTCTGAATTTATTTGATCAGTGGGGGAGTAGCATGGGTCATGGAAACTGAGTATACTGGGGAGCATGACACGTGTACATGAGTCATGAGCTGCATGACCTGAGTCTGGAATTTTTGAGTTTATGGGACACAATTTGTAATGTTGAGTGATATAGAACTGAACTTCCTATACTAGGAACTAAAATGACACACAATTCTATGGAATAGAGTAAACATAAGCTATATCCATGGAATCTGAGACATAAAGCATGCATAGGCACTATGCTGATTGAAGTAAAAAGCTTTACACTGAGATGAGGATGGGTCGGGAATCGCCTAACCTAACTACTTTTTTGTACATACTAACACTACTACTGGAATCTGAGAGCCTAACTTTGGTACTTGATCTACCATCTCCCCCTTGGCTTTAAGCCATCATCATAAGTCTGTGAACACTAAACTAATCTCTGAACTACACTGAAATCATTATCACATACTTATACTCTAATCAACACATGCTTGCCTTACTACACACATCATCTGCCTCTGTTTCCTCACATACTACTAATATCACATCCGCACCTTCATGCCTAATTTCAAGTCAATAAACTTAAATTTCTAAATCCCACTGTTCAAGCCTACTAATTTATTCTGGAACAACTACCCCCACGAATACATAGTCTGTTCAATCTGGATACATTATCCTAACTTGTCTACTACTAAACTCCTGAGTTTATGCTTCTAACTCTGAGTCACATGCTATCATAGGATTCTAAGAAGGGATCTGATGGCATATCTTAATCTGGGTTCAAGAACGAGTTCTCATGATCATGAATGAGATTCGTACAACTTTGGAACATAACTTAACTGATGGGATACTGTCTGAAAAAGCCCTATATTTAGGACTTGAACTTCATAGTTTCTGTTACCTTAAAAGTAAGGTGGAATTAACTTGAGTAAAGCATGATCAAAATCCATATGAGTTTCTTAGAGAACCTTGCTATAGCATGATCTAAGACATGAAAGAAGGGACACTATTCCTAAAACACCTCATAGCCTCCTGCACATAAGTGTGATGCACAATACGCGCATGTACAAGACTCTACTAGATGCGGCTTTCAGACTTCCTAGGACTCTATTGAACCTTAGGCTATGATACCAAGTTTGTAACACCCCAATTTTCTGAACTGGAATGCTACCCGGTGCTCATTACCCCGACGGACCACAAGCTAACCCATGACAGATATCTATATCTGTACACTGCATAATATAACATGAAAATATGGAAACATATACTGAATGGACATAAGGTTCAAATCTAAATAAAAACATCTGATAAGAATAATGTCTGAAAAAGGTATAACAATACCAAAACAAATCTGAAATAACTGTCTGACATGCTATAGTCTAGAAAGCCTCTAAATTGTCTAAATAAGGAGTTGATGGAACATGTCTCCAACTAACTCCGTCTAGCAAAACTGAACTAAAATAATAAATAGAATAAAATAATATCATCATCGAATAGATGGGGACTCACTGCAACTCTGTGACTAGAATTTTACTACTGATCTGGAACACGTGCCACTGAACCTATGGTGTAACATAAGAGAAAGAACCATAGCGCAAATGCGTCAGTACGTCTGAATATACTGAGTATACGAGTGAGGTAGTCTAAATGCAAAGGGTTATATTCATGAACAATGCTGACTAATATGAACGTGAGAATGCATACATACATACATACGTAACTGTAACTGAACTCATGGAGATACTGACTATTGAGTTTGAGTACTGACAATGTGAGTGTATTGATACTGAGATACTCAATAGATGAATGACTATTTCTGACAGTCCTGACGCTGAATAATGATATCATGAATTCTGATAACTGATGTGATTGATACATGAGTTCATAGAACTAATATAACTGATAGCATAAGTGACTATATCTAATAGTCCATAAATCTGAAGAAACTATCTGAGTTTTATTTTATTTATGAGTTGACTGTATCTGACAGTGCTAAAATTTGAAGAACTATCTGAGTTCTTTTACTAAGACTGGGTGACTATAGTTGACAGTCCTGAAATCTATAACTGAAATTGTGGGAGGTAGTTATTTAACTGACATGCCCTATATATGCTATAATAACTGAGATGGGATCCAATCTGTGCCCTGGTTGGAAGGGTGTCAATACCGCACCACTAGTAAGGACAACTATGAGTGACCCTTATCTGGAAGGTACTCAAATAAGAATGGTGGGAACCCTAAACTGACAGGTTAAGCCACCTCATCAACCCTAATCTAACAGGTTAAGATGTCTCAACCTACGCTGTCTATGTAGTTCTAGAATACAAGGATGACTGATAAGAATCACACCCTGAACTGGTAGGTGAGTTCCCATCCTTAGGTTCACTCGGTGCTAACTTCTACTCCCATCTGAAATATACTGAACTGAATAACTAAGCTGAACTGAATAACTGAACTGAATTGATTAGATAAACTGATACTGATTAACTGGACTGATACTAGTGGTATTTTTTAGCGGAGCTAAACTAAGTTTACTGGATTTTGATGACTGACGGAATGTATTAAGTTGTGGGGACTGGTTGAGAGTACTGAAGTTACTGAGATTAACTGTGAATACTGAGGTTGCTAAGGTTACTGAGCACTGAGATTACTGAGATATACTAAGTTTTCCTGAGTCACATGACTGACTGAATTCTATAGACATGGCTTGACTGAGAGTATCGTGATAACATGACATGGCTCTAGGTACACAACTATATTTTTTGGTACAAGTACCCCGAGGACTCGATGGAAGGAAACTGACACAACTTGACTTTCTTAAGTATATGACCATCAATAACAATCCATAATATATGAGTGAGGGAGTTCATGAAGTACATAGTCTATCTAACATGTATAGGAACGCTTATAATCAAGTCATAAATCTCATATTCTAATATCATGGGCATTCCGAAAACATATACTATTCATAACAATAGCATGGAAACCATCTAAGCATAAGGGAATGGCAAACATGTAACATTTAGTTCATATCATAATAATTTGGGGATAACTCATGTGATACTTCAAAGTCATGATCTTGTTCATAGCATGGAAGGAATATAGACACACTATGAATCCATTCCTTAATCATCATGTACATTCCATTAACACATATATTGCACAACAATGACAAGTGAGCTCTTTCAACATAATAGACTAGCATGGATTTATCATATAGTTCCTCCCTAAGTTATAATACATGATTTTTATCATTCTAGGTATTTTTTTCAAACACCTTACATGCACAATACTGAACATAGGTGTACTTAACAAATTTAGAAATCTTGAACCCCCTAAATTCATGGGTTTCTGACTAACATGCCCATACACTTCTTGGAAACACATTTAGATACCATCTTGAAACACAATTAACAACCATCAACATGAACATAATCACACAAAAACATAAAGATCACAATTTACTATTTAAAACATGGTTCTTGAGCTCCACGAATGAAAGGGATCCGTGGATGAACACTACGCATACCTTAGTGATTGAATCTTGAAAGATATCTAATGTTTCTAAAGGTTCTTGAAGAAATCCTTAGGCTTGATCTTGAGGAGATGATCTTGAGAGAAAACCCTAATCTTGTGGTTGAGAGTGTATGAGAGAGCTTTTTGAGATGTTTAACTAAAGAAAATGGAAGATAATATGTTTCTTGAGGGTTATAAGTTGTGGGAAGTAAAGAAAAAAGACCAAAATACCCTTACTAAAACTTCCCTCAATTGCTAGGAAAAATTGCTGACGACATTCGTGACAAGCCGTCATACTGGTGATAGGTCGTCACGAATTGTCGTCACAAAAAGGTGAAATCTTGGTTTTCTGGTTAAGGTTAACGACATTGGTGATAGGCCATCATAGGAGTGACGGCTTGTCACAAAATATCATCACTGGGGGTAAAAATCTGTTCAGGGCTGATGACATTGGTGATAGGCCGTCACGGGCGTGACAGCTTGTCACAAAATATCGTCACTGGGTTTCCCAACGTGACATGCCAGAGAAAAGTGGGCATAACTCCTTGCTCCAATATTAGTTTTAGGAGATATTGGTATCGTTGGAAAGATAATTCAAAGAGATTTTATTTGATATATAGTAATCCACCCATTTCATCATATATAATGAGTTATGGTCTATTGAAGTTCTCCCAAGTTTTGACGCTTACTAAAACTTGAACGATAGGAAAGCTTTCAATTTGTACTTGAGTTAGGGGACCTCTATGATCTAAATTCATGCTCAAATAGATTCTCAGACTACATAATTGATTAACACAATAAATTTACATAGGATTTGAGGCTTTTGAAATGTCTACGCATAGTAATGATGGATTTTCATCCTAGTCCAAAATATGGGGTATTACATTGGTGGTATTTGTAGTGGTGGCTGTTGGTGTGTCAGTATTCATAGTGTTTGTAATGTATTTTTTAAAATTTATTCATACATAAATTGTAATGTAATTTTTGATTTTTCTGTTGTTTGTAGGTAAAACATGTCTCCTAAAAGAAATGAAAGTGAAAGTGGATCAACGTCTGACCACCCAAAAAAAAGGCTATAGTACAGAGAGATTCGGAGTAACTTCTTGAACAATCTCAGTCAGGAAAAAGTGAAGCCAAGGAGAGATATAAAAACAATGTTGAGGGAGGTCAACAAGGGTCTGTAGATGGTGATGAAGAAAATAAAAGTGAGAAAGAGGAGGAATTAGAGAGTGAGAAAGAGATAGATGATGATCATCAACATGATGATAATAGATCACCAATGGGGCGTGAATTAATATTGACATCCCAGCCTGATCTTGTTAAAACTTTTAGTATTGACAGGTTTCAAGTTGCGATGCTGATAAATGACCCAAAAGTAGAACTAACTGGTCAAATTGTACTTAAATGTCAAATGGGAATTTTTTTTGAATATTTTAGGAAAATTATGAAGAACGAAAACATAGACGGACTTTTTAAGAAGAGCTGCTTTGGATGCTTTCTTGAGCTGCCTTAGGACCTCCCTGCCTATTTTTGTTTCCCTATGACGATGGTATATGATCTTCTCAAGCGCAGGATCAAGTACGTGGAGGATGATAAAGATCCATAGGAGGGGGAAAAAAAGAAAATGGATGAAATTTAGAACAACTACTGTGACATGCCTGTTTGTTTTGGCTTGTAAGAGTTTTCCATAGTGAGAGGCTTGAGATGCCATCATCCAAAAGAACCACCACCCCGCAAAAGATTCAAGGCAAGAAAACACAAGGAAAAAATAGATGGGTTGTTTGACATTGCTTGATGTGGCTACAAAGCATCAGATTTGTTGATATATCTTGAGGATAAAACCATACCAGAGCAGTACAGGGAGTAATTATGCTTAGTTTGATTTGAACATTTGGTTATATTGGCAAGAGACGTCGACAAGATCATAGAAGATGATTTTTTGGCGCGTGCTGAGGATTTTGATAAATTCAATAATTATCCCTAGGGATATGACAGCTTCTACTTGACTGTCCAATATTTACTGACAAAGCTATCCTCAGGGACAACCACATTATACGGCTTTCCTTGGGCTTTCATGGTAAAATTAATCACTAATTTTACTCATCCATTAATTTATATTAAATATAGTTATTATGATTTTTTTTGCTTGCTTCCTGTTTATATTTTTTAGGCTTGGGCATTTGAAGCCATTCCTCCCCTCCAAAAGTAGGTAATTGATTACCCGGATGAGGTTTCTCATCCAAGGATGTTTAGGTAGTTAGCTGCAAAGAGCAACACCAATATTAAGGAGGTTGATCTCTTTAACCCTCTGGATGATATAGTACGTCTTCTTTAAGTAAAATAATTTTACTCAATGAAAGATATTGAACAGATGTTATATCTGGTGCAACAGATATTATATCTGATGCACCAGATGAGACATCTGTTGTGATAGGTTACCTGTCATGTGCTAATTGGTGCAATAGATGGATAATTTGTTGTGATAGACGATTGGTATCTTGCATCAGATTACCCATTTGCTTCTTTAGTTCTCTGAACTAGACTCCTAACAAATTAACCATCTACTACAAATTATGCAACATATGTGTAATCTGATGTAATATATTGTTAAACTATTACAACATACAAATCATATGTTGCATAATATATTACCCATCTTGTGCAACTGTTACAACAGATTGGTAATCTATTACGACAGATGATTGATATTTTGCATCAGATTATCCATGTGTTTCTCTGTTTCTCTGAACCCGACTCAAACGGATTTTAACCATATACTGCAAACTATGCAACAGATATGTTTTTTTAAATGTAACCCAACTGTGAAAATTATTATCTTATATGATTTAAATGTATCTGTCTTTTTTTTCTTTTTTATAGGTTATCCATCCATGGATCATGCCTACTGAGAAGGAGTCGATGATGACTTCTTATATTACTCTAGGTCATGTTGATACTATAGCAGATCCAACGGTGGAGTTAATAAAGAAGCAATTGCCTAGAGCAACAACCATAAGAAGAGCAGTTATGCAAGGTCAGCCTAATGTTGAGGCTCTTCATGACCAACCTACTAAGGCAGATCTGGGTGCTTCTTCTGGTGGAGTTGTTGGTGTTGGTCACAGGCATGCTGATACCTCTACCACTCATAATAATAAGCATATTGATGCTCAAGATAAAATAAATATGTTAGAAAACACCCCTTTCACCCTTACACAGGTCCCTCTCACCCCTCTTCACCCTCGTGTTCTCGTTGCGAATATGAAGAGTGCAAGGACAGCCAGGATAAACTTTTTGAAAAAGTAGAGGCTATCTCTAAAGCTGTCGAAGAATTTAAATCCAAGAGGTGTGTCATACCATCCAAGAAGGTAAGGGAGTCACACACTCCTACAGTGTTGGTTAGGAGAAAGAAAAGAGCAATTAGAGATGTACTCTCTGGTCGAAAATAAAAAAAATTATAATTCCTCCCTCTCCAAAAGCTGTCAAAGTTCAGGGGCCAGTTAAGAAGGTGGATATATACGTGGAACTTGGCGTCGAAGAGAAGAGGGATCTGCGACAGGCCAAGAATGCCAAGCCAGGCGCACCAGATTACCCCAGTCCTCCCCTTCTCCCCAAGACTTCCAGACTATGACTGATATGCGTATGCCGTACGAGGAAAGACAAGTTTACTTTTCCTAACCTAGCCTTCTAATCTACCCCATGAAGAAGAAGCTACGCAATAGATGTAAAATCTATTGCAACAATTGGGTATACTGGTGTAACTGGTAGTGGTTCTATTGCAACTTATTATCCATCTATTGCATAAATTGTGTTGGTTTCTTGATTCAGAGAACCCTATGCAATAGATGGACCATCCGTGGCATCTTTACAATTACTAATCTATTTAAAAATTGACTGCTTATATCTCATCATGTTGAAAAAATTCTTTGCCTCATGAGTAAAAGGCAATTAACGTACCGAAAAGCTTATGACGCTGCCGATAGGATAATGGACCTTGACTTCTACAAGAAACTCAAGGATAGGTACGATCAACTCAATGGGGAGGCGTCAGCCCTTGGCGTGGGACTTGATTTCATAGTTTCTACGTTGGACTTTTATGAAGAAGAAATAATAAAATATGTTAGAGGGAAGAGGCCAAATCGATATGAAAAGAGTTGGACCGAGGCAAAGAGGATTCTTGAAGTCATTAGCGTGAATGGTATGGATTATTGGGTTGTTGAGATACTACTCGAGGAGGGAAAGATCAACGGTAACAAACCTCTCATCGATGATTTCTATCTTTTTCTCCTCGTGGAGCCACTGATGGAGTTGTTGCCCATCTTGTTGAGGGAGAGTAAACTGATGAATCATTTTCCAAAGGAAGTGTTGATGAAGAAATCATGGGATTTTGAAGGTCGAAACAAGGGAATGATCCTTCCAAAATATGATGTCGGTTATGCGAGCGGCTCGCATGCTCTTGCACACATCAAATTTTGCTGACCGACACAGAAATAGCTGAGCCAATGACTTTTCTGTGCAACAACATTGTGGAAAACCTGCAAGAGGTCTGGGATAATGGGGTACTAACTGGACTCTTGGAGCCGTGTATATAGAAGAGCCTGTGAAATAGCAATTTTTAATTTCAAGTCACCCTTCACTTTATTACATGTACATGTAGTGGCAATAATTTTTTTCTGATGAAAGTTGAATTTTTTATAATGCAATAGATCGTCAATCTATTGTAAAATATATTAAATCTGTTCTGACAGATAGTTTATCTGCTGCAATAGGTTGGCCATTTGTTGCATTATGCCGATGTTATTTCTATGTAATCTAAGTCTGGTTTATTGCAACAGTGAGAAGACTTGTTTGATAATTTCCAATAGATGACCTAAATTGTACAACATATGCCTAAATCTTTTTGATATTGTTCAACACTTACGCTTAAATATCCATGTGCTCGACAACACTAAACCAATAGCAAATACACACACCACCATGAAAATTTCAGCAATTAGGCTTGAATATCCATGTACCCAACAACACCAAACCAGTAGCAATAAAGGCAACAATGTAGTATCTGCTTGCTCAATTTTATTTCTCTTCAGAAGCCTTGAGTTTGTTCAACAAACCCCAGATTACATGATTTGCTTGTGAAGGGTGTCGTTCTTCATACCAATCAAAGCAATTGCATCCACCCAATTTCTATAAAAAATAAGAACACAATTACAAAACAATTACAAATCAATAATTAATCAACTAATTAAATAAAAAAATATTACTTTTGAAATCTTACAAGTAAAAAACCTATGACCTAGATTTTATTGAGCCCAAGAAGTCTTTAACAGAGCTTCATGACCGCACTTACAATATCAAAAATCTTTATCACAAAAAATAGTGGAAGATGCGCTCGACATTGTTAAGCACAGTTGGAAAAAAAAATAAAGAAAAGAAAGACCAAATGCAAATAATTTGAAGAATTTGGATAGATAAAAGAAGATGACGATGAAGAAGAAGAATTGGGAATTTAAGTTTAAATTTTAGGAGGAACATGAATATATAAGACAATGGGGGGATGACTGTTGGGGGCCAAATGACGGCGAGTCAGAAAAAGTGCCAAACTGATACATTTGATGCCTATTTTATTTTACGTGTTTAAAATGAACACTATCTACTTGATGCCTATTTTATTTTTGGTGTTTGAACTGAACACCGTCAATGGGTTCTGACTTTTATATTTTAATTCACTTTAACTTTTTTACACGTAGTGACAATTTTTTATGTCCAACGAAATTTAAATTTTTATAATGCAACAGATTCTCCATCCATTGTAACAGTTACTCTACCTGTTCTGGCATATAGTTTATCTGTTGCAATAGGTTGGTCATCTGTTGCATTATCTCGATGTTTCTATCTAAGTCCATCTGTTGCAATTGTGGGAAGACCTGTTTGATAAATTCCAATAGATTACCTACCTGTTGCAACACATGTCTAAATCTGTTCAATTTTTTCCAATAGATATGTCGTCTGTTGTAACAGATACATTATCTATTACAATATTTGAATATAGTATTTCTTTTCAATTAATAAGTTCAAATCAAAGAAAAAAATAAAATTCATAGACAAAATAAAATAAATCAAAGCCTTCAGAAATTAGCTGAAATAAGTCAACGAATAAATGAAATGTAAAAAAATTATTATAGGTACAGATATAAACAAATACATCAACAACAATTTAAGTATGATTCCAAAGATTACTTTGACAAACTCAAGCTATAAAGATCTACTCAATATGGACAAGTTGTTCTTCATCTGGTGCTATGGAATTTGGGTTTGCTCGTCGTGGATCTTTATTGTCTCTTACGTATGGTTTCTGCACTTTCTGTTCTCTGTATTTTCATAAAATAGTAGCATATTGTCAATGTTGTTCAGTAGTAGCTTCTACATCCACCTGAAAATCCAGAATTGGTCAATACTAATCACAGAGATACAATAAAATAGAAAAGGATAACTATCTGTTCTAGCAAATCAAACAGGTCTTCCTTCTATTTTAAATTATCCCAAACAGATTATATTTTTGTTGCAAAAATAAATCAACTGTTGGGACAAATTTCTACATGAGGAAGACTTGCATGTTACTTTCAAACGGATGAACCATCTGTTGCAATGTATAAATCATCTATTGTAGCAGATAGGTCGTCTGCTGGTACAAATAAAAGTGGTACAAAGAGCTATTTGACTTGGTAAAACAGATAAGACATATGTCACAATAGATACTTTATCTGGTGCAACAAGTTAGTCAACTGTTGCAACAGATGTATATATCTGTTTGATAATTTTTAGCAGATGTGTCATCTATTGAAACAGATATGAATTTGTTTGCTTTGTTAGTTGGAAGATAGATATATTCACCTTTTTCAGCTCGTGCTTCTCTCCTTTGGACATTGTACATTGCTCAGTGCAACACACAGTTAGAGGAGTTGCAATTTTACTTTTTTGGATGCTTGATAATGCCTTGGAAATCACTTTCCTTCTCCTCTTAGCCTAATCTATAATTGAGCGGATGGAAATAAAATCCTCTTTGATGGAATGAGACCCCTCTTAGATGTCATTTCCTTTACAGAAGTAGTTAATGCATTAATAGCATTAATCACTACATCATATTTTGCCCTGCAGTCTTGACATTTGCATGCAGAACATTCGCTGGGAGAGGCAAAATCTATAAAACCAGTATGATCATACTCATAATGGTTCATTTTAAATACTGTAACAGGAGCATTATTAGCACCAACAATAGCACCACTACCACCACCAACAGCTCCATCACCACTAAGACCATCAACAACAACAAGCCCACCCTCAAAAATTATTTTTCTTGTAATGGTTATTGCACCAAATAATTCCATTTTTATTCTGTCACCTTTGGGTTCGATAAATTTGCACTAATTGTAAAATAAGAAAAAATGGCATCTTCAACTCTCGATTGGTCGGAACTAGCGACGGAGGCACAATCTAACATAAATCATTACATATATTAGAACGATGATTAGATCATTCAAAAAAATCATTAATTAAAAGAAAAAATTAATTATAATTTACTTACTGCATCCTTTAGGGGTTGAAGAGATCAACAAATTTTTCATTTTTATCAGTTTTGGCCGACAACCATCTCAAGATTCTAGGACAAGAAACTCCTTCCTGGTCGTTCACTTGTTGTCTCAAATAAGGAATGGCTTCAAAAGTCCAAGCCTATGAAATAACGTCGATAAATCAAAACCATTATTGAGTAAAAAAATGAATGATATCATAATAAAAGAAAGAAATATTTACCATGAAAACCTATGGGAAGCTATATAAGTTGACTGTCTTTGGCGCTAATGGAGTCAACAAATATTTGACAGTCATTTTGAAGCTTTCCTAACCCCAAGGATAGTTGTTAAATACCTCAAGATCCTCGGAGAGATTTATTAAACCGAGGCTTATGTTGTTGCTAACGTCTCTCACCCAAAGAACATTATGTACAAATCAAACCAAGCACAATGACTGTTTGTGCTTCTTTGAAAGTTCTTTTACCTTTCAAAGCTTCTATTAAATTTTTGTTTTTGAAGCTTGGACCGATAATGGACACCAGGTCATCACGATCACACGACTTGCCATTGCCTTTTTTGGGTGTGCGGGGTACTTTTTTGGGATTAGAATAGGTATAATTTGAGAAGGAGGATAATATTTTAGTCCAGTAACTATGAAAAACTCCTTCCAACCAAAACAAATAAGTATGACACAGTAATTTATCCACACCTCATCCATCTTATCTTTGTTTTCATACATAAACCTACGCTTGAGAAGTTCATATACCATTTTCATTTGAAAATGAGCATTGTTGTCCTCCGACAAATCAAGATATTTCCCAAAGTAGTTGTCCCTGTAATAAGAATCTAATTTTTATTCTCGAAGTATTTTTCTAAAGGCGTCAAAAGATTTTCCCATGGATGACTTAACCATGAAATCACCCGTTAAATCTGTGGCACCATCGCACTGCATTCTCATAGGATAACGATCAATGTTGAAGGCTTTAACCAACTCTTCGGTGGAAGGGCTATTAGAATTTGCATCATCTCTTTTGAAACATTCCTCCTCCCTATGTTCATCATATTCTACTCCCGATTGAGATAATGCTTGTAAAGCAAGCTCATAGAGTAGTGGATGTAGCCTAGCTGCTTCACTTATTCCTTTACTTGGACTTGATTCGATTTCAGTTCTTTTGGGAATCATATTATCTAAAATTAACAAAAATATAAAAAAAAATATATTATAGTTGATTAATGCATCATTAAAAAAGGATAATAGTAAATCAAACAAGCAAAACAGTGAAATAACAGTTGTAATAGATCACTAATCTATTGCACTAGGTAGTATATTTGTTATAGTATATTACCAACTTATTACAGTAGATGAGTAATTTGTTGCAATAATACAAAATATATCACTCATCTTTTAAGACAGATGAATGGTTAGTGCAACAGATCACATATTATTGTGACACATGAGTGATCCGTTGGAACAGTTAAATAATCTGTTGCAACGGATGAGTAATCTATTACGATAATACAAAATAAATCACTCATCTGTTGAGAAAAATAAATGGTCTGTGCAACAGGTCACACATCTGTTGCAACATCATCTTATGCAATATATGAGTGATCTGTTGGAAGAGTTAAATAACCTGTAGCAATGGTTGAGTAATCTGTTGCGATAATACAAAATATATCACTCATCTGTTGAGAAAGATAAATGGTCTGTGCAACAGATCATACATCTGTTGTGATATCATCTGTTACAATATATGAGTGATCTATTGGAATAGTTAAATAACCCATAGCAATCGCTAAGTAATCTGTTGCGATAATACAAAATATATCACTCATCTATTGAGAAAGATGAATGGTCTGTGCAATAGATCACACATCTGTTGCAACATATAAGTGATCTGTCGGAATAGGTAACTAACCTACAACAACAACTGAGTAATATGTTGCCACAATACAAAATATATCACTCATCTGTTGAGAAAGATGAATGGTATGTGCAATAGGTCACACATCTATTGCAATATATGAGTGATCTGTTTGAACTATTATCAATGATCAATATTATTTAGATTTCTTCCAACATAGGGTCATCTATCATGGCAGATGAATGATCAGTTGGAAAAATCAAGTCTTAGACATTTCCTATTGGAAGAGTTGATAGGATTTTATCCAATAGGAGGGTCATCTGTTGCATCGAATCATTAAGCTGATGGTTCTTCTGTTGCATCAGATGGTTAATTAGTTGCATTAGATTTTTTATATGATACTTTATCTGTTGCAACATATGGTTAATCTATTGCATAGATAGTTAATCTGTTACATCAGATGATTAATTTGTTGCATCAAAATTATAATCTAATGGTTCTTTTGGTGCATTAGATTGTTGATCTGTTGTATCATATGACAAATCTATTGCACCAGATGGATAATCTATTGGAGAATACAAAAAATAGTAGCACGATGATACGGGAATAATCATGACCTTAGATATTTTTTGAGAAACTTGAATACCAACTAAAGAATGCACAAGCCCATGTGTGGATGAGGCCCAAATCAGGTTTTGAATGTACTCCATGGGACGGCCTTGAGGCCTTTTTAATGGAAGGGCCCTTTTGTTATTTATCTATTATTTTGAATTGTAATATAAATATAATATGGTAGGGTTTATTGTCTTAGTTTATGCTTGATATTGAAGAACACTACTCTTGTGAGAGAGAGATCTCAAAACTGAAATTAGGGCATAGCATAAGGGTCGATTCTCTTGTGTGTTGCAAAGCTTAAGACTTTGGTGATTTGAGAGGTAGATGCCTCTCTTGTGTCATTGTAAGAGTTAGGTGTTTGTTGTATGAAGTGTTAAAGGTCCAAGAGTGGAATATGCTCTTGGGTTGTTAAGACTACATCAACACTTGTTAGCTATCTATCTTTGTTTCCTGTCCTAATCTTGTAGTTTGTGTTGTTGTTGTTCAAGCCGTTTGGTTATTATTATTGTAACATTGTTGTTCTGCATTTTTATTGTCATAATATAGTTTGGTTTGTTGCTGGAAAATAGGTGTTAAAAACCTCATTACATGGTCTTCTTATTGTGTTCTTGAATCCGAGAGAGGTCACCAAAAGAGGTCCATAGTTCCTTGAACTAGTGGACTATTTTGGTGTTTGTTTTCTTGAGTTATTGGGCTGTTTTGTATCATTTTGTATCAAATCCATCTTTGATTTTGTTACAACAAGATCTATCTTGGGCTTGAGACTTGAAAACTACAAAAAAAAATTGAAAACTAAAAAATTTCAGAAACAGTCAAATCTGTCCATCTTTGTGTTCTTGGCCAAAAATTGTATTGTGTTGTTGTCTGGGCCAATATTTTCTTGTTTTCTAGACTAGATATTGTAGTATTTTGCTTGTCTAGAGTGTTTCAAGTGTTGGTTTCTTTCTCACCAATACTACAAGTGTTTACATCTAAAGGTTGAGCTTATAATATTGACATTGTTGTTGTGAACTTGAGTTGGCTGTGTGTTGGGTATTGTTGTTGAAGATTGAAGGAATATTGGTGTTGTGTTGTGTTCTTGAAGGTTGTTGTGGTGTTCATCTAGTTCTGCATTTTTTATTACAACTTAAGACAATAAAAGGGGTGCAATATAGATTCAAAAAGTGAAGGTGAAAGTTGTAAAGCTTGTTTTGAGAAGACTTGAACCCAACACTCCCTAGACTTGACTTCTACTTTTAAGCTAAATTTCCTTGTTTCAAGAACTTTATTTTGTGGGACAAGCTATTTTCCTTTTTTCAAGAACCTTGGTTTGTGGGACAAGCTACTTTTCCTTGTTTCAAGAACCTTGTTTTGTGGGACTAGTACAAGACAAAAGTCATCCTTTTGAGAGTGGACTTGTGGAGATTCAAGACTTATGTTTTTCCTCCAAAACAAATTGTTATCCTTTCCAAATTGTGTGGAGATTTAAATTTCAGAATTTATGATTAAATTGTGTAGGACCAAGACCAACTGCATGCTGCCACATCACCCATTTGCTACTGTTCATGTCATTAATAAGCTCAAAGTTTAGATTTTTCTTAGTTTCCTATTATTGTTTCATAGTTTCGTTTGTTGACTCGACACTAATCGACACCCTAGTAATATCTTACTAGTTCGTAAGTTAGTTTTGTAACCATTCTTCATGTTTACTATCCTTCGTGTGTTCTTTTGTTATTGTTTCTATACTACTCCGTATGTTTCTAAGCTAGGAGACGAACCATTTTTTCCTACATATGAAATCTCCTATCCTGTGATTCATACTTGAGTACATGACTTACAATGAGTATTCTAGCGATAAGATAGCTTATGATACATTAAGCATGTTCATATGAGTCACTTAGGGTAATACAAGCTAAGAGTTTTTGAATCCACCAAGTTTTAGTGTTCGATTTCGTAAGGGTCATATTTGAATGAGTATAACTCGATGTTAATGTGGTATTTCTGCATCAACGATACCAATTTCGCCTTAATCCAATACCCGAGCAAAAAGTTATGCCCATTTTTGTGAGAGACAGTAAGGGTATGTGATTGGTTAGGCGTCGCCCAACCAAACTTAGGCGATTTGTTAGGCGCGGCCCAACCTGGCTTAGGCGATTACTTGGGCGCCGCCTAAGTCAGTTCCAAGTGCCATAAACACTCTGGTTTGAGTTATTTTGAGGGTAATTAAGTATTTTAACACTCCTTGCATGTCCCTAAACTTTATCCTACAAAATATATAGCTTCTAAACACATCATAACCCTATTATCATCTTAAGTTAATCATCCAAGAGCACTAAAAGATAAAAACAACTAGGGTTGCATAATTAAGCTTGAAGATCCAATTTCAAGGAGATTCCTCCGTCAATCATCAAGAATCTTCCTTCTAAGGTATGCGTAAGTTGATTCATGGACTCCTTTCATCCATGAAGCTCAAGAACCATCTTCTAAATTATGTATTATGATGTTTATGTTGTCGGTGGTTGATGTTCATGTGGTTGGAGTTTGATGATGCCTAAGATGGGATCTTTGTATGTTTTATGTGAGGATATGATGGTATTTAATGTATAAATATGTAAAATTGGTGGTTGAATATTTGTTATCTTGATGAATCCACCTATGCCTAAGATGTGCATGTAAGGTGTTTGTGAAAATACCTAAGGGAATAGAAATCATGCTTTTATGACAGAATAAGTCCTAAATGACTATTCCATGTTCTAAGTTTATGTTCAATGTGATTCCCATGCTATTGTCTTGAATTGAAGATGTTGTATGAGATGCTCATTATATTGTTGTGATATGGAATGACCATGATATTGAAGCCATGCAAGTGTATACATGTTGTGTGTATTCCGATCATGTGATAGTTTGTTGAGAACCATTTTTATTATGAAATCCTTACTTATGATATTGTGAATTGTGGACTCTACTCTTATGATCAAGTCAGTCATGTGTATCAGTTTCCTTCCATCGAGTCCTGGGGGTACTTGTACCCAAAAACTATAGCTGAGTTCCTAGAGCTAGTGTCATGTTTCAAGACATCCTCAGTCAAGCTATGCTTCATAGATTTCAGTTAGTCACGTTACTCAAAAAAACTCAGAAATCTCAGTAGTTCAGTAGTCCCAGTAGTTTCAGTACTCTCAGTCAGACCTTAGAACTCAAGTAGCTTTTTCGTCAGTTAACGGAACTCAGTGAATTCAGCTTAGTTCAGCTAAGAAAATATTATCAGCTCAGTTAATCAGTTTATAAATCAGTTCAGTTTAGTTAGGCAGTTCAACACATTTTAATCTTTTTTAGAGTCTTTCAGTTGGGAGTAGGGACTAGCATCAAGCGAGTGCAGGGACGACGGTTTTCTCGTTATAAAGGCAGATCCGTCAGAAGCAATCCCTATACTCCAGAACTGCGTAGCCAACGTAGGATAGGAGTCACCCATCAGATTAAAGCTATAATTAAATTTTATATTGCCTTAGGCTTGATTTCTTATTAGGGTCACCCGTCAGAGAGACTTGACCATAGTAGAGGTCTCTACCTGTGGCACGGTATTGATACCCTTCCAATCAGGGTAAATATTGGACCTCACCATTACAGTATTGGTTTATGTCAGTTAGGTTACTACCTCTCACAGTCACAGTTATAGTTTCAGTATCAGTCTTCAGAGAAGAAATTAGGAATCGAGACTGTCAGATACAATCATCGATCTCAGTAAGGAACTCGGATAGTTCCATTGATTCCTGGACCATCTCATCAGATAGGCTTGGTCCCATATTCAGATTCTTATTATTAGATCTAGAGGTCACCTGGTAGACAGGCTTGATCTCAATCTCAGATTTAGTCGAGTATTCTCATTATCAGTTTCAGAGGTCACTCATTAGCTAGGACTGATCTCAGACGTAGATGTTCAGATACAGTTTGGAACTCACATAGTTTTCCCCAGAATTAGGACTGTTAGATACAGTCATCCATGTTATCAGTCATTCCATATCTCAGTATCACGAAACTTATATTGTCAGAGTTCAAACTCAAGTAGTCAGTATCTCCACGAGTTTAGTAGCAGTTATGTATGTATGTATGTGTGTATGTATATATGTATTCTCACATCCATATTAGTCGGCATGTTCATGCATATAAACTCCATGCATTTAGCCTACCCTCACGTATACTCAGTACTTTAGTTGTACCGATGCATTTGCGCTATGGTGTTTTCTTTTATGTTATACCATAGGTTCTGAGGTGCAGATTCCAGATCAGCAGTAGCAGTTCAGTAAGTAGTGAGTCCTTATCTTTCGAGGAAATGATCGTTATATTCATTATTCCAGTATTTCAGTTTATTTTTAGTTTAGGGAGTTAGTTGGAGACATGTTCCTTCAACTCCTTATTCAGATAATTTAGAGGCTTTCAGAAGATTATAGAGTTTTAAAATTTAGACTTTAGTATTTTTAGTTTTGTTTTGGTACTGCGATACCACCTTATTTCAAATATTTTATTATTTAAGACTGAACCTTACACCCTCTTTGTTTATGTCATTTTATATGTATATTATGCAGTTACAGGTACAGATATCAATCATGGGTTAGCTTGTGGTCCTTCGGGGTCATGAGCATCGTGTAGCATTCCGATTCAAAAAATTGAGGCGTTACAATTTCCTTGAGCCATTGTAGAGTCTTGGTTCACCTCTCAAGTACGGGACTCCACCAATCTTGCACACTTGTAAGGTACATTTGCCAATGGAACCACCACACATGGAACCTGAAACTTCCAATGCACAAACTATGGATCATAATGTTATGAATGCCCTTGTAGCTAGTCTTGAGTCCTTGTCTCAGGACATGGCTAGAGTGAATGCTACGGTTGAGAAGTTGGGAGTGGAAGTGGCTTCTATTAGTGGCCGAATGGAAAGGGTAGAAAGTCAACGGAGTTCTTATCCCTTAAATCCCCAAAACACATACCCAAACATTACTCTCGAAGCCACACACCAACAAATGTACCTACCAAATGCCATACTTCAAGCACACTATTATTCATAAGGCCGAGGCCTTGAAGTACCTATCCATTCTACACATCACCAAGCCCCACATAACGGATTTGGAACCCAAATTCCATCCTTAAATTGGACTCCTCCAAACAAAAATCATCCAATCCAAAGACCTCCACCACTAAATGCCAATCCCCTATACCAAATTCTAAATATCCAAAACCCATCAATATAAGAAGAGAGAGTTGGGAGAGAGAATCAAAAGGGAGGGTATGGAATGTATGATGATCCTTATTTGATAGAAGATGAGATGAGAGGTAGAAGGGTAGAACCTAGGGATAACCAAGGGCTTGAAGGTAGGGGCAGCCAAGGTGTTCAGGAAAGGGATGTTTGCCTCAACACCATAAAAATAGGGCTTTCGATCTTTAAAGGAGAAAGTGATTCCGAAGAGTTTATTACATGGGAATCCACATGCGAGAGAGTCTTTCAAGTGATTGATCTAACAGAGGAGAAGAAGAGTTGCTACGCCAATACTTATTTTGAGGGATATGCTACCACGTGGTGGGAGTATGGCAAATATTTTGGTAATGTATTGATTGAGGGGCAACCCCCTCCTTGGTTTCGGTTAAGGTATATTATGAGGCAAAGGTACCTTCATGAAAGCTATCAACATGAACTCCTTTCAAAATTGTACAACTTGAAGCAAGGAAACAAAAACATGGCAGCCTACTATGACGAATTTCAACAACTCATCTTGAAACTTGATCATAGAGAAGAGCAAGTGAGCAACGACATCATCTGGTTCTAGGTTAGGTTAAACAAGGACATCTCCACTCACATGACGCTTCACAAATTCAACACCATAGAGGGCATCTTCGAAGCAGCTTTAGAGGTGGAGTGGGAGCTCAAAGAGGACTCTTTCGTGGCTTCCCAAACCGAAATCCCCAAGGCTGTCCAAAAACATCCTCCAAGGTATGAAGGTAAATTAAATTCTACTTCTAATCCCAAAGGGTTTCAATTCTTCAAGTGTCAAGGGTGGGGGCACAAGGCTAGTGAGTGTCCAAATTAGAGGAATATGATCCTAAGAGAGGGAAAGTTATACTACCTAGGAGAGAAAGTGGTGATTGAATCGGCTAAGGTTGATGGAAATCCTCAATATGGAGAGAACGAAGAGGTTGGGATTCAAGTAGAGGAGGAAGTATAAGATGTACGGCCATGTGAGGGGCTGTGTGAAATACCTCTCTAAAGAGGTGAGGTCGTGAATTTGTGGACAAATTCCTCTCAAGATGGAGAGGATGATATGGGAATGATCATGCCCTTAGATATTTTTTGAGCAACTTGAAGACCAACTAAATAATGCACAAGCCCAAGTGTGGATGAGGCCCAAATCAGTTTTTGAATGCACTCCATGGGGCGGCCTTGAGGCCTTTTTGATGGAAGGGCCCTTTTGTTATTTATCTATTATTTTGCATTGTAATATAAATATAATATGGTAGGGTTTATTAACTTATTTTATGCTTGATATTGAAGAACACTACTCTTGTGAGAGAGAGCTCTCAAAACTGAAATTAGGGCATAGCATAAGGGTGGATTCTCTTGTGTGTTGCAAAGCTTAAGACTTTAGTACTTTGAGATATGGATGCCCCTCTTGTGTCATTGTAAGAGTTAGGTGTTTGTTGTATGAAGTGTTAAAGGTCCAAGAGTGGAATATGCTCTTGGATTTTTAAGACTACATCAACACTTGTCTAACTATCTATCTTTGTTTCTTGTCCTAATCTTGTAGTTTGTGTTGTTGTTGTTCAAGCTGTTTGGTTATTTTTGTTGTAACATTGTTGTTCTTCATTTTATTGTCATAATATAGTTTGGTTTGTTTCTGGAAAATAGATGTTAAACACCTCATTACATGGCCTTCTTTTTGTGTTCTTGAATTCGAGAGAGGTCACCAAAAGAGGTCCATAGTTCCTTAAACTAGTGGACTATTTTGGTATTTGTTTTCTTGTGTTCTTGGGCTGTTTTGTATCACACGATTTTGTTCAACAAAAAAATAGCACTATCACAATTTTTACCAAGAACAAGAACAGAACAAATTTACCCAAATTGTTGTTTTGTTTTTATAAACACAAACAATAAAAATCAAACTTCAAAAAATGTAACAAATAATAAAAAAACATAGTTCACTTCAAAAAGAGAAGAGAAGAAATACCAGAAATTAGGATTTTATTTAGACCGCATTTCAAATTAATACAACAAATATTAAAATTATTAACCAATACTATAAGAAAAGTTGGCTCAAGTTCCTCGTTTTCTTCAAAACTAAAAAGGCCATAAATTTTTACCTGTGAAATAAGAAAAGAAATGATGAAGAATTTGAAGTAGTTGTGGACGGAGAGCAAGGTTGTCATGTCGTTTGAAGGTTTAAGTCAAAAAGGAACTAAAAACCCAACTATTTATAGTCTGATGTTGAAGTCACCGAGGATTAAAATGAGAAATTTGCAGAACAGTTGGTTGGGAAAGAGTTGAGAGAAGTTGTCGAGAGAGAGATGAGAGACAGGTTGATTTGAAGTGAAGAGGAGAACTCGAAGCCCAACTATTTGTCGCCGAAGGTGGAATTCGCCGGGGGTTAAAGGAAGAAATTTTGTAGTACTGTCAGTTGGAAGAGAGTTGAGAGAAGCTGTCGAGAGAGATGAGAGAGTGGTTGATCTGGATTGAAGAGGAGTGTGGGTTGATTTGTATTTTTGAAAAGATTAGAAAGTTTTGAAAATATTAATCAAGTCCACAATTAACTTAATCAAGTTTTCTAATGATGTTTGACCCTTTAAGTTGGTCAATGTCACCAATCCTTTATTCAAGACTTAAAAGACACCTTTCCTTCAATTTTCTCTACTAAGTATTTACTTGTGTACATTCAAAGTTATATGATGTTGATGTCAGTTGAGACCAAGTTGAAGGACATATTATTCTTAAAAATGAAATATTAAATATTCATGATAATTATCATTAATGTCATACACACAATAAATATCAATTATGAATATCTAAAAGAAGAAAAATTGTATTTAAATGATGCCATTCAATTATAGTCATAATTTCATAAGAAAATGCTATTAATGTTTGTCTTTTTTTACATTCATTTTTTTCTACTTTTTGATTAAATTGATTAACAAATTCATTCTTCTTTTGGTACACAAAATATTTGAACTAATTTTCTTCAAAAGTTATTTATAACAACTAAATGAGATTTATATGTCAACTATTAACGTACATGTATAACAACACCTTATTGTAGCAATCATAAAATTTTTATACAAACATCTGTCACTATAATAAGGTTCGTTCGTATATTATGATGGAAATAAAACATAGATTGGTGACATTAATAACAAAGACATTTTCTATAATGAGGTTTGATTGATTTTGAGAGAGGATTTTGGAAAAAAAATTGTGGGGTTTGTCCAAAACAAACAATATCACACTTTGTCAAGAGTATATGTGAATTATTGTAGCTCAACTTATGATCTGAGCTCAATTTCAATGGGACAAGTATGACATAGGCAGATAATAGCATGGGGTTGATTTATTTCCCTTTTGCGAACTAAGAAACACATACAATTAGAAGCTACTTAAGGGCTTCGGTTGTCATAACATACTTATATGATGTGGATAGCATGTAGAAAGAGAATAGCAGAAGAGAGGTATGACTAGGAAAATCTTCTGCTAATCAAGAGCGTTAACTAAGATCGAAAATTTGAATTAAAGAAGAGGAAGCTATGAAAGGAGAAGGAGAATTTTAGATTAAAAAAAATCTTTTTCTATGAAAGAAGGTTTTTAGAGTTGAATTTATTTTGTGCTTAATTGGGTTGACTGCAAATCATGGTTCTAGATGTTATTCTAGATCTATCTACAAGAACAATTCGGTTAAGTTTATCTTTTAGCTATCTAAGAAAAATTTATATATTATACTAGAGTATTCTTAGAATTTTACTAGAAAATTTATGATATTCAAAAAATCAACTTTAATATTTTCACATAGCTGAGTTTATTGAGAAACTACAATACTCGGTAGTGGTGTACAAAAATTAAATCAAAAAAATGTTATTGGGTTATTGGTAGGGGTGGGCATGGTATGGTATGATATGGTATTTGAAACTTCGATACGGTAATTTTGGTATTTGGTTTTTAAAAAAATTATAACATTACCATACCATATTAATTTGATATGATTTGGTATTTTGACATTTGATTTCAGTATTTTGCAGTATGGTAATTGGTAAACACAGCTTATTTAATTTTGACAATATATACCCGTATACTAGAGTATTATTACTTCGACTTTTCAAAAACATGTTTTAATTGTATCATAAAAATGCATTACACATGTATAAATATTGAAAAAGAAGTACAAACAATTTCTTTTATTAACCAATTACACCAAAAAGACATTTCAATCAAGATAGAGTAGCGAAAGTTTCAAAGTCTAAATATTTTTATAGTAATACTAATTTTTTTTTTGTATATAAATATATATATATATATATATATATATATATATAAGTTACTTATGTAACTATATATACTTCGGTATGGTATTCGATATTTGGGTATGTCATTTGTAAATATCGAATACCATACCATATACCAAAAAAATTTAAAATGTATACTAGATTCCTGTAATACCCCGTACTTCTACCTAACTTAAAATCATCCCAGAAATATTAAAGACTTCTTTCGAAGATGAATCCACTTTATACATGTGGTATTTTCAATATTTTCACTTTTATCATGTTGAAAATTGAATAAGCTTTTCATCGATATCAAATTCGCCCAAATCTGACACCCGGACGAAGAGTTAGAGTTATTTTAGTAAGACAGTGTGCCACTTGAACCATCAACGAATTGCAGAGCCAGCCAAAATGGCAATCGTCAAAATGCAGTGAGCTTCCATGAAAATGACGCATCACGCCAAGGCTCAAATTTAGAGTTGTCAAATTTCAGTGACACGACGCGATAGCGCTGCGTCGCACCAGGGGTCCAGGTCTGGAAATTTTTATAGAATTAAAATACGCATTCAAGGGTTAAAAGAGTCAATTTCTCACCCCTATATATACCCAATAACACATTATTCAGCCATAATTCACCAAAAATATATTGTTTCTCTCAAGAACAAGCTAGGGTTTTCAATTGGGAATTCAAATCCAAGACTCAAATTCAAGAATCTCTCCGTCAATCTTCGTAGAATTAGGAACTAAGGTATGCACAGTGTTCATTCATGGATTACTTTCATCCATGAAGCCTAAGAATCAAGTTTTAAATCTTGTATTGTGAATATTTTATTGTGGGTTGATTATGTTCATGTGATTATAGTTGTATGATTCCCAAGTTGGAATCTTTATGTGTTGTTCATGAACCTATGCGAGTATGTGGTCCGAAACATGTGAAATTGAGTTGAAATATGAAGTTTTTTGTATTAATTTGATGTTCATGCCTATGCCCTAAGTCATGCATCCTAGGTGTTTGATAAAATGCCTAAGAGAATAGAAATTATGCATTATAGCTTAATTATGACCCAAGTGATAAGTGTGTGCTTTACCCTATGACTAAGAATGACTTCCATGATATTGTGTGCATTATGAATGGTGGAGAGAATGTCCATGAGATTAGGTTGATGAAAGTATGACATGTTTATATGCAATTCCATTCATGTACAAGACTATGATAACCATGTGGTTCATGAAATCCCCAAATTAATGTATTATGAATTGTTGATATTGGTCATATGTTCAAGAAGTGTCATGTCCTGTTAGTTTCATGCTATCGAGACCTGGGGGTACTTGTACCCAACAATTTAGTTGTATGCCTAGAGCCAGTGTCATATTTTCACTATACTTTCAGTCAAGCCATGATCCTTAGAATTCAATAAGTCTCATGACTCAGGAAAACTCAGTAAATTCAGTATCAGTCTAGTCCTACTCAGTAATCTCAGCGACCTGAGTGGTCTCAGTAGCATCATTACTCAGTAATCTCGGTAACCTCAGTATTCCCAAAAATCTCAGTAACTTCAGTACTCTCCGTCAGTGCTCAGATCTCAGTAGCATTCCATCAGTCAACGAAACTCAGTGAACTCAGTTTAGCTCCGCTAAAAAATACCATTAATCTCAGTTTATTTCACTTAATCAGTTTAGTGTCTATTCAGTTGGGAGTAGGATTCAGCATCGAGTAGCCAGTAGAGGATGTGATCCTTAGTAGAAATCCCCGGATTCTAAAACTACGTAGCCAGCGTAGGTTGAGATGTACCCCTACGAGTATAGGGACTATACATATCCTTTGAGTTTTCCTTATAGGATGGGTTTATGGAAGAGCTTTCTATCAGAGAGCGTTTACTCACAGTTTGTCTTTACCTGAGGCACGATACTGATACCCTTCCAGTTGGGATAACAGGTTGGACCCCACCAATTTAGTTTCAGGGCATGTCGGTTAGATGATTACCTCCTACAGTCTCAATTTCAGATCCAGTTTCCGTAATAGAACTCAGTCCAGTTCTACAAACATCTAGGACTATCAGATACAGTCAAATTAGTATAGTGCAAAACCCAGCTAGTTCCATCAATATCAGGACTGTCAGATAATAGTATAATAATAATACGAAACCCATGTTATCAGTATTCAATTTTAGGACTGTCAGATACAGTCAATCAGACCAGTTTTTCATAATCAGAACTGTCAAAAATAGTCATTCCTTTATTAGTACTATGACATTAGTTCCTCAGTTTAGTAGACTCAGTTATTCAGTATCCCAGTATCAGTACTCAGATATCAGTAAATCCACGTTATCAAAATTCATGAGTCAGTGTTATCATGATCTCAGTTATAGTTACGTATTCATGCATGTATTTTCACGTTCATGTTATACAGTCAATTATTATTATTCATGCATATGAACCCTTGCATTTATCCTACCTCCATAGATTTAGAAGCACGAGCTCCTGAGCATCCTTAGTAGATCAGACGTTTAGCAGCCAGACTAATAGTGAGTCCTCATCATTTGAGGATAACATGATTCTTTTATTACTTTATTTTTTCACTAGTTCGGAGTTACTTGGGGACATGTCTCATCAACTCCACAGTTTGTCAGACAGTTTAGAGGCTTTCAAACTATAGCATGTATTCAGACAGTTTATTTTAGTTTTGGGTATTGTCATACCCCAGTACAGACATTATTTTATATTCAATATTAGTTCAGTTTTGAACCTTATGGCCTTACAGATTATAGTTAGCATATTTACAATGTATTATTTAGTGCTCAGTTACAGATATCAGTCATGGATTAGCTTGTAGTCCTTTGGGGTCATAAGCACCGTGTAGCATTTCGAATACTAGATTCGGGGCATTACAGTACCATACCAAATACCATAATATCAAAAATCATGTATTGCAGAAAACTCACTCAATAATTAGATGATTATGCGGAGTATATTTTTAGAAAACAAGAAGAGTTTTATTGCAGAAAAATTTTCGTTCCTAAACCTATAGATAAATGCAGGTTTGTATAGCCATCAAGTGCCCCTTTCAAAAGGTGACAATGGTTCATCTGAAAAGGTGTATCCTTTGGAAGAGTCATGTCTATTCATTCGAAACATTGTGTCTTTTTCTGAATAGACACAACTATTTGAACAGTCACTCCTTTTTCAAAACAATGTCTTTTTCTCAAAGGTTGTGTCTATCAATTTTTCATTCACACCAATTGAACCCAACAATCCCCCACATGAATGGGAAATGTCTATTCTTTGTAAAACTTTGCGGACAAGTATGTGATCATCAAGCAAACATAGATTGCATCTGGATAAGTGGGTTTCCCTTTAAACTTTTCATAGTGAACATACATCGGATGCACTTGGTCAATTGGTATATTTGATATCTTTGAACTTTCGAGCATTAATGTACACCTACACAAGACATGTCATACAACCAGCCTTTTACTATTTATGGTTCTCACGATTTTGTTTGTTTCAGCCATGAACACGTCTCGGTCTCATGAGAGCTTAGAGAATAGGCCTTTACTAACATTCTCCTTGAAGTGGCTTCGACTTCACCCTCACATAGGTTATTTCTTGACGTTTAATCCTATAAATTAAACTATTTGATCAAATATGCCAAATTTAGATAATTATTAAAAGACTTTTCCCCTTAAGTCGTATCATTGTTTACTAAACATTGTCTACATCATGAGAATGGGTTGGGTATATTGACAATGTTTAACCTGTCAGACACAACTTTGTTTGATCTCCTTGAACTTGGCTCTTTGGATCTCCAGTCTTCTAGGTAGAGTTACCGCCATGCTGACTTGTCCTAGGCCGTAAACCTATTCCCTTAGATGTCCTCTCAACTCCTTCTCTAGATATGCCTTTTGTAAATGGATTCGACATATTATACTTTGACTTCACATAGTCAACAGTGATAATTCCACAAGAGAGAATTCTCTAATGGTATTATGTCTCCGTCTTATGTGATAAGATTTATCGCTGTACATTATGCTCCCTACCCTACCTATTGCCGCTTGGGTATCACAGTGTATACATACTGGTGCTATTGGTTTGGGCTAATAAGGAATATCTTTCAAGAGATTTTGGAGCCATTCTGCTTCTTCACCATCTTTATCCAATGCAATAAATTCAGATTCCATTGTAGAGCGAGCAATACATGTCTATTTTGATGATTTCTAAGAGACCGTTCCTCCGTCGATAATAAATACATATCCACTTGTGGATTTCACTTCGTTCGATCTGGTGATCTTATTTGTATCGCTATACCCTTCAAGTACCACGAGATATTTATTATAATGCAAATCATAGTCTTGAGTGTATTTAAGATACCCCAAAACTCTTTTCATTATCTTCCAATGAGTTTTGTTGGGATTACTCGTGTACCAACTCAACTTTTTAATAGTGTATGCTATGTCTGGTCATGTATAATTCATTATATACATTAAACATCCCAATACTCTTGCGTACTCCAACATTGAGTCACTTTCACCCTCATTCTTTTGAAGTGTGAAACTCACGTCCAAAGGAGTCTTGGCAATACCAAATTCTAAATACTTGAATTTATCAAGTACCTTTTCTATGTAATGAGATTGTGACAATGCCAACCCTTGTAGAGTTCTATGGATTCTTATTCCCAAGATCACATCCTTAACTCCAAGGTCTTTCATATCAAACTTGCTTTTAAGCATTCGTTTAGTAGTATTTATGTTTGAAATGTCTCTACTGATGATCAACATATCATCCACATACAAACAAATAATGACTTGGTGATTTCAAGTGTCTTCAATGTAAATACATTTGTCATATTCATTAATCTTGAACCCATTTGCCAACATAGTTTGGTCAAACTTTGCGTTCTATTGTTTAGGGGCTTATTTTAATTCATAAAGTGACTTAACAAGTTTACACTCCTTATTTTCTTTTCCAAAAACCACAAAACCCTTAGGTTGTTCCATGTAAATTTCTTTCTCTAATTCTCCATTTAGGAATGTTGGTTTCATATCCGTTTGATGGATTTCAAGACCATATACTACCACCAAGGCAATTAGCATCCGAATTGATGTTATCTTCATTACTGGCAAGTATGTATCAAAGTAATCAAGGCCTTCTTTTTGTTTGAAGCCTTTTACGACAGTATTGCCTTGTATTTGTCAATAGTACCATCAGCTTTCATTTTTCTTTTGAAGATATATTTAGAACCTAAAAATTTATTTCCTGGAGGAAGATCAACCAACTCCCACATATGGTTGCTTAAGATTGAATCAATCTCACTATTGACCGCCTCTTTCCAAAAGGATGAGTCCGAAGACGTCATTGCTTCCTTAAATATTTGAGGCTCATTTTCTAAGAGAAATGTTACAAAATTGGATCTAAATGAAGTTGACATTCTTTGACGTGTACTACATCTTGGATTCGCATCATTACGTACATCCTCACTTGATTTATCTCGAGGTATTTTAGATCCCCCCAATAGACTGTTCATGCCTAGTTTTATACGAATAAATATATTCAAAGAATTCAGTATTATCTGATTCAATTAGCGTATTTTCATTAATATCCAAATGTTCGAATTTATGAACCAAAAATCGACATGCTTTACTACTTTTAGCATATCTTGTGAACACGTAGTCCATCGTCTTAGGTCCTATCTTTACCCTTTTTTGTATAGGTACTTGGACCTTCGCTAGACACTCCCACACTTTAAAATATTTCAAGTTGGGTTTCCTTTCTTTTCATTTTTCATAAGGAATTGATTGTGTCTTACTATGGAAAACTCTATTAAGTATACGGTTAGCTGTAAAGATAGCCTCCCTCACAAGGTTTATGATAAACCTGAACTTATAAGTAAGGCATTCATCATTTTCTTCAAATTTCAATTTTTCCTTTCTACAATTCCATTAGACTGAGGTGAATATGGGGTTGTAGTTTGATGGACAATTTCATTCTCTACACATATTTCAGCGAAGGGAAATTCATATTCTCCACCCCGTCACTTCTTATCATTTTTATCTTTTTCTCTAACTAATTTTCAATTTTAGTTTTATATTGCCTAAACACATTTATTGCTTCATCCTTACAATTTAGAAAATAGACATAACAGTATCTAGTGCAATCATCAATAAAAGTTATAAAATACTTTTTCTCACCGCGAGATGGTGTTGACTTCATATCACAAATATCACTGTGGATTAAGTCTAAGGGATTAAAATTTCTTTCAACAGACTTATACGGATGATTAGCATACTTTGATTCCACACACGTTTGACAATTTGATTTATTGCACTCATAGTTTAGCAAAACTTCTAAGTTAATTAGTTTTCACAATGTATTGTAATTAACACGGCCTAATCATTCATGCCATAAATCATAAGACTCAAGCTAGTAATAAGAAGAACTTCTTTTGATTTCAATAGTCATACAGTTCTTCTTTGTTGATTAAAACTTTTTTGGAAACAGTTACACAATTGTATCTATTTTTATCTAGAACTAATACAGAAACCAAGTTCTTTCTCAACTCTGGCACGTACAGGGCATTGTTGAGTGCCAACACTTTGCCTGAAGTCATTTTCAAGCATACTTTTCCTATTCCTTCTACTTTTCCTGTAGCAAAGTTAACCATAAAGATATTTTTTTCTCCTTGATTCGGAGCGAACGTTGAAAACAACTCCTTATTAGCACAAACATGGTGGGTGGCATCAGAATCTAACCACCATTCTCGTAGATTTTCCACCAAGTTGCATTCGGAAAGCATGGCACACAGATCATCTATTTCTTTTTTGGACTCAGCCACATTTGCTTGGTCCTTTTTATTGCCTTTCTTAGGGACCTGACAATCTATTGATTTGTGGCCAATCTTGCCACAGTTGAAGCACTTTCCCTTGAATTTCTTCTTGGGTTGATTGCTTTCATTTCCAACTTTCTTGCGCTTTTTGGAGCTATGGTCGTCTTCTATAAAATTTTCTCCATTCATTGTAGAATTTCCTCTTGACCTTCTTTCCACAACCTTATTGTCTTCTTCATTACGCAATCTGATGATTAGATCTTCGACAAATATCTCCTTACGTTTGTGTTTCAAATAGTTCTGGAAATCCTTCCATGTGCGTGGTAGCTTCTCTATTGTTGCTGCTACTTGAAACATTTAATATATGATCAAACCTACAATACAGTTTATGTGAATATTAAGAACGTTTTTCAATTGTTCAATAAAGGTATTTGTCAAAATCATACCTTCCGCAAGGAGATCATGGATGATCACTTGCAGTTCCTGCACTTGGGAGACAACCGAATTGTTGTCTATCATCTTATATTCCAGGAATCTTGCAACGAAGAAATTTTTAGTTCCGACATCCTCTGTCTTGTACTTTTGTTCTAGCGCTCCCTACAATTCTTTGGCAGTCTTTGTTCTAATGTACACATTAAAGAGGTCATCTTGGAGACCACTCAAGATTAGGGGTGTTCATGGATCGGTTTGGGTCGGTTATTGGTCAAAACCATAACCAAACCAACTTAGTCGGTTTTAAAATTTCTAAAACCAAACCAAATAAAAAAATAACCATCAGTTTGGTTCTTGTCAGTTTAGTTCAGTTTGGTTTGGTTTTTTTGGTTTATAACTTTAGCTAATGATAAAAGCTGAAAATTTAGAAAACAAATCTAATTTAACATATGAGATGTCAACTGAGTGTTGTATATCAACCTTGAAACTATGATGTCAACTGAGTGTTATACTTCGGCAAAGCCATGACAACACTATATCAACACTTCTAAGAAAATATTAAAAAATAATATTTAACAGAATGATATTATAAACCCCCCAAAAGGTGAACACATAAACTTCTTGCTCAATAAGGTTCAAAAAGAAAGTTATAATTAGTGATTGTCTATAGTCTAATGAATCTCAGCTGTAAAATTCAATATACAACAAGATATTATTTTCATAATTAGTATCATTTGTTATTCAAATGAGAAATTCATTTAGAATCTCATAAGGTACTGTCAATTGGATGAAGACATATGACTGAATGTGTTACGACTAAAGTTAAATCATGATTAAAATATAAAATGTAACAAATATTTAGATTGTGTTTATGAATGATATATAAATAATTATAATATATATATATCGGTTTTATTTGGTTATTTTGTCGGTTTTTTTAGAGTAAAACCAAACCAAACCAAATTAGTATCAGTTTTTTAAAATTTAAAATCAAACCAAACCAAACCTAACCAAATATCGATTTTTTTAATCGGTTTGGTTTGGATCGCGGTTCGGTTTGGTTAAAAACCAAACCATGAACACCCCTACTCAAGATGTAGTTCCTGCAAAGGAAATTGGAGTGTTTTCAAGCCTCCACAATCACAAATCGCTTTTGTTCAGAGGTTTCCTCGGGCACCTCTGGAGGTTTCTCAAATGTGAACCTTTGAAGATAAAAAGTGGTGAGGTAGAAAAACATTTTCTGCTTCCATCTTTTGAAGTCAATACCCGCGAACTTTCCGGGTTTCTCCGTTGGTGTCATAGCTTGTGAAATATTATTATAACTTGTTGTGGCCATACTAGTTGCCGCCAAAGTCATTGCAGTATCATGTACTTGACTATCATTAGTCATTTTCTTGTCACAACAAGACAAAAAGTTTAGTATATCAAAATACTAATCAATAAAGTTGCAGCAACTTTAAACACTAATTATTTTTAGTTTAACGATGAAGTTTTTATGACTTTCAATCGTCAACCGAATGCTATTTAACTTGTGATGAACATTTTATTTCTTCAAATCACTAGTTAAGTTCAAATGGAGTAGAAAGATAAAAGCTTCAATCTCTAGAAACCAAGCTATATAGATTCTGAAAAGGAAAAAAAACTTTAGTGAAAAGAAAATTTCACCAAACAAGCAAAAAAAAAATTTCAAATTTATTTCTTTAAGATTGTTGTTTGCAATATTTTCGGATACAAGAATTTGTATTTAGGCACAACAACTTCAACACAAGTTCAAGTCTAAAAATAAGAACACCTATGAAGTTATATAACACCCTCAATACGAGATCAAAAAAACCTTCCAAAGAAGTGTTTTTTTTAGAAATTTAGATGAAACAAAAAAGGTCAAGTCCTTCGACTTCACGAAGTGTCCTTAAGGAAATAATTCCCGAGGTTGCAGAATTTCCCTCCCAGGATAAAACGGCCTAACAATCCAACTGTAGTGGTACCTCAAACGATTGGATTCTTTTCAAACTCAATCAACGATTAGATGATCACACAGAATATATTTTCAGAAAACAAGAAGAGTTTTATTGCAAAAAAATTTTTGTTCCTAAACCTATGGATAACTGCAGGTTTATATAGCCATCAAGTGCCCCTTCCGAAAGGTTGCAATGGTTCATCCGTAAAGGTGTATCCTTTGAAAGAGTCATGTCTGTTCATTCAAAACATTGTGTCTTTTTCGAACAGACATAACTATCTGAACAGTCACTCCTTTTCCAGAACAATATGTCTTTTCCTCAAAGGTTGTGTCCCTCCATTTTTCATTCACACCAATTGAACCTAATAAAATCACAGACTCAGCTATCCCTTTTAAGTGGTTGATACAACAATGTTCATTTTTCTTTTTTTTCACTCAGCATTTGATATTCACATTGAAGCCTCGAATAATTCGAACGCACAGTGCAGGGTCTGGAGATGGCAATCCCAATAGAATTTTAACCATACCCAGGGCTCAAACCCGAGACCTCTGATTATGTAAGACCCCACAAAATTTCTAAGCTTCACTCAGTCCTTTAAGCTTGTCAAGGGGTCCCAGACTTAGAAAACTCTAGCTAAGTTCCCGGACTTAGTTTATTTTTTGCCTTTGAAAGTTGGCAATCTCATTTTTCTACCTTAATGTCCTTTAATGGTCCGTATGTTTGTTAATTCATGATCATAGAGGTCAATAGATGTTCCCGGACAAGTTTTAGATTTTTTGAACCTCGATTAGACCACGTTTGGTATCCCAAATTAGTAGACCAATGTGATCTTGGCGCACCGCGTCGCCCATCGTGTTGGTTAACATTGTTGCAGGGACTACCAGTGAAACTACTGAGGATCATAGAGGTCAATAGATGTTCCCGGACAAGTTTTAGATTTTTTGAACCTCGATTAGACCACGTTTGGTATCCCAAATTAGTAGACCAATGTGATCTTGGCGCGCCGCGTCGCCCATCGTGTTGGTTAACATTGTTGCAGGGACTACCAATGAAACTACTGAGGCTTGGTGCGATCATGGCGTGATGCATTGGGTATCGTGTAGATGCCTAATTTCAGTCATTAAATGTCTGCATTTTAAGGAAAAAGGGTCAATTTTTCATCCCTATATAAGTCCAAAAATATGAGATTTAGCCCTTATTTCACCAAAATATTGTTGTTTCTCTCAAATACTCTCAAGAACAAGTCTAGGGTTTTCATAGGAGCTCCAAATTCAAAAGATTCTACCGTTAATTTTCAAGAATCTTCCATCCAAGGTATTCATAGTGTTCATTCATGGATTCCTTTCATCCATGAAGTCCAAGAATTAAGTTTTAAACTATGAATTTTGGTATTTATACTATGGGTTGATTATGTTCATGTGGTTGTTGTTGTATGATTCCCAAGTTGGAACCTTTATGTGTTTTTATGAAAATATGTTGGCATGTGAGTTGAAAATCATGAATTTTAGTTGGTTATGATATATTAATTTGATGATTATGATATGCCCTAAGTCATGCAACCTAAGTGTTTGATAAAATGCCTAAGAGATTAGAAATTATGTAATATAGCTCAATTGTGACTTAAGTGATGGATTCATGTTTTACCCTTATATTCAAATTACTTCCATGCTATTGATGTGCAATGTAGATGTTTGTTGAAATGCTCATGATGCTAGAATATGGAATTATGGCATTGATTATATGCATTCCTACCATGCACAAGATTATGATAACCATGTACTTCATGAAATCCCCAACTCATTGTATTATCGATTATTGGTGTTGGTTATTTATTCAAGAGTGTCATATCTTGTCAGTTTCATAATATCGAGTCCTGGGGGTACTTGTACCCAAAAATTTAGTTGTAAGCCTAGACCCAGTGTCAGTTTTAAAGATACTCTCAGTCAAGCCATGCTCAGTAGAATTCAGTTAGATTCATGACTCAGGAAAACTCAAAAATCCTAGTAATCTCAGAAATCTCAGTAATCTCAATAGTATTCTGTCAACCACAGAACACAAGGAACTCAGTCCAGTTCAGTTCAATTAAGTTAATCATGTTTAGTTCTATTCAGATGGGAGTAGGATTCAGCACCGAGTGAGCCCAAGGATGGGAACTCACCTGTTTTTAGAGGGTGTTATTCTTAGAAGCAGTCCTTGTGCTCGAAAACTATATAGCCAGCATAGGTTGAGACATCAAACCTGCTATTTTGAGGGTAGATGAGGTGGCTTAACTTGTTACATCAGGGTCCCACCATTCTTCTTTGAGCACCTGCTATATGAGGGATCACTCACAGCTTGTCCTTACCAGTGGCGCGGTATTGACACCCTTCCAATCAAGGTTACAGATTGGACCCCAACTCAGTTATATTGCTTTATTTGGGGCCTGTCGAATAGATGACTACTTCCCACAGTTACAGTTTCAGTCTCAATCTCAGTAATAGAACTCAGATAGTTCTACAGCCTTCAGGACTGTCAGATACAGTCAACTCAGAACAGTACAGAACTCAGCTAATTCCATCAGACCCTAGACAATCAGACACAGTCGCTCAGTATTAGTTATATCAGTTATCAGTAACTCATGGTATCAGTATTTAGACTCAGTATTCAGTGATCTCACGAACTCAGTTACAGTCAATTATTCATGCATACACCCTCGCATTCATGTTATATGGTCTGTTAGATTTGTTCATGCATTTGAACCCTTTGCATTCAGCCTACCTCACTTGCATACCAGTACATTCAATCGTACTGGCACATTTGCGCTATGGTATTTTATACCATAGGTTCAGAAGCATGAGCTCCAGAGCATCAGTAGCATTCCAGATTTCAGCAGCCAGATTTAGCAGTGAGTCGTCATCATTCGAGGACGATATGATTATTTATTTCATTATTTACGCTTAGTTTTCAATAGATGGAGTTAGTTGGGAACATGTCCCATCAACTCCTTATTCAGATAGTTCAGTCAGTTAAAGGCTTTTGGACTAGATTCAGACTTCAGTATTTTCAGATATTTACTTTAATTTTGGTATTGTGATACCACATTATTTGGAGATGGTTTTATCAGATGTTTTATTTAGTTTTTGAACCTTATGGCATGTTTCAGCCTACTATTTTCGCATTTATACAGTATATTATGCAGTGCTCAGGTACAGATATCAGTCATGGATTAGCTTGTGGTCCTTCGGGGTCATGATCACCGTGTGGTGACTAAGGGGTAGTCCCGAGTCATTACAGATTAAGGATGAAGTAGTTTCACCACTAAACCACAACCCATGTTGGTACAACGATGTTCGGTTCTATTACTGATTCGATATATGAGTTTCAAGTCTGAAAAAAATATTTTAATCAATTTTAAATTATTTTGTTTTGGCTCATAATTTTTTTAATTATCTTTTAAGTTCTTGTTTTGGCTAAAAGAGAGTTTATTTTTTACTTAATATGCATCATACCTAGTACAAAGCTGCGGATATGACCCTATCGGATCATCGACTAAGTTGTTAATATCACACACAGTACACATATTAGGAACTACTGGCACACAGTGCCTTACAAAAGGGAGTTTATCAGACAACACCGTAGTAGGTTTAGAGTCAATAATCTGCCAATCAAAGAAGTTCCCTCTTTGTCTATCGCAATAGTTTTACAAACAAACAAAGGTGGAACTACCCATTCTTCAAAAAACTGAGGTACTTCCTTCTTCATACCCTCCTTAGCTAAGGTATCCGCAGCTCCGTTAGACCTCCTATCTTCATGGCATATCGACATGATCCCCAACCCCTGTAGAAGATCCCTGCACATAATGAGTAAGTTGTTATCAGGTACCACAGCTTCATTAATAGTTGAGGACAATGTAATGGAATCCGTGGCTATGATAATATTAGTACATTGCATTTTTTTTGTCATTTAAAGTCCCAAGTACAAAGCTAATGCTTCAGAGTGTAGAGGGGATAGAGCAGTAAACTATCTTTTGAGTTAAATATATGTTCAAGTATAATTTAAAATTTTAAAGATCTACTTTTATGTTCAAAAGCGTACTAAATATTTCAGAGCAAGATAAGTCGAGGAATAAGCAAAACAAGAATTATTATATATTTTTGGACGCCATAAGGATGGCGCTTTGACGCTGAATGAAGGATATATTAGTTCATTTTAGGGAAAAGAACATGGCTGGTTCTTTTCAAAATAATTAACCCATGTTTGAGTCATTGAATATTCATGAGCAGTTAGCCCAAATAAATTTATATTATGGTCATTTTATAATTTAGGACAAATTTCATATTATGGTCATTTTATAATTTGGGTATTTTAATCCAAGTAGTTCAGATACAGTTCATCTATTATATTGATATAATTTATATACTGTATTGACACAGTTCTTGAAAAAATAGAGCAGCAAATTTATGAATAAAAATTGTATTATTATTATATAGAATATGGATCTTTAGATATGATGTATATAGAATTTATATAATTTTTGTATAATATATATATGTGTTTGTTTGTGTGTGTATAAGATGCATATTGAAACTATATCTTCATTTTAGAGAATGCATATCTATATAAGATATGTATCAAATTTGTATCAATATTATATAAAGTTGTCAGCAAATGACTAGAAAATAAAATTAAATTCAATGGTCGTTTTTGTATTAATAATTTTATCTGAAATATTATTTATGTCCTTTCACTCTTTATTTTAGGATAACTTACATAAATCTCAGAATGTTTAATGGTTATAATATTTTGTCCCAATAATTTGTTAAATTACATCATATCTCGAATATTTAAATTTATGATACGTATCTTCAGCCTTGATACATATACATTGTGATACATTTATAATTTAGTGGTTAGTTAAATAAGAAAGTAAGTAATTTTCAATTATTATGGGAAGTAAAATTAAGCACAATTCGTGAAAATGATATATCTAGTTCCAGGTGTATCATAATGATACATTTCATAAAATAACTCACTATCATTAAAAAATCAATCTCACAGCAAAATAAGTAATTTATATTTGTCAAACATATGTTAAATGTATCAAACATTTATAAATAAATTAAAATTATGAATCACTATCACAAAGTATATGTCACCATCACTCCTCTTTCCCTTAATGGGCACTACTTAAAAGTTGAAAAAGAATTCAAAATTGATAGAAGAAAAGTTAATAAAAAGAAAAAGAAAAGATAATGAAATTGGTGGAGAAGTTGAGTAAAGGAAATGCAAGTTGTATCAATTGATGATAATTTGAATAAGATTTTAGGGGATGAAATATTTGAAAAAAAAAAATCTTCAAAGAAAAATAGATTGAATGCATTAATTGTGGAGTGAAAGTAGAGTGGATTTTTATTCATATGTACCAAAAGTAAATATAAAATTTGGGGGTATGGAGAAAACTCTGTTGGGAGCGCTGCCACCTTAATAGGCCCTGCAACGCGCGATCCGGATTAGTCGGGGCTCCAATTCGAGCAGCAAACACTGGATGGAAAACTAAAAAAAAAATTGAGATTTTAAGCAATTGTTTAAAAAATAAGGAATTTTGAATAATAAAATCTCTTAGGTTTGTGGTTTTGTGCCATTTAAGCTAGGAAAAATTACATATATACACAAGGTAACTTTACCTTATTACATAAAATCTCATATTGGAAAAGAAATTACAAAAATTCCAAAATAATTACTTAAATCTCTTAAATTCACTCTTTCTGTCTCATCCCTCTCATACATATCAAAATATCATATTTTGCTCCTATTTTAGTGCGGCGATATTTGCTCCATCTATGTGCTCCTTTATTCATGTCTACAATCAAGCTAATGTAATGTTACAATAACACTTGAATATACAAAACAATTCGAGTTGGCCCATTCCCCTTCGACCGGTCGTAAAAGGAGAAGAACTGAGCGATTGATGTACACTTTCAATTCACGTAATAAAGAAAATTGAATCATTCTTTTTCCTTATTATCATGTAGCCAATGTAATGTTACAATAACACTAATTTTTCCTTAAAATTATTATAATCCTGTGGATAATTAATGTATATGGTGAATATTTTATATGTATAGTGTGATATTATCCATTTTGAAAGATCATATTTTAATGTATAAGTTATAATATATCAGGCATTATACATTAGTTATTTTGGAAGACTAATGTATAATATAATTCTTATGCTATATATTTCATTATGTTATACATTAAGAAGTTCTTATTACATTTAGGATAAATAATTAGAAAAATACCTGAACTTGACCGGATTTGCAGTTGAGCATACTAAACTTTGCGGGGGGTCCTATTACCCCCTAGACTTTTTTAAAGTGGATTTAATTTTCCCGAAATGCTATACCCAGTTTTGACAGCTGGCAGTGTAATACACGCGTCAACCTCATTTTTACACGTGTTTTTTTAAAAAAAATAATTTGTATTTAATTTCTTCTCCATTCTTATTTTTTTTATCACTTTTCGTCAATTTTTTCACCAAAATCTTGATTCTTAATTTATGAAATTTGGTTACCCCATTCCCAATTTTGCTCCATTTTCTTCTTCAGCAGCAACCACACTTTTGTAAGTCAAATTTATGCTTGGCATTTCATCAAACGTGTGGTGGACAGTAACAGGACAGTGATTTTCTTCTCCATTTTCAATAGCAATGGCTCTTTCAGGTTCCATGGTGAATTACCATGAGAAGAAAATGGAAAATTGAAAATGAGGTTGTGTTGAAGATGGCTCATTCGGAAACTTTCTTAAAAAAGATTGCATACCATCGACTTACATTGAGTTTGGTCGATTTCGACACCAAAAAGTTCATCACCGGAGTTCTGTGACGTTGCGACAGCGTTTCCAGAGTGTGAGCCATTCGATTTTTATTTTGAATTGTGCCAGAATTAAATTGCAATTTATCAATTACGCAACTGGAGTATTGAAATTCTTGAGATTTTGAGCAAAAATAATTTTTTCACCCGCCACATGATTCAAAATCATTCCAACAGCCCCAGAATCATTTGAAATTTCACCAAAATATTGTATTAATAAATAAGTGATTTTTTAGCACAATAAATTAATATATGAAAACAAGAAATAACACATTTTTTAAAATAAAATATCGTCATCTTTACTGTTTCCAATTGAATCAAATGCAAAAATTTTCCAGCTACCAATGTTCAAACTTTTCTATGGAGTTGAAACATTTCCAGTTTTCCTCTGGAATTGAAAAACTCAAAAGGTCCCAAAAATGCATTGCGAGATTGAATCAAACTAAGGTGCTATGAGCCATTTGATGTATATGGTGGCAATGGTGGAATAATTTTGCTATTTTGATGGAATTAAAGATGACCCATTTGATGTATGTGTGTGTGTTGAAATTGAGTCAAATTGATGGAAATGAATTGGGTGTGTTATTTGAAGTTTTGTGTGTATGTGATGAAATTGGGTTCAATTCAATTTCAATTCAACAATGGAACACCAATGGAGCACCACTGAAGAGAAGAAAGAAAGAAAAGAGAAGAGAAAGAAGAACACCAATGGAGCACCATTGAAGAGAAGAAAGAAAAAAGCTGGAAGAGAAAGAAGATATAAATGAAAAAATAAATAAAAAACATAAAATTTATAAAAATCAAAAAATTGAGGAACTATTTGACCAAAAAAAAGTTTTTTGATGATTTTTTAGCACTTTCATGCGATCAATGCGGTTGAATTACAGGCAATGGTCCAAATGTGCATATATATGTCATTAAAATGTAAAAAAAAAAAGTCCAGGGGGTAATATGACCTCTGCATAGTGCAGTATGCTCAACTGCAAATTTGGTCAAAGTTCAGGTATTTTTCTGAGTATTTTTCCTTACATTTAAGAGGCATTTTATGTATTATTTGATATTGTACAATTAGAAAGTATTACTATAGTATAAAGTTACATTATAATTTATATCTTCTGATAAGGATACAGAAATATACATGTTTAATGTTAATACTTAAATGTATAGTATGACATTATACGTTACTGCAAATTATTTTTTAAATATATAATATGCCCACATACATTGCAACTACTGTATAATGTTATCTTTAATACGTATCAGTTTGTTGCTATCTTTTTCTCACTTAATTTGAGTCAGCCCTTTTTTTTCAGGGAATGAAATACCGTATTGACAAATCCCGAAAATTATTTCAACTCCATGTAAATCCTCACTCCATTGTGATTACTTATGATAATTGAAGAAAAATTACCTTCAACAATGTATTTTACTTTAATTTTTTTACGAACTTCATCAATATTCAATTTCATCGCGATCGTAGCAATTAATTTCAAGAAGGTTATACTTTCCGCAATAATAATTGCATTATTTTTGTAGGATTGATAAATAATTTTCGACTCCCAAATACCCAAATGACGTAATAATATGGGGATGTTCATATGATATTTTTGAGAATTGAAGAAAGCAGTTGATGACCTTTTTTTTTCAAAACATAATACAACAAAGAAGAAAATTTACAAATATGTTTAAGAATTCTTTTGAATTTGTATTTCTGTTACTATATTTAATCATACACCACATAATAATAGGTAATTAATAGCGTTAACTAAGGAAAAGAAAGATAGCATCAGATTTCTCTTTCTATAAATATAGGCTAATCAGTTTTCTCATACATTCCAGCAATGTATGTCATAAATATAGTCTAATCAGTTTTATCTCATACATTCCAGCAATGTATGAGGGACGACCTAATGTATAAGTATATTTCTCAATTTCGGGAGAGAGAAAGGCAACCGAAATTTTAAGTGATTACTTTCACTAGGGAAGGAATTTATGTGGTTTCTACTTGAAAAAACCACATGGATATACAATTTAAGCATCACTATTACAAAAACTACCACTTTTTATTTACAAAAAGTAGTTTTTATTTACAAAATCTATCAACTACTAAAAACATTTTTTTATAGCTAGCACATTCATGTGGGGTCCCCATTGGCATTTTAATGTGGACATGCTATGAATAATTTTAGGGATTAACTTTAATTAAAGACATTTTCCTTTCTAGTAACATTGACGCGGCGGCTGGTCATCAAAACAAAAAAAAAAATACTACGAGTATTTGATTAGAGAATTTTAAAGTTGGAATGAGAATTTTATAATTTTATGGTGCATGAATTGTATAGAAATTGGTGTATGCATTGCATAGAAATTGGTGTATCATTAGTTTTATGGTGTCTAAATTATATAAAAATTGATGTATCAACTGTTTTATGGTGTCTGAATTGTATAAAAATTGGTATATTAATAATTTTATGATTTTTAAAATAGTTAGAAATAGATATATTAATGATTTCATGGTGTCTGAATTATATAGAGATTGGTATGTCATCAATTTAATTTTAAGGTATCTTAGAAATTGGTGTATCAATAATTTTATAGCGTTTAAAATCTTTAGAAATAGGTGTATCAATAATAACAATTTTATAGTGTCTGAAATATATAGAAATTGGTGTATCAATAATTTTATGGTGTCTAAAATGTGTAGAAATTGATCTATTTTTATGGTGTTTGATCGATATAAAAATAAATGTATTAATAATTTTATGGTGTATGAAATTTGTATAAGATGTGGTTTGAATCAATCGGAGAATTTACTATCATTAATAATGTTTTTTCTTAAAAGTATTAAAAATTAATGTTCATTGAATTAAATAAATTAAATTTAAAAACATACAAAAAATATCAAATAAATGTGTTGTTTTTTGATTATTTTATTTACTATTTAAAAAAAATAGTTGAAAATAAAGTAGAAAAATTTATAAGATAAAATATCAATCATTAAATTGTCTCTTTAAATCATGCTATTTTAACTGGGGGGGTTTCTTACCTTTGCTAGATTTTGTTATATTTTGAAAATTAAAAATTAGTGATAATTTTTGTAATATTGACTCTTACATTGTATAATTATGTGATTTGCCCTTTATACTTTATACTAAATAAATCATCTTTTAAGCACGTTCAGATTGGACCCATTCATTTGGGTATTTATTTGGTAAAAAATCACATATAGACAACTTATAACTCTTATAACTAACTTTCTAGTCTAAGTTTCATAATTACATTTTATAGATAAAAATAGTTGGTGGTTAATTGTATATATTGAAGAATTACACAAAAAAGAGAAGCAAAAAATCCAACAGCAATTAGAGATAAACAAGGAATGTTAAATGTAATCAATTGCTTTAAATTCCTCCAATGCAATCAATTTCCTTAAATTCCTCCAACTTGTCCACATATTTATCCTTCATAACTAAATATTAAATCTTATTTTTATAGATCTGCCAAAAATGGAGAAAAATATTTTCTTAAGATTTGAAATAAGCAGTAGAAGATCTCAATTCATACAATTGATAACAGGTAAAATCTCTATTAAAAAATATGTAAAAGAAAATTCATGAAATACTTTTTTCTGAAAAATATGTTTTTGAATTCATTCTCGAATTTGTATATGTTTTTTTGAATTTGAATAACTATTACGATTATGAATTCGTTCAGATTGTTGAATTTTTATATTTTTGATTACTGAGTGTATAATAAAATTAATTTGTATTTTTTCTCACAAATCATTAAATGTTTGAAAATCTTATTGGAGTTGATGTTGATGACACAAATGACCAAATTGATGCAGGTCCTATTGAACAGATTGAAGTAATTGCTATAAATGAGTAATTTCAAGTAAATTTTTCAAGACCAAATCATAATGAAGTTTTGATTGTCAGGTGTTTACAAAGAAAGCTATTTTGAAGTCGGCAATGACGTAGTACTCAATCAGACACAAATTTTAATTCAATAAGATAAAGTCAAATGTAAACAGATAAGTAAAATTTATTTAAAATTGTGTAGGTCAGCATATTTGTATAAGTATGTAATTTTGTACACGTTTGTATACTTATACAAGTATATGTATGATTGTATATTTGTATATGTAAGTATATTTGTATAAGTTTTCTTAATGTTTGGACATTTGTATATGTAATTGTATTTGTATTTGTATAAGTATGTGATTTGAAAGTATTAAATGCATACGTTTTTGTGTATTTTGATGTTTCATTTTTCTGTTATACGTGTTTACCATTATATGTTCAGTTAAATATTTTGTGTTTATATAAATTAGTGTTAAGCGATAAGTTATTTATACAAATATTTGTTATTCATTATAAAATATTCTATTCACTGGTGGATGCATGTTACATGGTAATGTTATTTAGTTAATTTGTATATAAGTTGAAATGTATTTTTTTTATATTTATATTATTGTATGTTAATATAAAAATATAACGTGTATTATGAATATATGCATGTGTAATATGTATCTCGGTAGCTACTCTTTTTATATGAATATAAGTATATATTCATGTGAATACATTATATGAACATAAATATATACATTCAGAACTTTTCGCACATTATATAAAAGTACAAATACATAAACTTTCTATATATTTTCATCATACGATAATATTGGTGAAGAACACATAAACTTTTAAAAAAGCATTCATCATATGTGACTAATGTTAGTTGAAACCAAAAAATTGTATATATATAAAAACAACTTCGTATAAATACTACGATGTTTCAAAAAAAATTAACCAAGTCACATAACTGTTACATAAACCAGCTTCAAAAATACCTTCCTATATCATAATTAAATTTTAAATCAACTTGCTATTTCAAAAGCTGAATATAAAACAGGTTGCTATACCTAAAAAAAATTGATAAGGTATTCTAATAATAACAATTAAACTGTCTATGGAATAACAATCACTTTTGTATTATTACAACCAAACTGTAGTCTCATTGGCCTGTTCAAACTCTCATCATCACTCACGATATTTTTCTCAATCTTCTGAGTCCCATGACATCATAAAAGGGCAGCATATCGAGTGCGTAAAGCTTTAACGTCAAACACTCCTGGTGGTACACTTTTTGATATAAGCACGATCATGAAGATGAACGTTTTTTAGTATTTTGGATGTAACCTCGGAGGTGTACGAGTTGAAGTGTTAAAAAAGGGCTCCAAACCGCCCCTAAAAACACTCCATGGGTACTTAGTCATTAAAGGACCTTTTTGTCATTTTATCTTTTTATTTGTAAAGTACTATAAATAGAACAATATAGGGTTTTAGCTTATTAGTTTTCATTGGATATTATTGAAAGATTACATCTCTTGAGAGAGAGGGTCTCTAGGCCTAAACTAGGACATGAACAAGTGTGGATTCACTTGTGATTGTGTATTGCTTGAAAACGTTGATGCTTGAGTGGTGGAATCCCTCTTGTGTCACGTAAGAGTGTGGTGTTGCTATTGTAAGTCTTAGGGGTCCTTAGATTTAATACATCTTTGGGTTCTTAACCTTGTAATAGTGTATGTCTCACTTTCTATCTTTACATATCTGTACTAGTTGTGTAGTCTAGTGAACCGGTTGGTTCTTGTTGTTCTTGTAATCTTATAACCGTTGGATTGTTGTTATTGTAGTGTTGTTCCTCTCGTTATTGTTGTTTATCTCTTGTTGTTGTTAGTGCTTTTGGTGTCATTTATACCTTGTTTCTTGATGTTGTTGGAACCGAGATTTGGTGTTTGTTGAGCTCTCGGGTTTCCCTTTGTTTGTGGACTATTTTTGGCTTATTTTTTATACGTACCAAATTTGTATCGTATCATTTGGTATCAAAGTTTTTGGTTGATTTTTTTCCAACAAAATCAATCTTGGGCTTGCTAGAAAATCAAAAAAAAAGTGTTCTTGTTCTTGTTCTTGTTCTTGTTCTTGTTCTTGTTCTTGTTCTTGTTCTTGTTTTTGTTCTTGCTCATGGCCGAGAAACTTTTAGTGTTCTTGTTGTAGTCTTGGTCAAAATTTGTGGAGTCTAGGTCTAAGATTCTTTGTTGTTATTGTTGTTTCTTGATTCACTAATACTAAAGGTATCTATATTTGAGCTTAAAAACTTATTAAAGTTGTGTTGTGAACAAAGACCTAGACTGAAATTTGTGGACTTGTTGTAGAGGTTGAAGTGCGCGTTGAACGTGTTGTTATTGTTGTTCTTGAAAAGTTATTGTGTTCTTGTTGTTCTTCATCACTTCTCTTATCTTTACCAACTTAAAGTAGTTAAAAGATCTAGAAAAGGTGAAGACAAAGTTGGAAGACTTGTTGGTGAAAGGACTAGCTCACATCACTCTTGACTTGACAACAACTTTTTCAACCACTTTTCTTGTTTCTAGGAGCCTTGTTTTGTGGAAACTAGTACAAGTCTAATCTCACCTTTTTGAGTTGAATTTGAAAAGAGTTACAAGACTTGTGTTTTTTCCTCCAAATACTAATTGTTTTCCCTTCCAAAAGTATAAGGACTAAAAATTCCAAGAATGGTGATTAAAACTTGTGTGGCCCCATAACCAATTAGGGGGTAACACATCACCAGTTACTGTTCACATGATAAATTTTAAGCTGAAATTTGATCTTCTAGTTTCGTTTTGTTGTTTCTTTTGTTGATTTCAATACTAACTTACAAGCTAGTAACCACTTACTAGATTGTGAGTTAGTTTGAAACCATTCTTTGTGTTTACGTCCTTGTGTATTTTTTTCTATTTTGGAGTCGTTGTAAACATTGAAATTCACTTCTCAACACCCCACGGAATACAAGCAAGCATACAACACTTGTGAGATTAAGTGTGAGGAATTCGAGAACAAAGAAATAAAGAGAGAGTGTGAGGACCTTTCTTTTACAACTAATCCGTTTGTTGTTTTGTAGCGAAACTTCTTGGCTAAACTCAATTGAGACGGATGAGATTGAAGGCAAATCTCAAGATGGAGAGAAAGCCAAGGTACAAAATAAAAATGTTGGCCGAGACTTGAAATTATTGTGTTCTCGATTTTTTCTTATTTTATGGATTGTTTTGGAGCCATTTTCATTTGGCTAGTGCCATGAATTTGAGGTCAAATTCCTCTCAAGATGGAGAGGATGATACAAGCACGATCATGAAGATGAACATTTTTGAGTATTTTGGATGTAACCTCTGAGGTGTATGAGTTGAAGTGTTAAAAAAGGGCTCCAATCCGTCCCTAAAAACACTCCATGGGTGCCTATTTGCCTACTTGGTCATTAAAGGACCTTTTTGTCATTTTATCTTTTTATTTGTAAAGTACTATAAATGGAACAAGATAGGGTTTTAGTTCATTAGTTTTCGTTGGATATTATTGAAAGAACACATCTCTTGAGAGAGAGGGTCTCTAGGCCTAAACTAGGACATGAACAAGTGTGGATTCACTTGTGATTGTGTATTGCTTGAAAACGTTGATGCTTGAGTGGTGGAATCCCTCTTGTGTCACGTAAGAGTGTGGTGTTGCTATTGTAAGTCTTAGGGGTCCTTAGATTTAATACATCTTTGGGTTCTTAATCTTGTAATAGTGTATGTCTCACTTCCTATCTTTATATATCATGTACTAGTTGTGCAGTCTAGTGAACCGGTTGGTTCTTGTTGTTCTTTTAATCTTGTAACCGTTAGATTGTTATTTTAGTGTTGTTCCTCTCGTTATTGATGTTTATCACTTGTAGTTGTTTGTGCTTTTGGTGTCATTTACACCTTGTTTCTTGATGTTGTTGGAACCGAGATTTGGTGTTTGTTGAGCTCTCGGGTTTCCCTTTGTTTGTGGACTATTTTTGGCTTGTTTTTTATACGTACCAACTATGTATCATATCATTTGGTATCAAAGCTTGTGGTTGATTTTTTTCCAACAAAATCAATCTTGGGCTTGCTAGAAAATTAAAAAAAAGTGTTCTTGTTTTTGTTTTTGTTCTTGTTCTTGTTCTTGTTCTTGTTCTTGTTCTTGTTCATGGCCGAGAAACTTGTAGTGTTCTTTTTGTAGTCTTGGTCGAAATTTGTGGAGTCTAGGTCTAGGATTTCTTTGTTGTTATTGTTGTTTCTTAATTCACTAATACTAAAGGTATCTATATTTGAGCTTAAAAACTTATTAAAGTTGTGTTGTGGACAAAGACCTAGACTGAAATTTGTGGACTTATTGTAGAGGTTGAAGTGCGCGTTGAAGGTGTTGTTATTGTTGTTCTTGAAAAGTTGTTGTGTTCTTGTTGTTCTTCATCACTTCTCTTATCTTTACCAACTTAAAGTAGTTAAAAGATCTAGAAAAGGTGAAGACAAAGTTGGAAGACTTGTTGGTTAAAGGACTAGCTCACATCACTCTTGACTTGACAACAACTTTTTCAACCACTTTCCTTGTTTCTCGGAGCCTTGTTTTGTGGAAACTAGTACAAGTCTAATCTCACCTTTTTGAGTTGAATTTGAAAAGAGTTACAGGACTTGTGTTTTTTCCTCTAAATACTAATTGTTTTCCATTCCAAAAGTATAAGGACTAAAAATTCCAAGAATGGTGATTAAAACTTGTGTGACCCCATAACCAATTAGGGGGTAACACGTCACCAATTACTGTTCACATGATAAATTTTAAGCTCAAATTTGATCTTCTAGTTTTGTTTTGTTGTTTCTTTTGTTGATTCCAATACTAACTTACAAGCTAGTAACCACTTACTAGATTGTGAGTTGGTTTGAAACCATTCTTTGTGTTTACGTCCTTGAGTATTTTTTTCTATTTTGGAGTCTTTGTAAACATTGAAATTCACCTCTCAACACCTCACAGAGTACAAGCAAGCATACAACACTTGTGAGATTAAGTGTGAGGAATCCGAGAACAAAGAAATAAAGAGAGAGTGTGAGGACCTTTCTTTTACAACTAATCCGTTTGTTGTTTTGTAGTGAAACTTCTTGGCTAAACTCAATTGAGACGGATGAGATTGAAGGCAAATCTCAAGATGGAGAGGAAACCAAGGTGCAAAATGAAAACGTTGGCCGAGACTTGAAATTATTGTGTTCTCGATTTTTCTTATTTTGTGGATTGTTTTAGAGCCATTTTCATTTGGCTAGTGCCATGAATTTAAGGTCAAATTCCTCTTGAGATGGGGAGGATGATACAAGCACGATCATGAATATGAACGTTTTTGAGTATTCTGGATGTAACCTCGGAGGTGTACAAGTTGAAGTGTTAAAAAAGGGCTCCAACCCGCCCCTAAAAACACTCCATGGGTGCCTATTTGCCTAATTGGTCATTAAAGGGCCTTTTAATCATTTTATCTTTTTATTTGTAAAATACTATAAATAGAACAATATAGGATTTTAGTTCATTAGTTTTCGTTGGATATTATTGAAAGAACACATCTCTTGAGAGAAAGGGTCTCTAGGCCTAAACTAGGACATGAACAAGTGTGGATTCACTTGTGATTGTGTATTGCTTGAAAACGTTGGTGCTTGAGCGGTGGAATCCCTCTTGTGTCACGTAAGAGTGTGGTGTTGCTATTGTAAGTCTTAGGGGTCCTTAGATTTAATACATCTTTGGGTTCTTAATCTTGTAATAGTGTATGTCTCACTTCCTATCTTTACATATCATGTACTAGTTGTGTAGTCTAGTGAACCGGTTGGTTCTTGTTGTTCTTGTAATCTTGTAACCGTTGGATTGTTGTTATTGTAGTGTTGTTCCTCTCGTTATTGTTGTTTATCTCTTGTTGTTGTTTGTGCTTTTGGTGTCATTTACACCTTATTTCTTGATGTTGTTGGAACCGAGACTTGGTGTTTGTTGAGCTCTCGAATTTTCCTTTGTTTGTGGACTATTTTTGGCTTGTTTTTGATACGTACCAAATTTGTATCGTATCACCTTTTTCATAGCTAATATACTATGCATATGCAGCAACATATACTCCACAATCCCTGCATAATCATATTTTTGGGAAGTAGTTAGTAAACTGAAATGAAAAATATGTGTTTGTGATGATATTAAATATATTTATATATGAATCAAACAAAATTAGAGATCTACTCTTACTAATATGATTTTGTCCTTAAATTGTATGTATATATATATATATATATATATATATATATATATATATATATTAAATAAAATACTAATCAAATCTATTATTAATCAAGCACATTTTTATCCCAAAAATATATGAAATAATTGCATCACAAAGAAAAATTTGTTTGTTATCGCAGCATGTTCAGCAAATGCTCTCAGAAATACTATCCAAAATTAAAGCATAGACACAAAAACTTTCAAATGCAATTCAAGCCAGACATATTTGTACAAGTTCACTCTATATACATAAATGCAAACTGTATATACATATATGCACTCTCTCTAAATATATGCAAATTATATATACATATATGTACTCTAAAATTGTATATGTATGCATATGCATTCATTATTATACAAAAAGTATATGTGTAAATTCACTATATATACATATATGCAACACTGTATATACATATATCCAAATGCAAACTTTATATACATATATTTTTGTAGAATATGTATATACTATTCTTCATACGATAAAATTCACATATATGTCCAGCAAACTTTATATACATATGTTCTACGAAAAAAGTATATGAATATATGTATATTGAAACAAAAGTGTAAATTGAACAATAATTCTGTTTCATGAAAATATATACAAAACTACCTCGCAATTAATCATGGATATATGTTCAATACCTCTTGTCAATCTCCTATTAGGGGTTTCTCTACCAAAAAAGTATATGAATATATGTATATTGAAAGAAAAGTGTAAATTGAACAATAATTCTGTTTCATGAAAATATATACAAAACTACCTCGCAATTAATCATGGATATATGTTCAATACCTCTTGTCAATCTCCTATTAGGGGTTTCTTCATCCATTTGAAACAACAAGTTATTGGTAACTTGAAACCCTACAAAAAATGCAAAATAGATGAACAACGAAGAAATTTATAGACTCAAATGGATAATATATAAAAAAAATCAAAAAAAATCCAATCTAATATCAAAAATACCAAGAGATTGCCTCAAATCTTCAATAAATATAAAAAAAAATTCAATTCAATATGAAAAATACTAAAAGATTACCTCAAATCTTCAATAATTCTAATATATGTTATCAAAAATACTAAAAGATTACCTCACTAACATAATATATAAAAAATCAAAAAAAAATTCAATCTAATAATAAAAATATTAAAAGATTACCTCAAATCTTCAATAAATATCATAAACTGATTTTATGTGGTGAAATCCGTCAAAACGATTTTTCAAAGAAAAATCTAGGATAATAGTCTGTGATATTAGATTGATTTTGAGCTCAAAATAAGGAGAAAAAAGTTGAAGAAGATATTTTAAAGAATTGTGTATTATGACGTTGCCAAGGTTATTGTTTCTTCAATGTAAAATCAAGGAGACTAAATGTAATTTTGAGAGAAAATTAAGGGAAAAAAAGTTGAAGAACATATCTTCAATAATCTTGTGTTTTGATATGCGTGTTGTTGTCATTTCTTTTGCCAATAGAATAGAGAGAGAGAAAAAAAAATACCAAAAATAAATCACAGAAAGAGAAAATAAGTAAATAAAAATCTTCATATATTTGTATATAGGGTCCCACAAAAACTGATTTTAAACTACCAAATGACTATGAATTGTAATTTTTTAAAACATTAATCATATCATGTAAATAATATAGTATTTTGCATATAATATGTAATTTTTCCTATTTAAAGCTCATAAGATTCACAAAGCCCAGAAGCCTCGTGGGTCAATATGGCGAGCACAAACAAAGGCGAAATATATGGTTAAAATTGTGTAAATTATTGCAAATGTTAAACCGCAGCCGATATGATTGAACAAACATTAAACGTGAGTGAGTTTAATGTTGTCGGAATGAGTAATTTTGCAAAAGCTATATTTGTTGAACTTTTAAAAATACGTAACAAAATCTAAAAAAAATGATGTTTTTTGTTGTTCGTGAAGATCATTCGTTTGACGAATAAAATGCGCCTAAAATGATGATTTATAAAGCAGCCCAAACAAAGTCTACAGACCATAAATGGATTATTTCACTTTGTCATGGGCCCAAGCAACCATTCATAACCTCAAACAATATCATAACTCATATAAATTTAACACCATATTTACTCCTCAGGTGGAGAACCAAGCCTTTTTTGCCATAATTTTGCCCATCTCTACTCAACCCTTAATTCAGAAAGTTAATTCATATGGTGAGGATCGTCCCCAATTATATAAAGAGAATAAATTACACCTCTAGGTATCATATATTAGGCATCATGTATCGAGCATTCATTGGGGAACTCATGAATATGTGTCAATTTTGACCTAATTCTGCCTCAAAAACTAACATACATGGTGAAGATCATTCAAAAATTATATAAAGAAATCAATTAGACCTTCCACACTCATGTGAGACTCAACAGAGTCCTCCATTTCCACCTTCATTATGGCATCATAGCATATGAAGTGTGAAAATTGGAATATGACAGACACTAAACAACCTTAATGAGACAAACAAGAAATTCCTATTAAACAAGATGAATACAGTGACTATAGTTACATTCTCATACCTATCTTAGAAAAGATCAAGAAAAAATCATCGTCCTCCAAAATTCTCCAAGAAGTAATCAAATTTTCCCATATAACCCAAATCCACCTACGCCCTCTCCCCATACCAATTTATACATCACATTTGGAATTTCAAGATTCAAAATTTAAAAGTTTGATCGTGAATTCAAATATAGAAACTTTAAGTTTCTTGAAACAACAATTTTTCTATTTAAAAACTAAATCACAATACTTAACAACTTAAAGTATTCAATATATATATATATATATATATAAAGAAATTTCGATCAAAGAAAAACCTGATTAACTCATTAAACTTCAATTGTGCCACGTAAATTAAGACAGAGAGTAATAAAATCGTTGTTTCAAAAGACATGAACATTGCTAGTCTTTGAAACAGCATGACTCCTACTCCTAGGATACTTCAAATCATTCTTCATTGACATAATCGAAACATCAACACCTTGATCTCCTAATACACAAGGCTTATCTTCATCAATTCTCCCCATGCCAACACTAGCACTTTTTGATGGCATTTGTTGTTGCAAATGCTGTCGAATCCGTTGTTGTATCAGTAATTGACACTTCGACATATTAAAAAGATATATGAAAAAATTACGACCAAAGAAAGACTTGTTTGAATCTTGAAATCTAAAAGGTGCGACATAAATTGATACAGACAGCTAGAGTAAAAAAATTCATCTTGTTTCAAAAGACATGAACATTGCTAGTCTTTGAAACAGTATGACTCCTACTCCTAGGATACTTCAAATCATTCTTCATTGACATAATCGAAACATCAACACCTTGATCTCCTAATACATAAGGCTTATCTTCATCAATTCTCCCCATGCCAACACTAACACTTCTTGGCACTCTTCTTGATGGCATCTGTTGTTGCAACTGCTGTCGAATCTGTTGTTGAATCAATAAATTCAGCTCAAAATTCTCTCCCATGCTCCTTGCGGACGCTGCTCTGACAAGTTCTCTAAAATCTTCACTATTATCAGACCTTGTCGATGTCACACTGTAACTCTTAGGCAAACTATAACGATTTACAGCTGCATAATTTGTCATTGTACCTACGTAACAATCTCTAGCTTTTATTAATGCCTTCCATGGTAATGCAAGAATTCTAATGAATCTGTTTTGACCATGATGACCTCCTTTGCTCTTCATATTTGTTTTGTTTTGAGAAATTTAAATAGGAAACTAAGAAGGTGAATTTGTGTGTAGGAAGCTTAGCAGATTTTTAAAAAAATTGAGGATGAAATTATGAATGGATGTTATATTTGTGATGCTTATATTTGAAGGAGTTTTTTTTGTAGGAAAAGTAAGAAAGTGACAAATTGTCTTGGTTGGACTTTGGACTTATTCAATAGCCCACAGGATAAGAATATATAATACACGTAAGTAAACTCCAAGGTGAATTAATGAAAATATATATTTATTTATATTTAAATACTCTATTCATTCCAATTTATTTATCTTAATTTTTTTTAATTTCATTTCATAAAAGAATACTTCTTTTCTTTTTTTGCTACTCTTCCATTCTAAAACAAATTTAATATTACAAAATTAAAAGATATTTACTATGTATAAATATTATAAATATTTTGGTTTATAAACATAAAATTTAAGAGTCTTTTATTTTTTTAAGATTTCGTATCAAGTTTGAAACTTAACAAATAAATTAAAATGGAGAAAATAATTAATAAAGGATAAGAATTATTGACGCGTCGAGAATAAGTTTGGCTACACATGGTTGACAGGACTATACGTAATTTTGTTTTTTCCCAATTTTAAGCATTGAATTATCTTGTTTTGTTCAATTAAGTATCTTGACAATTGTGGAACACAGTTCAGATAATTGAATCGTCTGGTGGCAAATTATTGAGTTAGGTAAAGAAAAATGATACTTCCTCCGTCCCATTTTACTTGTCTCAAATTGAGATGGCTCAAAAATTAAGAAAAATAATAAATAACATGGCTAGTTTATCAAATTACCCCTATTAAATAATGTTTATATTTTAATTTAAAGAAAATGTAATTAATGCAAAGGGTAAAACATGAAAAAAAAAAAATTATCTTATCTTGATAAGTAAAATGGGACATCAACTTAACCAATTTGGGATGGGTAAAATGGGACAGAGGGAGTACTTACAAACTCAAGTTTGAAAAAGAAAGAAATAATTAGAGTTACAACTTGTTTCTTTTTACCTTCTTTTGTTTAATTATTAATTATTATTGTTCGACTCTTTCAAACTTTTCATTGTACTTAGAAACTCAAGTTTGAAAAAGAAAGAAATAATTAGAGTTACAACTTGTTTCTTTTTACCTTCTTTTGTTTAATTATTAATTATTATTGTTCGACTCTTTCAAACTTTTCATTCTGTTGAAGCATAAGGCAGTTTATATGTACACCTAATTACTATTCTAATACATTCTTCTATCATAAATTAATCACGTGAAAAAAAAATCCAATAATAGATAAAGAGGACTTCAATTCAAAATATTTGACCATATAAAATAATCGAACATACAATTCATAGCCTTAATACAATGAATGTAGTAGCCTAAGGACTATGTAAATACCTTGCAAAAATAACACACATACTGTTAAATTTCATGAATAAAACTATTCCTTTAATTTGTTTTGAATGTTCCTACACCCTTAATCAAGTGTCAAACAGGGATAATTACTGGAAAGAAAAGAAAATGGAGAACTGAATTTTTAGGTTATTTGTAATTTTTTTTTAGTTTTCTATTTAATTTGTAAGAGATTTTCATTTTACCACGTAAGAAAAAAATCATTTTTTCTATTTGAGTAGAAGGTTGGCGGTTGTCAGTGCATTAAAACTTCTGCTATGTATAGGTTCCGGAAAGGGTCTGACCTCAAGAGTCTATTGTATGGAACTTTACCTTGCATTTCTATCGGAGACTGTTATCAAAACTTAAATTCGTGACCTCCTGATTACATGACAAAACTCTACCAGCTTCATGACAACTATCTTTTGGAGTAATTAATTGTTGAATACAGATACAGTGGACTGTGAATTATTCCAGCTTAGCGCCTAACGTTTCTAAACTTATATAAACGACGGGCGCCCACCAATTAGGCTCTACGTTTTAATTGATGGACCAAATTCAAAGATTAGGTAAATTATATCCAAGAGCCATGAAGTGCCGGATGTTTGGTAAGTTGGATCAGATGAAATATTTCGAATTTAATTATGAATATTTTGTTTGATTCTATTTAATTTGACATTATGTTATCTCATTGCAGATAGATCAATTAGGATTATAATTTTACAATACTTTAATTCACATACCGAATAATTTATGAGGTAAAATAAGTTTTACATTAAAGATGCATGTGTTCGATAGGAAAGAAGATATTATTTATAAATATCATTTTTATTCTTGAGGATAAAGTAAACAGGGTTATAAGCTAATATCTTGATCATCTTGAAATTAAGTATGAATGAATACTTTAGCTTATTTAGGCTAATATGTAGGGTTTTTATTTTTTATTTTGTGTGTTTCATATGTGAGTAAGAAATATCAATCTAAAACGAGGCATACATAATCTACTCATATGTTTCTAAATAATTTGTGTTTGTCTTTTATTTTGTTACTAAATAAAATAAGTTTGTTTAGATAATCAAAAAGACAATAATAATAATCTTTCAATTTACCCTTAATTTCTTAAATAAGAATAGTATATTTAACGTTGATATAGTCTATAAATAGTATAAAAAATATATTCTACACAATAAACCAGAAATATGCATTTTAATTAATTAAAAATAAAGTATACTAAATGTATAAAAAATAAAATGAGCCAATAAAATAAGGGCTAATAAGAATGACCAAATGTGCTAAATTTCTATACAAAATAGCGGTTTTTAACACTGAACATACACACAATTATTTAATCAAATACTTCATTTGGTCACTTGTGATTTATAATTTCAAATTTTGACTAGAAACAATAGCAACAATAAATATAGTATGCGTATAAATTGACCACGAAAATTAACAATAAACAACAATTTCAAAATGGGAGTAGCTTTTGCTTTAGTAAACTTCAACGTTTGAATAATTTTTTGTTGATTACAGTCCAAGTGTGCGGCTGTATGGCGTTTTAGATAATTCAATTATTTAAAAATTGAAAAATATCATCACACAAATTTTTTTTTTAATATTGTTAAATCAGAGATAGAAAGAAATTTTAGTATCTCAGTTGATTGATTATTTAAATTTTTATTTTATTGGTGAGATTCAATTCTCACCTCGTAATTTCCTTTAAAAAAAATGAAAGTAGAATAAATGACAAAGAATTCATGTAGCTAACCAAATATGCTACTAAGATCTCCGATTATCAACCACCTTACTCCATTATATTCGACGTATTCTTACGTCAGGAATATCATAAAATAAGGGGTCTAATATTCAATGAAATCAATTATTCTTCTAACTTTTGAAGTCAAATTATTGTTTTTAAAAATTTTAGAGTATTATGCAATCACATTTATAAACGACCAAGAATAAGAAAATAGGTTTTCAATTATAACTCCATTAAAAAAGAATGTCAAAAAAGATTAGATTCCGTGTATACCTTTCAGAATTGAGATAACGTGAAGAAAAAGTTGAAAAATAAATTAAAAGTCATACCATTAGGATGAAGCTATCTTTTAATCTATTGTGATGTTATTTAAAAAATTATTTAATGTAAATAATCTATTAATAAATGCACTAAGCAAAAAAAAAAAAAAAGATAACTCAAAAATCAAAGGAAAATATCAATCTGCTTCTGCATGCCATTATTATATATCAATGAGAGTTAAGAACGCAAAAATTTCACGTCATTAATTAATAAGGACTATTATAGTAATTAGCAGGATTAGTTATTAGTAATGTGAATAATACACCAATGGAAATTAAGATGAAGAGTAAAACAAACTAAAATTCACGTGATATAATTAAGAAAGACTATTATAATATTGGCTATTACTAATGTGAATAATAATGTGAAATGTTCCAAAATTGAAGCCGCCATATATGTATGCATGCAGAAGATTTGAAAATTCTTCTATTTTTGATGGAGAAACCTATTTTTTTACTAGTCTATTTCAAGAATTTGTTATGAAGGTGCCTTTGCATTATTCAGTCAATTAACAATTTTTTAATAATAATTTTGGCATGAACTAGGACATTCAATTTAAAGTACGGACAAGAAAATGAAAACTAAAAAGGCTATTGAACTGCTATTGCTGAGCTGTACAATTAGCTTGCAACTAGCAGCTTGTTTTGTTAGAGTTTGTTAGAATGGTCATGTGCTAACCACGTGTAACAATTAATATGGATTAAGTCGGTGCTGCACTTCTATATATAGAAGAGATAAGAGCTGCACTAGTTTAGTTTTCAAGTTAAGAGAGATGACACAGTATAGGAACATGTAAACTCATGAGTTTCTTAATGGAGTTTTAGCTTCTGCTTATTTTCAATTCAGTGATTGTGTAGAAGTTATCATGGTATCAGAGCCAGCAATCGAGTGACGAAGTGCTAGTAATCCAATGGGATTTTCATTGATATTTTTTTAGCTTCAACAATGGCGAGTGATCAAAGAGAAAAAACTGCAATTAATTCGCAGACGGATCACAATCGTCCTTTGTATCTACAGGCATCTGATACTCCTGTTGTTGCCTTGATTCCGATAAAGCTCACAGGTCCAGAGAATTATGGAATATGGAGCAGATCCATGCGATTGGCACTGCTAGTCAAAAACAAACTTGGATTTGTTGATGGCACATGTGCAAAGAGTTCGTATAAAGGGAACTTGGTGATTAGATGGGAGAGATGTGATGCAGTTGTGTTGTCTTGGATTATTGCAGCTGTAGCACCAGAATTAATGACAAGCATCGTGTATGCATCAAGCTCAAAGAAGGTCTGGGGTGATTTCAAAGAAAGGTTTGATAAGTCCAATCTAACTAGAATTTTTTACCTATGGAAAGAGATCAGTGTGATGACTCAAGGAACTGATTCTTTCACATCTTATTACTCCAAAATGAGAGATTTGTGGGATGAGATAGATATTATGGTGCCTTCTCCTACTTGTGAATGTGTAGAGTTAAGCTTGTCACACCCTTTTTTCAACCAAAAAAAGAATCATTTTATAGTTTCGAAAGGGTTTTATTATTAAAGTGACAAAAAATGAAAATTTATTTCGAAAAAGATTCATTATATTCAAAAACTCAGAGTCTCCACTTGACATAATCGGGTGTGTCAAGTCACCTTTGAAAGTCTTTTTCAAAACGTTTTTGACTCTTTAAAACTGATCTGCGAATAGAGATTCCGGCTAAGGAATTCTGTTGACCGAGGGAAAGGTGTTAGGCACCCCTCGGTCCCATGGTTTGACCACGGTCGCTTGATGAAGAGTATCGGCTAATTAGACACCACGAATATGTAAACCACATAAACACACAAAACAAGCAAAACAAAACAAATCAAACAAAATTCAAAACCAAAATAATGTCCAGTCCAAATTATACAATCCCAAAAATAGAAAATACGGAAATGTAAATCCTATTCTAAATTAATCCTAGACCGATGCTTTACCCGATGCCTCAGGCCTTCATCGCGAACGTCCTCTGAATACAAGATGCCTCAGGGCATTCCCCGGTGAATAAGTACATAAAACCTCAGGGCATTCCCCGGTGAATAAGTACATAAAACCTCGGGGCATTCCCTGGCCAAATGAATACACTTGAATGGAATTCATAAAATCAAAACCATTCAACAAACATTTTCGTCATTCAAAATCACAATTCCTACTTTTGCCTACCCAAACTTACTATTTGCCTATTCAATTCGATCTAAAACAGTGATACTATCTATTTCGATTAATCATTCATTTCAAGTCAAACAATAACCCATGAATCAGACCAACCAAAATTCATTTTTTATCAACTTCTCAATTCCGCCCCAAACAACCAATTTTAATTCTCAAATAAGATACCATTTCACCATGCAAATCATAGTCAAATGAACCAACCACGAATCAAAGTAAATACGCATTCATCACCAACAAAGATCAAACAAAACACACGATATTCAATCCAACACACCAAATATAGTAAACAATAAAATAAAAGAAGGGAGAATAGAATTGAATCTCGATTCATAGCTTTCAAACTCAAATATTAATCAAGTGAAAAGATGAATACCGCGTCCAAATATCTTGAGCAGAACCTCAATCAACGAACCCACAACTCAGATCCACCAATTTTTTGAAAATCAGATTCAAAACCCAGAAATTACTAAGGACAGTAAGTTACTGCAAACCAAAATTAATAAAGAAACCGAGGAATATATGACTGGAACTTTAGCGAATTTTGATGCAACAAATATCAATGGGAACAAGGTGAATTTTAGCGAATTTAGCGTTTGCCGGCAAGGTTTACTTCAAACAATCAAGAAAATGAGGAGAGTTAGGGGGAGAGGATTTCTTGACTGAATCGGTCAAGTTGACCACCTGGATAGAGATTCCAATGATATTTTCACCGGAAAAGCTCGGAGAAGCCTGAATCTCTCTCCTCGTTCCGATCTCTCTCTCGTCTTTCTGAATATTGTTTTTTTGGCCTCCTCTCTCAAGATTTCACTATTCTCCCTCTCGTTCTCACTGTTTTCCTTATTTCCCTCACATATTCTCCTCTCTGCCTCTCAGTTTCTGTGCGTGTGTACAGATTATTTTTGTGGTTCGAAAAAAATTAAAGAGTTCCAGTGAGATCCCCCTTAATCCATTACTATGTGTGTGATATATATGTATCTGTGTAGTGTATTGGGTGTAGATAGTGAGCTTTTGGTGTGGGGTTCTGTGTGCGAATCTGTGTATGTGAGGTGTGGGTGTTGAATTTTATTAATGGTGAGGGTATGAATTCTATGTGAATGAGTGTATATGTGTGGAGAATTGAAGAATGGAATGTTCTTGTGTGTGTGCCCATGAAGAAGAAGGTCAATGAGTGTGTGCTCCCCCATTTTCTTTCTCTGTGTGTATATGTGCTGAGAGTGTGTGTAATTCTCCTGGTGAGGGTCAATCCGTGTATATGTGTATTGTGTATTTCTTTGTGGCCAAGAAAAAGGGAGGTGTCGCGTGGGGTAGGGTGAGGGTAGGGGTATGGGGTGGTTAGGTGAGAGGTGAGGTATTATTTTTTAATTGGAAGGGTAGAGGTTAGGTGTCCATTTTGCTTGGGTGGGTTGTTGGAATATTAGGATGAGACAAAGTTTGTTATGACTTGTTATTTGGATAAAACAAAACAAAAACAAAAATAAATACATAAATAAGTAAAAGATAAGGTGGTTATTTATTTTCTTGGAAAAATTATAAAAATGGGGTTAAATTGTGTGATATCAGAATAAGAAATATTTTTACAGGACAAAATTATGTGTCTACATCATGCCCCCTTTGAATGTAAACACTAAGTGTTTTCATATGAAGAAGTAGACAACGAAATTATGCATCTACAAAGCTCGTATGTTGAACATGTGAAACAACAGATATTGTTGCAGTTCTTAGTAGGTTTACATGGATTTCATTGTTACAATCTAAGAAAGAAGTCATAGTTATCTTGAAAAGTTTTATAATCATGATTGGTAATCAGTTTGATTGTGGAATAAAAGTTGTCAGATCAGATAATGGAACTGAGTTTTTTAATAGTCATATGAATGATCTATTATCTTCTTTTGGTGTTATACATCAAAGCAGTTGCCCAAATACACCACAACAAAATAGTATTATTGAAAGGAAACATAGATAGTTTTAGAGATGGGAAGGGCATTGAAGTTGCAATCTCATGTTCCAAGTAGATTTTGGGGTGATTGTGTGCAAACTGCAGCATATCTGATTAATAGATTGCCTACTGCAGTGTTGAATGGAAAATCACCTTATGAGTTATTGTTTGGACAAACTCCTAGATTGGATCACCTTAAGGTATTTGGTTTTTTGTGTTTTGCTAGTGTATTACCTAGAGGTGACAAATTTGAGGCTAGAGCAAGGAAGGTTGTGTTTCTAGGATTTTCTACTACACAAAAAAGATACAAACTGCATGATTTGGACAACAATAGTTTTTTTGTTAGCAGAGATATTACTTTTATAGAAGAAGTGTCTCCCTTCAAAGTTTAGCAATCAATTGAGGATGCTTCTCCATTACTGGCTCCATTTTCTGACCTTTCACATTTGCAAGACCATGCTTTGCCTATTCAGCAGCCAGTGCTGCAACCCTCAAACACACACTCTACAAGACTTGTTGCACCTTCACTTCATGATGGTGCCTTAGAGCCTGATTCTCTTACTGAAGAAGAACCTCATGGGAATGATTCACATGAGGAACATGTAGAGAATGATGTTCCATCTGCTGAGGGACCTTCAGTACTTCCATATGATGAGGCAATTTTAGTACCACCAATACATGCAGATCCTGTTAAGATTCAACAGACCACTGGGGTGTTAGGAAAACACATAGAACTAGCAAACCTCCTATATAGATCAAGGATTATGTTGTGCCTAAAAAATCTAGTCCTCATTCCATTACTAATCATGTCTATTATGATAATATTACTACAGGTTATAAAGCTTATTTGCAAGCTTTCTCAGTTACTATGGAACCCACCACATTTCATGAAGCCTCTCAAGACAAACTTTGGATTGATGCTATGCAGCAGGAGATACAAGCTTTAGAAGACAACAACACATAGACTATAGTAGATCTGTCTCCAGGAGATAAGGAAATTGGCTCAAGATGGGTATACAAAATTAAGTACAAAGCTAGCAATGGGGTGGATAGATATAAAGCTAGACTGCTTGCAAAAGGTTTCACTCAAAGAGAAGGTCTTGATTACCATGAGACCTTCTCCCCAGTTGCAAAGATGGTTACTATCAGAACAGTCCTCAACCTAGCAGTCTCTAATGGATGGGATCTTTATCAAATGGATGTAAATAATGCCTTTTTACAAGGAGATTTGCATGAAGACATTTACATGGATCTCTCTCTTAGTTTTAACAAGCTGGAACATCTAACTCTAAGGTTTGCAAACTTAGAAATTCTTTGTATGGGTTAAAGCAGGCATCCAAACAATGGAACATCAAGCTTACTGAGGCTCTTCTGGAAGCTGGTTATTCTCAAAGTGCCCATGATCACTAATTATTTATCAAGAAAAAAGGGGATGATTTGGCAGCCATCTTAGTTTATGTAGATGATTTGTTGATCACTGGAAATTCTTCTCAGCTGATTCAAGTAGTTAAAACTACAATGTATGCTAACTTCAAGATAAAAGATTTGGGAAGTCTAAAATATTTCTTGGGAATTGAAGTTCTAAAGTCCAAAGATGGAATCTTGTTAAATCAGAGGAATTATGCCCTGCAACTCATTTCAGAAGCTGGTCTTAGTGGAGCTAAAGTTGTAAGAACTCCATTAGAATTCAATCACAAGTTGACTAGTGTGGAGTTTGATCAACATCTTGGTACTACCAATGATCCGGAGCTAGAAGATATTACTGTCTATCAGAGATTGATTGGCAAGTTGTTATATCTGACCATTACCAGGCCTGATATATGTTTCAGTGTACAAGTTTTAAGTCAATTCATGCAACATTCTAAGGTATCACACTGGGAGGCAGCTCTTAGGATAGTCAGATATATCAAAAACTCAACAGGTCTTGGTGTCTTACTCAAGAGAGGAACAGGTCCTACAACACTTACAGGTTATTGTGATTCCGACTGGGCTTCATATCCTAACACAAGGAGGTCGGTCACTGGTTATATGGTAAAACTTGGAGACTCCTTGATATCTTGAAAATCAAAGAAGCAACAAACCATTAGTAGAAGTTTTGCCGAAGCAGAATATAGAAGTTTGGCAGCCCTTGTTGCAGAATTGATATGGCTAGCTAGGTTACTTAAGGAGCTGCATGTTCCAATCACTTATCCTATCTCTGTCTTTATTGATAGCAAGTCAGCTATTTAAATTGCTGAAAATCTTGTATTTCATGAGCGGACTAAGCATATTGAGATTGATTGTCACTTCATCAGAGAGAAAGTGAAATTCAATTTCATCAGCCCTCAATATCTTTGCACTTCCTTGCAACCAGTAGACATTCTTACTAAAGGTCTTGGGGCCCAACAACATCATCTTCTTTTTACCAAACTTGGTGTGTTAGACATCTTCCACCCTACAGTTTAAGGGGGTGTATTGAGTTGTTACTGCTGAGCTATACAATTAGCTTGCAACAAATAGGTTGTTAGAGTGGTCATGTGCTAATCACGTGTAGCAGTTGAGATGGGTTAAGTCGGTGCTACACTTCTATAGATAGAAGAGATAAGAGTTGCACTAGTTTAGTTTTCAAGTTAAGAGAGAAAACACAATATAAGAACATGTAAACTCATGAGTTTCTTAATGGAGTTTTAGCTTCTGCTTCTTTTCAATTCAGTGATTGTGTAGAAGTTATCAAAGGCAAACAACAAAAATATAAGAGGTTTGCCCCTAATTACAATACATATTCAAAGTTTGATCTCTAATTACAAAACATATCAAAATAGGTACTTAAATATACAAATAACAGTCTGGTGTATCTAGATACACATAACAAAAATCACATGTATTCATGAAATTTCGTTGAGATCCATGGAATTCCTATTAGATTGATGAATTTTTCGGCGAGATCTAGAAAATTTAAGCCAGATTCATAAATATTTAGACAAGATTCATGAAATTCCGACAACGGCGACGATAGGTCTCTAATTGTGTATCTTATCCAATTAATGTACATCCGTGTATCTCAACCTTAGATACACAATTCCGGATACATGGTCTCAGATATATGCAACTCTGTGTATTTGAGACACACGTGATCCTTAAGATACATGCAACCTTGATATATTTTGTAATTTAATTTAGATTTAACAAAGCTTTTGTAAATAGCCTCTTAATGTTTGGTTATTTTTGTTGTTGGCCCAAAAATCTCCCATCAGTATTACTTCTTAGCAACTTCAAAAATGGGCATATTTGGTGCAAGTCAAATACTTAATAACCCCCGGCTATCAAATTTTATGGGAACTCTAGAAGAAAAAAAAAATAGAAACAAAGGGAAGTTTTCCTCAAATTAGATAAATGGCAACAATACCAAAAACTGTATCACGCCAAACTAAATTTGTTTTAAAAAAAAAAAAAAAAAAAAAAAAAAAGAACAGAAAGTACAGCTCAAAAAATGGTAATCAAACTTTAAATTAATCAATTAACTAGACCAAATTAGCAAAACTTGCATAATTGCACCTCTAAATCTAAGTACATTTTAATCCTTTCTTTTCACAGCTCCTATGAAAACTAATAACCAAAAAGCTCATAAAGAGTGGTTCCCAGTTGCCACTATAGCATCTACATGATAATCAAACTCTATATGTTGGGAGGTTGAGGATGTATATGAGTTTTGGATTTGATTTGTGATGAGGTACAGTCTGCGTAAATCCTACCTTCCCAGAACCCCACAATTCAATTAGACAAATCATTTTTCTTATTTTCAAGAAACTTATTTTCATAAAGAAAATGATATTGAAGAATTTGACCAAAGAACATTGAGAAAATAAAAATTATTTTTCAGAGTAGTGGCCCTTTACTTAGCGACTTGTGTCATGTCCTCCATTTAGCTGGGTTTGGGCCTAAGAGTATGTTGCTACTGGACTCAAGTTGGGTTGATGACTCCACTCTTACTAATCAGATTTTACTTGAACCAAGGCCCAATATTGGAAATTCAAAAAAATTGAGAAAGTATATCTAGTGAATAATGCATTCTTAACAATTAGATGACGGGACGGAAAGACCATAACCAAAGGGAACCATGACCTTGGTTTGTACCCAGACTAAAATTAAGTGGATTTGTTTTTTGTCCCATAATCCCTCACTACTATACATATCACGATACGTCATAGCTGTAGAGTTTTTTTTTTCCATCTCGATTTGTACTTGGTGGCTTTAGATTTGATTTTGGCTCGAAGACTTTCAATTGATCAAAATGCTGGTATAATGATTGGATTACAAACAACAAAAATTATACTTTACTTGTCGTCCCAAACAAGTATATGGCTCAGCTATATAAATTCTCAATGGCCATACTTCTTCATTTAAATTCATCTCACACAAAAATATGTGAATGATCCATATTAAATTATCAATGCAAAATTTCATTTTACTGACATGAAAAATTCTTCGACAGAGCTAAAAGACTCCAGAATGCATCATATCTAAAGTTTGTACTGACATTACTAATTAATGGCAATTGGATTGGCAAAGTACATGAAATCTAGACCCTGATTGAATCATTTGAACCATGTTGCATTTAATAGATGGGCTCAAGAAATCCCTTATATCGTTAATAATTTTTTATCCTCATTACAATTTTTTCATGTATTTTTCACTTTGAGTGTATTTGGTCTATCCTAAATAATATATTGGGCAAGATATTTCGATTCTTGGAAATTCTAAGAGTAACATGTAGTTTTCGCCATGTTAATAAACTTTTTGATATCAGAAAACTACTTGTAGGGTATACATAGGTCGGGTTGGTTCGGTTTTTATTAAAAAAAAATCAAACCAATCATGTCGGTTTATTAAAACTATAAACCAAATCAAACCAACATAAAATTGATTTTTTCGGTTTAGGTTTTAGTCGGTTTTTTCAAATTTTTTGATTTTTTTTATTTTTTTTTATTTTTCTTTATAATATTTAGTTTTTACAATTATATTGTGATTGAAGATTAGATCAAATATGTTTTCACTGTGCTAATGAAAAACCATAATTATGAAAAAATGAGGAGCGAAAAACTCTCTTGAAACTAAAAAGTGAGATGAAGAGTGAAAAGTTTAGGTTTTAAGTTTATATTGGGTTTTGAATCATTTAATTAGCAATTAATGGACAAATATTACAACTTAAAGGCCCAAATCTAAATATATATCTACATCTACTTTAAAATTATTGAAAATTACTAAAACTAGTTGAAAAAGTATTTAAAAAGTAGATTATAATTAATATTTTATATATAAAAAAGTTTGAATATTATATATATATATATATATATATATATATATATATGTCGGGTTGATTCGGGTTCGGTTTGACTTTTATTTGGGCAAACCAAACCAAACCAAGAATGGTCGATTTTTTTCTTCTAACGCCAAACCAATCAAACAAAATCATAAGTCGGTTTTTTTTCTCGGTTTGATTTGGTTCGTCGGTTCGGTTTGACTTGATGGTTTGGTCTGTACACCCCTAACAACGTCAAATGCTACATATTCTACTAGGGAAAATGGACATTAGGAGTTACGAAAACTCAATATTTTTAGGTTAAATACATACATACATACATACATACATACATACATACATACATAC
>NC_061114.1:219769241-219855785 GCF_002878395.1 Capsicum annuum | reverse complement strand
TTATATATATATATATATATAATATATACACACACACTAAACTCAGATTATGAATAAAAATATTTTAAATTCATAAAATTTAAATTTGAAAGTTCTCTGAAGAATATCAAATTTACTCGGGAGTCATTTTGTCTCATATATCGCGTCATCCTTCAATTGAAAACTGAATTGTCAGAGCTGACCAATGTGCTTTCTTCAATAAGTAAGCCTACTTGCGAGAATAAGAAATTAATGACTTGTCGCTAGATCAACTAGATCGCAATCTATTGGTGGGAATTAGAATCTAAATATGTTGTTGTAATTTTAATTTATAGAGAGCAAAGTGAACTGTCAAACGCAGCCACAACAAGGGTGCAAGTTCATAGTCAAACGAGTTGTCCAAATCTCTGCAAATAAAACAACAGTGTAGTCTGAAGCCAAATTATAATAAGAGGCCTTAAATAAATACACATAAAAGATAATAATTTGACGTTTCTTTTTCTTTCTTCTTAAGACTTTTAAGTTTGAATATATAGTTATACAATTATTTATAAATGTAAGGATTAATTCTAGTTAACAAAGATATTAGCTATTTGTATCCAGTATATTAACTTAGATGTTGTTGTAAAATTTTATTTATTAATATAAAGTTCTGAATTGTTTAATTCAAAGTTCTAAAATATTTCTGACTGAAAATAGATAGCTTTTCGTTCGTTTTTTTTTAAATATATATATATATATATATATACTTTGTACCTATTTTATAATTTTCAATATTAATTCAAGTGAATTTTAAATCATAAAATTTAATATTAAATTTTTATGGGGACTTAAAACAAACGTTTTACTAACCTTACCCTTAAGTCATCTCTGATCTTACATTACCTGCAACCAAATATAAAATATGAGTAAAGACTTATGTCATTATTTATAAGATTGGTTAATACATGAGAATCAACTTTAATTTATTAGGACAGAGAACAAAGTCGGAGGGTATTCAAAAGAGTTGTTTATAATGGCGGAGGAAATGCAATGATCTTAATAATAATCGATCAAATGTACTTGTTTGAATTTGAAGTCGAAAATAGAAAGCAAATAGAAACGTGTGAGATTTGGATTAAAGGGTCGAGATTACTCAAATTTAAAAGAATCACAAAGGCCGTGATGATGTCATATGGCGAGATGGTTATATATACACATCATAGGAGAAAGAAGGACAAACTGAAATTTGATATTTCAAATTCTCTTTGGCATTATTCCTCACTTCTCAATTCATTTCTCTCATCATCTGAAATTGATACAAAACGAAACTATGAAAATGGAAACAAACACGAAAACAAGAACAACAAAGGAAAACAAAACAATAACGTAAAGGAACGAAAGATAAAATGATAGATAGATTGACAAAAAATGATAAAGAGAGGACAACTTAAGGGTATACTAAACCCGAAGACCTTCCTATCGAAGTATCACAAGCGTCAACCTCTTACGAGGATCCCACGGGAATGGACCCAAGCAACTCACGTTTCTCAACAATCCATAAGCTCCCAACAAACTTAAAAACAACGCTCGCAAGTATAACTTAATTCATCATTCATCAACTACCTAAAAAATGAAAGAAAACTAGTTATTTATAATCATGGGCTATTTATTACACAATGGGCTCAAAAGTGACCCTAAAAGCTATTGGGCCCAAAAGTAACCCAAAGCCTAAAACACTGGAATGGACGTCCATACTCTCTCGAAGCCCAAGCTATCATCCAAATGTAGTGTCGCTCATTACTTTCTTGGAGGATATCACCAAATATAGCTTCTTTCCAAGCTAGCCTCCATTCACGTATTTGACCTCCTAAAATGACCAAGTCTTGAATCCGTAGATCTGATCCTTGAAGCATCGATCCCAAAGGAGTGGAGCCCATTGATCATGTATCAAAAATCTAACTTTCTCTTCTTTTTGATCTCCTTCTAAATTCTTCCCTCATCTAATTTTGCAGGTTATCATTGTTGGATTCATAGTATATGAAAGAAGTGTGAATGGAAAAATGGAGAATAAAATGGTGGAGGAGAAGGAGATACTAAAATGGAAAGTGTACTCCCAAATAAGAAAGTTTACTCTTTCTCCTACATTGGTGGAAGAAGGGAACTTTGAAAGTGTTTATAATCAAGAACACTTACTCTACATGGCAAGTGAGGCAAGAAATAATAGATGCCTCGCGCCATCGTCGTTGTTGCTCGCTCGGCTCGGCTTCGGCTTTGGATTTGAATTTGGTAAATGATCGATCGATGATATCTATCTTTTTGGACAAACTTTATTTGAATTTCGAAGAATGCCAAGGAAAAATGCAGTAAAAAAAATTTCTGCAATATCGGACCTCCATTTATATATACATGTAGTAACAGTTCCACTGTTTCAAGTGAACTGATGCATTGTTTTCAAACTAGTGCTTCAGAAATGATACATTGTTCTGAACTGAGGCTACAGAAGGTTACAATGGTTTGAAATGATGCTTCATAAGGATGTAATCCTTCAATGAAGTGACACACTGATTCATTAAAATGAGATGACTGTTCAGGAAAAGATGCAATCTTTGATGAACAGACATGAACTTACAGGAAAGGTGTAACCTTTGGAGTGAACCATTACCTCTTTTCAGAAGAATCTAGTTTGTGGCTATATAAACATGGTTTCTTCCACAGGTTTAGTACGAAATTTTCAGATTAAAAACTCTTTTCTTGTCTTAAAAATATTCTGTGTGATCACTCAAAACGTTCTGCGAGTTCGAAGATATTCCAACCGTTTGAGGTACCGCTACTGTTGGTCTGTTAGCCATTTTATCCTGGGAGGAAGAATTCCACAACCTCAGGTATAGTGAGGGGGATTATTTCCTTAAGAAAAATTCATGAATTCAGACTACTTGGCTATTTTCTGTTTCATCTTAAATTCTGCAAAATAAAATATTCCTCTTGGAAAGGTCTTTTGATCTTGTATTAAGGGTATTTGATAAACTTCATTGTGTTCTTGTTTATACTTGAACTCAAGTTGAAATTGGTGTTGTAATATACATATTCTGTGTACCCGAAGTACAAACGAAATAACAATCTTAAGAAAATAACTTTACAAAATCTGTATAACTTGTTTTTGGAGATTAAAGCTTATTTCTACTCCGCTTGAATATAACTAGTGATTAGAAGACATAAAATCTTCATCACAAGTTAAAGTTCACTCAGTTGATGATTTGAAGATATAAAAACTTCATCGTTAACTAGAAACAAGAAGAAAACTTGAAAAGTTATTTAACTTTATAAATAGTATTCTGAAAAATACTAAATTTTTCTATCTTGTGTTGACAGGAAAAATGACAAGCGATAGTCAAATGCAAGATGCGACAATGTCTGTGGGGGCAACTAATATTGCCAAATCAAGTCGCACAAATGCTCCGTCAACAATGGCACTGACGGAGAAGCCCAAAAAAGTTTCGGGCATTGACTTCAAGCGGTGGCAGCAAAAGATGTTCTTTTACTTACTACTTTATGTATGCAACGGTTCACTAGCGAAGACGCTCCTGAGGTGCCCGAGGGAACCTCGGACGCTTCGTTATTGTAGAAGCTTGAAAACATTTGGACTTTCTTTGTAGGAATTATATTCTGAGTGATTTCCAAGACGACCTCTACAATGTTTATAGTGGAACCAAGACATCAAAGGAACTGTGGGGGGGCACTTAAACAAAAATATAAGACGGAGGATGCGGGAATTAAGAAATTCCTTGTTGCACGATTCCTGGACTTCAAAATGATAGATAGCAAATCTGTTGTCTCTCAAGTACAGGAGTTGCAAGTCATCATACATGATCTCCTAGCAGAAGATATATCTTTGAAAAATACCTTAGTTGAACAAATTAAAAATGTTCTTAATACTCACATAAACTGGTTTGTAGCTTTAATTGTGAATGATGACAGCGATAGTTAAGAAGTTACCACCTTTGTGTAAAGACTTCAAAAACTACTTAAAGCATAAACGCAAGGAGATGACTGTTGAAGATCTTATTATCTGACTTCATATTGAAAAGGATAATAAAGCTGCCGAAAGAAGATCAAAGGGGAATTCTACAATTAATGGAGCACATATTGTAGAAGATGACCAAAACAATTCCAAGAAAGCGAAGAAAGCTAAACAAAGAAGCAATCAGCCCAAGAAAAAGTTCAAGGGAAAATGCTTCAACTGTGGAAAGATTGGACACCAGTCCACAGATTGTCGTGCCCCAAAGAAAGGCTAGAAGAAGGATCAAGCAAATATGATTGAATTCAACAAAGAATACGATGATCTGTGTGCTATGTTCTCAAAATGCAACTTGACGGGGAATCCTCACGAATGGTGGATGGATTTTGGTGCCACCCGCCATGTATGTGCCAACAAGGAGTTGTTTTCATCATTCGCTCCAGCTCAAGTAGAAGAAATGATCTACATGGCTAACTCCGCTACGGTTATGGTAGAAGGAACTGGAAAAATTTGCTTAAAGATGACTTTTGGAAAGGTCTTGGAACTTAACAATGTCTTGTATGTTCCAAATTTGCGTAGGAATTTCATTTTTATTTCACTTCTAGACAAGAATGAATTCAAATATGTAACCATTTCTGAAAAAATTGTAATTAGTAAAAGAGAAATGTATGTAGGAAAAGGCTATTTGACTGAAGGCCTTTATAAGATGAATTTAATGACTGTTGAAATAAATAAAAGTTTGAATTCTTCTTATTTGCTTGAGTCTTATGATTTATGGCATGAACGTTTAGGCCATGTTAATAACAAAACGTTACGAAAACTGATTAACTTAGAAGTTTTGTCAAACTTTGAGTGCAATAAATCAAAGTGTCAAACGTGTGTGGAATCGAAGTATGTAAAACATCCTTATAAGTCCATTGAAAGGAATTCCAATCCCTTAGACTTAATACACACTAACATTTGTGATATGAAGTCAACACATTCACATGGTGAGAAAAAGTATCTCATAACTTTTATTGACGATTGCACTAGATACTGTTATGTCTACTTGCTAAATAGTAAGGATGAAGCAATATATGCGTTTAGACAATATAAAACTGAAGTTGAAAACCAGTTAGACAAAAAGATTAAAATGATAAGAATTGATAAGGGCGGAGAATATGAATCTCCCTTTGCGCAAATATGTGTAGAGAATGGAATCATCCATCAAACTACAGCCCCATATTCACCTCAATCTAATGAAATTGCAGAAAGAAAAAACCAAACTTTGAAGGAAATGATGAATGTCTTACTTATAAGTTCTGATTTACCGCAAAACTTGCGGGGGAGGCTACCCTTATGGCCAACCATATACTCAATAGAGTTCCCCAAAGTAAGACACAATCAATTCCTTATGAAAAGTGAAAAGGAAAAAAATCCAACTTGAAATATTTCAAAGTGTAGGGGTGTCTAGCAAAGGTCCAAGTTCCTGTGCCTAAAAGGGTTAAGAAAGGACCTAAGACGGTGGACTACGTGTTCATAGGATATGTTAAAAGTAGTAAAGCATGTCGGTTTTTGGTTCATAAATTCTAACATCCAGATATAAATGAAAATACGGTAATTGAATCAAATAATGCTGAATTCTTTGAAAATATTTACCCGTATAAAATTAGACATGAACAGTCCAGTGGAGGATCTAAACGACCTCGAAATGAACCAAGTGAGAATGTACATAATAAATAAAATTCAAGATGTAGTATACGTCAAAGAACGTCTACTTCATTTGGATCAAATTTTGTAACATTTCTCTTAGAAAATGAGCCTCAAACATTTAGGGAAGCGATGGCATCTTCGGACTCATCCTTTTGGAAAGAGGCAGTCAATAGTGAGATTGATTCAATCTTAAGAAACCATACATGGGAATTGGTTGATCTTCCTCCCAAAAATAAACCTGTAGGTTCTAAATGGATCTTCAAACGAAAGATGAAAGCGGATGGTACTATTGACAAATACAAGGCAAGACTTGTAGTAAAAGGCTTCAAACAAAAAGAAGGTCTTGATTACTTTGATACATACTCGCCAGTAACAAGGATAACCTCAATTCGAATGTTAATTGCCTTGGCGGCGGTATATGATATTCAAATCCATCAAATGGATGTGAAGACCGCATTCCTAAATGGAGAATTGGAGGAACAAATATACATGGAACAACCTGAGGGTTTTGTGGTTCTAGGAAAGGAAAATAAGACGTGTAGACTTATTAAGTCGTTGTATGGACTAAAGCAAGCACCAAAACAATGGCATGCGAAGTTTGACCAAACTATGTTGGCAAACGGGTTCAAGATAAATGAATGTGATAAATGTGTATATATTAAAGACACTCCAAATCACCAATTCATTGTTTGTTTATATGTAGATGATATGTTGATCATCAGTAGAGATATTTCTGACATAAATGCAACCAAACGAATGCTCGAGAGCAAGTTTGATATGAAAGACCTTGGAGTTGCAAATGTGATCTTAGGTATAAGAATCCATCGAAGTCCACAAGGGTTAGTATTGTCACAGTCTCATTATATCGAAAAAGTACTTGACAAGTTCAATTATATGGAATTCGGTATTGCCAAGACTCCATTGAATGTGAACTTTGCACTTCGAAAGAATGAAGGTGAAAATGACTCACAATTGGAGTACGCAAGAGTATTGGGATGTTTAATGTATATAATGAACTGTACACGATCAGACATAGCATGCGCTATCAGTAAATTGAGTCGGTACACGAGTAATCCCATCAAAACTCATTGGATGGCAATGAAAAGAGTTTTGGGGTATCTTAAATACACGCAAAATTATGTTTTGCATTATAATAAATATCCTACGGTACTTGAAGGATATAGTAATGCAAATTGGATCACCGGATTGAACGAAGTAAAATTAACAAGTGGATATGTATTTACTATCGGTGGAGGAGCAGTCTCTTGAAAATCATCCAAACAGACTTGTATTGCTCGCTCTATAATGGAATCTGAATTTATCGCATTAGATAAAGCCGGTGAAGAAGCAGAATGGCTCCAGAATTTCTTAGAAGATATTTCTTATTGGCCCAAGTCAGTGGCACCAGTATGTATACACTGTAGTAGCCAAACGGCAATAGGTAAGGCAGGAAGCATGATGTACAACGGTAAATCTTGTCACATATGATGAAGACACAATACCGTTGGGGAACTTCTCTCTAGTGGAATTATCACTGTAGACTATGTAAAGTCAAAGGATAATGTGTCGAATCCACTTACAAAAGGCCTATTTAGAGAAGGAGTTGGACGGACATCCAAGGGAATGGGTTTAAGGCCTAGGACAAGTCAGCATGGCGGTAACTCTACCTAGCAGACTGGAGATCCCAAGAGCTAGGTTCAAGGAGATCAATCAAAGTTGTATTTGATAGGTTCAACATTGTCAAATACCCAACCCATTCTCATGATGTAGACAATGTTTAGTAAACAAGGATAAAACTTCAGGTGAAAAGTCTTTTAATGATTATCTAAATTTGACAGATTTGACCAAATAGTTTAATCTACAGGATTGAACGTTTAAAAATCACTTATGTGAGGGAGAAGTGGAAGCCGCTTCAAGGAGAATATTAGTAAAGGCCTATTCTCTAAGCTCTCATGAAAATCGGAACGTGTTCATGGCTGAAAAGAACAAAACCGTAAGAACCATAAACGTTAAAAGGCTGGTTGTGTGACATGTGTTGTCTAGGTGTACATTTAAGTTCGACGGTTCAAAGATATCAAATCTACCGATTAACCAAGTGCATCCGATGCATGTTTACTACAGAAAGTTCAAAGGGAAACCCACTTATCCAGATGCAATCAGTCTTTGCTTGATGATCATATACTTGTCCATAAAAGTTTTACGAAAAATAGCCATTCCCCATTCATGTGGGGAATTTTTGGGTTCATAGTATATGAAAGAAGTGTGAGTGGAAAAATGAAGAATAAAATGGTGGAGGGGAAAGAGACACTAAAATGAAAAGTGTACACCCAAATTAGAAAGTTTACTCTTTCTCCCACATTGGTGGAAGAAGAGAACTTGAAAATATTTATAATCAAGAACACTTACTCCACATGGCAAGTGAGGCAAGAAATAATAGATGTCTCGCGCTGTCGTCGTCGTCGCTCGCTCGGCTCGGCTTCGGATTTAGATTTGGTAAATGATCGATTGATGATATCTATCTTTTTGGACAAACTTAATTTGAATTTCGAAGAATGCCAAGGAAAAATGCAGTAAAAAAAATTTCTGCAGTATCGGACCTCCATTTATATATACATGTAGTAACAGTTCCACTGTTTCAAGTGAACTAATGCATTATTTTTGAACTAGTGCTTCAGAAATGATACATTGTTCTGAACTGAGGCTACAGAAGGTTGCAATGGTTCAAAATGATCCTTCAGAAGGATGTAATCCTTCAATGAAGTGACACACTCGTTAATGAAATGAGATGACTGTTTAGGAAAAGATGCAATCTTTGATGAACAGACATGAACTTACAGCAAAGGTGTAACCTTTGGAGTGAACCATTGCCTCATTTCAGAAGAGGCATGTTGTGACTATATAAACCTGATTTCTTCTACAGGTTTAGTACGAATTTTTCAGATTAAAAACTCTCTTCTTGTCTTAAAAATATTTTGTGTGATCGCCCAAAACGTTTTGTGATTTCGAAGATATTTCAACCGTTTGAGGTACCGCTACTGTTGGTCTGTTAGCCATTTTATCCTGGGAGAAAAAATTCCACAACCTCGGGTACAGTGAGGGGGATTATTTTCTTAAGAAAAATCTGTGAATTCGGACGACTTGGCTATTTTCTGTTTCATCTTAATTTCTGCAAAATAAAATACACCTCTTGGAAAGGTCATTTTGATCTTGTGTTGAGCGTATTTGATATACTTCATTGTGTTCTAATTTATACTTGAACTCAAGTTGAAGTTGGTGTTGTAATATACAAATTTTGTGTACCCGAAGTACAAATGAAATAACAATCATTGCTATGGTGAATCATTTAGTTAGTTTCCATTTTCATGTAATCGAGTTCCCTTTGTCCATTTTTTCGTTCATCAAAAAATTAGAAAATTTTCAAAATATTCTTGTATGCTTAATTGTTGTGATTTACTTTAAATCTCAGTCGAGATCATAACAGCAGTACTGTCATCTATGACCTGCAACCAAATATAAAATATAAGTAAAGACTTATGTCATTATTTATAAGACTGGTTAATACATGAGAATCAGTTTTAATCTATTGGGACAGAGAACAAAGTCATATGCTAAACGAAGCCCCAAAGCATTGCAAGTTCGTAGTCAAAAGAGTTGTTTATAAATGATTGAAAATTTTTAAATTTGCTTTACGTAAACTACAAAGTAAAAAATGTAATTTCAGAACAAAATGATTTTGGCAAAGCTATTTCAAAATATTTTTATTAAAGAAGATAAATGAAAATCTGTGCAATTTAAGGGTTAATATTATGGGTGTCAAACGGGCCGGGCCGGGTCAACCCGGAATCGGCCCTTCTATTTTAACCGAGTTGAGGGCCGGTTAAGGGCCAGTTTTGGCGCTAGACAGGTCGGGCCGGGCCAAACAATAAAAAAATTAAAACTCACCCTAACCCGGCCCACTTAACCCAACCCGGTCAAACCCACCAAAACCCGGTCAAATCCGGTTAAAAAATCGGCCAAACCCGGTCAAAAATATAAAAAAAAAAACTTTATTTCAATATACATTACATATACCTACCTATATACACTATAAATACGTTAAATAATATATATACACTATATATATAGTATATACTACATTAGAATTTTAAAAATATATACACATATACACAATTAGTCAATTACTCATATATACGCACCATTCAATATATATATACTACTACTTAAAAAATATACTACAATATATATACATTACAATATATATAGATATACTTATATACTAATTTATAAAACATATACACATGTATACATTAAATATACACTTCTATAGAAGATATATGCACAAATATACAAAACATATGCTACTTAATATAATAAATTAATAATATATTAGAAGTAAGTTTACAATTTAAAGTAGAAAACTAGAAATTCAATTTAAAATTTGAAATCGTTAAATGAAAAAATATAAAAAGCAAGGACTAAGGAGTGAATGAATTTGGGAAATTTTATTGATTGCAAAATAATCCAAATTTTATAATTTTCATGAATGAAAAATCTACAAATTATGCATCATTTTTTCCAACTCATTCATGTTAATATTAACGGAAACTTGCATAGGATAGTCAAAGTCAACGGGGGCAAAACCATGCATTGGACTTGATTCTGCTGAGTTCTCCCGTGAAGTCGTAATTTCTTCAAATTTCAGCTCGTCGCTCGGCTCCGGTTTCATTCCTTGGTTTCTTCTTTCCGCTCTAATCCAATCTCTGAGGCAAACTAGAACATTAATTGCATTGCTTCCCAATGAGTGTCGATTGTCTCCAAACTGCTGTCGTCCCTGACTAAAGGCGCTCTCTGATGCAACGGTTGACATTGGAACATTCAAGATATCTCTAGCTAATCTTGAAAGCATAGGATATTGTGTTTCATTACTCCTCCACTAATCCAACATGTTGATCCGTCGTCTACGATCCTCCGGTGCCATCCGAATATAATATTTCAGCTCTTCCCGATAAGTTGATGTGTAAGTTCTCTCATCAACACTGTTCCAACAATTTAAATCATAAAACGAATCAGAAAAATCACTATATGCCGGCCTTCTAGAAGATGATGGCTCCTCGGGAGGATGAGGAGCGACAGTTGGAGTGATATTTGTAGGTACGGCTAAATCAAATAAATCAGCATAGTGATTATATAATTTTTCTATGTAATCCTTTGCATCAGCCGTAGCCGTCCAAAAATCAGGTTGTACTTGTTCAGAATCATGGTTAGTATTTATTTCTAAGTTAGTATAAATAAGAGTACTAAAGTGGCACATATTATTATATTTCATGCACGGATTTAGCATAGCACCAACCAAGTAAATAGGGGGAATCGGGAAAAACTATTTTTTAAATTTCGTAAACATAGCGCCAACAGCTTCTTTATAACCTTCTTTATTTTTATATTCTTTAAGCAAACCAGAAATATCGGCTATATATGCCAAAATATTACAAACAGTAGGATAATAAGCACTGAAAAATTCAACCGTAGCTACATAAATTTTTTCTAAAAACTTAACAAGATCATTAATTACAACCCAATCAGAATTATATAGCATGCAATCAGCAGAATCAGCAAATGAACCGCAATGTTGGTTAAAAGCTAGTGTAATAGGAATTCTATATTTACAACAAGTTTTTAAAAATTCATACGTAGAATTCCATCTAGTATCAATTTCCTCAGGCATCAAAATTGGTGTAAGTCCATTTTCTTGACATTTAACTTTAAATTCTCTAATTCTCGATCTACGATTATTTCCTTGAATAAAACCAATGGCAAGACGATTTTTTTCAATATAAAGCTCAAAAAACTCAAGACCATCTTTTACAATTAAATTATATGTATGACATGCATACTTAATATGAAAAATTTCAGGCAAGGGCGGAGATAGCGTAAATTTTAATTGTTTTATAGCAGTCTTGTTGTTAGAAGCATTATTAAAAGTAATACATAAAATTTTATTTTCGATACCATAATATCCGGCAATTTTAACAATAGAATCAGCAATAAATTGTCCAATATGTTTACGATCTTCATCATATAAAAAAACAAGAATACGTTTTTGCATCACGAAATTACTATCCATCCAATGACAAGTAACGGTTAAATAATTATTTTTATTTACAGCACAACCAAGATCAGAAGTTAGGGACAATCTACATTGAATATTTTTTAATAATATTGATAAATAAAAATAATATTGTGAATGAAGTCTAAAAATATCAGACCGACAAATAGTTCTAGGAATACTGTTAAACATAGGATTATAAATTGCTTGTATATAACCAATAAAGGCATCAGAAGAAGGAAAACTAAAAGGCAAACAACCCACAGCTACCATTTTAGTTATTTCTTCCCGGTCCCTCAATTTATTATACTTCTTCGCTACGTGACTGGTTTCTGGGTCCATTCTAGTTTGCGTTGGCCCACCAACATCCCCACCACCTTGTCTAATATTTAACTCTCTTTTGTGATCTTCGGCTATATGTCTCATTAACGTACCCGTACCCTCTTGCTTGCCTCCACTTCTATGCTTATATATTTGTTGACAAATATTGCATTGCACCTCAATATCTGATATACGCTCAAAAAATTGTCATGCAACACTAGTTCTTTTACGAGGTCTTGGGGCACTGGGAGGACGGGGAGGGAGATTAACCGATTCAGATCTAACGTTAGCATCTCCTACTGCGGGTGTCTCAGCAATATTTTCATTATCTTCGTCTAAATTAACCGCATCTACTTCATTTTCTTCTTCTATACCGTAATTTTCCTGAGCTTCTACATAATCCATATCGTGAGCACCTACACCAATTTCTTCCTCAAAAGGTGTACGAAGCGGTACCGGAGGCGAAGGCACACGAGTAAATCTACTACTTGAACTACCTCTATCGCTAGTAATTCGCTTTTTACTACCACTACTGCTTCCAGGACAAAAAATTTTAACACCTTTAGTAGCGAGGTTTATTAATTTATCCATAATATAAATTAAATTAAACTAAAAATATTCAAAATACACAAATATAATAAAATTAAATATTAAATAATTAATACAATAAATAAAAATTAAATGTAAGAGATGGAACGATAATACCAAATTTTGGAAATATCCGAAGGTTGGGACTTTAGAAACTTTCGCTCGTACTTTGTAAACGAAAAATTAGAAAATTAAAGTGAACACTTTAAGAAATTAAATATATTGAATATTTGAGAATTGAGAATTGAGATTTGAGAGAGTGAAAAATTGTGTGAAAAATGATTTGAAATTGTAGGGTATTTATAGAATTTTTTTTTGGATTAAAAAATATTTTTTAAAGTTAAATTTTTATTTTTTAAATAAATGGGCCCAAACTAGCTATTTGGATCCAAAAACGGCTATATAGTCGTTGGGCCAACGGCTAGTTTGACCCAAAATTCCAATTTTATTTATTTATTTATTTTAATAAAAATGTATCTGGGCCGGGTTAGTCGGGCTCATTTTAAAAAAATAATTGGTCCGGAACCCTAAACCCTAAAGCCTAGGACTTATCGGGCGGGATCAAATCGGGCCGAGTTAGTTACGAGGGCGCCGGGCCACTTGACACCCTTAATTAATATGGTAGTATTCAAAGTTTGCGTTCATAAGATCTAATAAGTTTTGCAAGTGACTAGCTGTATGATTAGTCTCCTAGTATATACATCTTTCTTATTGTGTAGTATTGTCATCGGGAATCTAGTCGCATATAAAATGTGAAACACCCCAACTTAGGAAGGAGTTTCATATCGGCAAAACACAGGAGGGATACTGGGTATATAATAAGAAAATCTTATTTCCTAGCGACGTGTTTTAAAGTCATGTGGGCCTGAGCCCAAAGCGGACAATATCACTAGTGAGTTGGGGAGTTACGGGGGTGTCTCGGGCCTTGATGGTTCGAAATGCCCGTCGCGGCCAGGGCCCCGGCTTGGGTCGTGACAAAATGCGAATAAAAACGTGTGACATCACGTCCAATACAAGTTACTTTCTCCGTCTCAATTTATGTGATGTAGTTTGACTTGATAGGAAATTTAAAAAGGAAAAGAAGACTTTTTGAAATTTGTGGTCTAAAATAAGTAATAATGTTTGTGTGGTTGTAAATCATTTCATTAAGAGTAAAGTGGTACTCTATTTTAAAGTTAAACTGTTACTAAAAAGAAAAAGATGTTATATAAATTGAGACAGAAGGAGTAATATTTAAGAATCAATTTTAATTTATTAGGGGCAGAAAGCACAGTCAAGTGCCAAACAAAGCCCTAACAGGATTGTTGCAAGTTCACATTTGAAAGAGTTGTCTATATATGATTGAAAAATTCTAAATTTGATTTACATGAACTAAAAAGTAAAAACACAATTACAAAAAGAAATTATTTTGGTGGAGTTATTTCAAAACTATTTTTATTGAAAACAGTAAATACAAATCTGTGCAAATTAAGGGACAATATATAGTAGTATTCAAAGTTGGCGTTCATAAGAATGAATTAAACGCTTGCCAAATTTTGTAAAGGCATTAGCTGTATGATTAGTCTCTTAATATATTTGCCTAATTTTATTGTCGTGTAGTATAGTCATCAACGACATGAAATCACAAATAAAATATGAGTAAAGATTTATGTCATTAAGTCTCAAGACTAGTTTATACTTGAGAATCAATTTTAATCTATTGAGGATAAAAATTAGAGAGTAAAGTCATATAACAGCCTCATAATGAGTGTTACAAGTTCGTATTCAAAGTATTTAACTATAAGTGATTGAAAAAGATTAAATTTACGGGAACTAGAAAGTAAAAACGCAATAACAAAAATGAATTATTGTTACGAACTAATTGTCTCACATTGAAAAAATAGAGAAATACTAAGGGGTTTATAAGCCAAATGGGTTCTCCCACCTATCAGCCTAGTTTTTTGGGTTGGGCTCTCCCGTTTGGTTTATAACATTGGTGCTTTGTTGGTCCGTGACTCGAAATGGTGGCCTGCGTGCTTGTAGTGTGGTGGCCTGTGCGCCAGGGGTTTATAGGTCAAATGGGTTCTCCCACCTATCAGGCTAGTCTTTCGGATCGGGCTCTCCCGTTGGTGTAAATCCAATCACCTGAATTTAAGATGATAAGAAATTCTCCATTGGTAACAAATGGTTATCCATTAAGCGGAGGAAATCTTATTTTAAAAGCATAAAACATAAAGATTAGTTAGGCTCCCAATCTGGCAAGAACGGACTAAGAGGGTCAACTACCCAGCAAACTTTCATAATTAAATATCGGATAATTCATGGGTAAAGCCAAAGCGTGTGAACTATACAAGTTCCCAATAACATCAATTAGTTGATTAAATATAGGTCAAATGGGTTCTCCCACCTATCAGGCTAGTCTTTTGGATCGGGCTCTCCCGTTTGGTTTATAACATAGACCCAAGAGGGGTGCCAACCCGTGACCAGCTGGGCCCAGCGGTGACCAACGAGGATCGATCCACGCGTGGAGCCGCGACTCATAGTGGTGGTCTGTGCGCCAGGAGTAGTGGCCTGGATCTAAGAGGGGTGCCAGCCGTCGTGACCAACGAGGTCGTTGGTTCTCAAGCGGAGGCGATTGTTATGAACCAATTGTCCCCCATTAAAAAAATAGAGAAATGCTAAGGGGTTTATATGCCAAATGGGTTCTCCCACCTATCAGGCTAGTTTTTTGGGTTGGACTCTCCGGTTTGGTTTATAACAATTATTTTCGCGAATCTATTTTAAAATATTTTTTTATTGAAAACAGTAATTACCAATATGTGCGATTTAAAGTTGACGTCCATAAGAAAAAATTAAATGCTGGCCAAATTTTTTCAGTCCATAGCTGTGTAATTAGGGTCATAGTGTTTACTCGTTTTTTTTTTTTTTTTTGTAGTATTGTCATCAAGGACCTGCAATCAAACATAAAATATGAAATTAAGACTTGTGTCATTATGTATAAGACTTGTTAATACCGGAAAATCAATTTTAATTTATTGGGGACAATGAACAAAAGTAAAAATTTTGGCGAAGTTCGCATTCAAACGAGTAATAGAAAGTAAAAATTCTAAATTTGACTTTTGTGAACTAGAAAGTAAAACATAATTACAAATAGAGATTATTTTGCCTCAACTCTATAATTTATTAGTCTCTCAGTAGATAAGGTTAATTTCACTGTCGGGTAGTATTGTCAAATTAAGGATAAGTTATAATCAAATATAAAATGTGGGTAAAGGTTGACAAATAATATAAATTTTATATTATTATCACAAATTTTAATTTATTGTGGACAGAATACAAAGTCACATGCCAAACAAAACCCCAACTATAAGTGTTGCAAATTCTTGTTCTTAATTTTTTTCCCAAGTGATTGAAAAATTCTAAATTTGTCTCTAATCAAAATAAAATTTATGTATGAAAGGTTATGCACACACTTTTAGCCTATTGGCTCTTTCTTCACCATCAACCCCTTAACTAAGGTGATTATTGATCAAATTCAAGAGCTAATTAAAAGTAATTATAAATAACCGACTAAAACATTCTTGTGAGATTATTCTTATGTCTATCTTTTGACTTGTAACCCTCAACAATTTAGAGGCCAAAATATCCAATTAAAGAATACTATTCAGATTAAGATCATCTTTTGTCATGCTATATTGTATATATACATATTTTGCAATTTATATACGTCAAAGAATAATTTATATGTTAGGAAGAGACTCACTTTATTAAGAAAATGAATTTTGTAGCTAATTTTAATCTCTCAAGTTAAATTTATGAGATGAGGAGAGCTAAGAAACATACAAAATACATTCAATTTCTCAACTAATGCCCCACGCTATACACCTCGCTTAGATTTTGAGTTTAATTTAATTCCAAAAGTTAACTAATTAACATATATATATATATATATAAATTATTTTTTTACAAAATAAAATCATTTTTATAAAGGAGTGGAGCAGGTAAAACCTTCTTTGATGAAAAATTATACGCTACTCCATTGACGTTTACTTCTTCATAATTTGAACCCTTAATAAAAATGATGACTCTACTACTAATGTAAGTTGATTGATAAAAATGATGACTCAACATTGTTGGACGCTCTACACCTTGCTTAGATCTTGAGTCAAATTTAAATTATATTTACCATCAATATAATAACTTTTAACGCTATCGGATCATTTTTGAGGGGTTCATTCAAATCTCGCTCAACAAATAATACATATTTTTACATAATTAAAATTACTTTTATGTATACATATAGAGAAGAGGTTGAATCCTTTCGAATTTTTTGTATATTTACTTTTTTTATATTTTAAATTCATAAAAATTTTAACTCCATTATTATTTTTATTATTAATTAATACGTGTATCATATAAGTAGAAATAGTTTCATTCCTTAACTGATGTGGGAGCTATACTCATTTACACATCAGAATACGACTCTAAACAGAAAAGTCAATAAATTTGTCTAGTGTTGCCGTGGCAAATACTTCATTGAACAAACGACCTTTATTTATTTCATTGAATGAATTACTCCGTTTTAATTTATTTATAGGATATATTAAAATATTTTTTAATTTTAGATTTTTTAAATATATCATATAAAAAATTAAAATTAACGATTTATATGGAGGGAGATTTTTTTTTTCGAATTAAAAAAACTAAAAAAGAAAATAAGACAAACAAATTAAAATAATGATAGTAGTAAATTTAGCTTTCTCTCAGTACGTAAGCATCATGTTAAGTCAAATTTGTACTATTAAAAATAATATATAGATAGAATAAAAGGGCAGTATCTATTTAAGGATAATTTATTTAAATATTTACATAGTTCATACACACGTAACCAAAGAATCTGTAAGAAAATTATGCCATTGCCATTCTTCTTTCTTTTTTGGTGAATGGGAGGGTGATTCGACTTTATTACGTGATACAATTGATTAGGTATTAAGAAGAGATTTTTCTAGACACCCATGATATAAATTGCTACTAATAAACTGATGAAAAAATAGTCTTTGCATTACACCTTTTGTTGTGTTCCAATTATAAAAGAAGTGAAGATGTAAGAGAGAGGGTGATGGGGTGGGAGTGAGCAGTGGCGAAGCTAGATATTTCGTTAAGGAGTGTTCAAAATTTAATATAAACTTATAAAAAATTTAGACCTATATTCTTCGTATAATATTTTATGTACATTAGTAAAGTTTTATGTCGAAGGGTATTAAACTGACCACTCTATATCACACACAGCTACGCGACTGAGGAAGTGGGGGGTGGGGTGGGCCTTGGGTGGACACAAAAACTTATGTGAAAAAACCAGTCGAGTGTGGGACAAGGCAGTCTTAAAATGGTGGGACTTAGGAAATGGGGCATGCATGTGTCTTGATGAGAAGTTGAGAAGGCAAAAAGACTTACTACCAAAACTAATGTTTGTTTGTCTAATAATAATTCTACTAACTTTTTTTTTTTTTTCGATTGTTTTTCATTCATTATTTTGCCGTTGGATCATGTTTTGAACATGTTATCATGTTGGATTATGAAGAAGTAAATAAGAAGAGAAGAGAAGTATTTTTTCTAAGAATAAAGTCAATGTGGGAATTAAATTGTTTGGAGACTTTTGGTCGGCGTAGTTATAACAAACCTATCATCATCAACGACCAACCAAACTTCCTTTTGGAAAGAAAGAAACGGGTTAAATACCCGGGTCCTGCGCGGAGTACAGAAGGATGGATGAGATTTATTTGTGCTTAATTTACACTTAATTATAAGTTTTGAATTTAAATAGTGATTATAGAGAAACTCCAAATATATAGCAAATGTTAGTGAAGTCGCTGTGAATATCTTAAAAGGATGTAGAGAATTCTCTTATTCCTTTCATAAGGATTTATTCTTTAGTAGGTTTGTAAATGTTTGATTCTATTATAGTAAGTATTAACTTGACTTCAATCATGAAGCTATTAATTTTAAATTTAGAATCCGCTTCTGTAATCATTAGTTTGAATTATTCCCTTCGTTTCATAATAGTTGGCCTCTATAGACTTGGCATGCCTATTAAGAAAAATATTTATTAGGGAACTATTTTGCCAAATTTGCCTTATTAATTGTGCTTTAAAAATATAAATTTGAATATATACAACTTATTTAGTCATTTAATGATAAGTATATTATTGGAAAAACATATTGAAATCCTCTTAATTTCATCATTGGGACAATTAAATTGAAATAAATATTTTTATAAAGAAGGTCAACTAAAATAAAATAGAGGGATTATAATTCATACGAATAAAGCAACCAAATTACAACACTCGTATTTTACCATCCTTTTAGTCGGCAATTAATTAAATCATGTCCCAAGAGATAATAGCAAAAAAGAAAGGCAAAATGATCTTCTGGACGCTGTACTAGGTTGGTTTTGTAAGGTAAACACTTCTACTTACATGTTTGTTATTTAGACTCCTGAACCCACTAAAAAACAATATTTTAAACACATTTTGAGAGAGTGTAACACACTCTCCCACGCCAGCTGCCATGTGTGCCACGTCATCTGCCACGTCATTTTCAAGTATTTCATGAAATTTCAAGTTATTTTTAAAATGTTACATGACAAATTAAATATTAAAATTAATTTAATAAATAAAAAAATTGTAAATTGTAGAAAAATTTAACTAATCATGTTTTTATTTTTGCTCACAAATTAAATATCAAATTCATTCCAAATAATTAAAAAATCTTCTCCAACTAATTTAAATTTTTAACTATAAATTCATATATACAAACATAAATGAATTTTTGATTTTTAAATTTGAATATCTTTAACAAAAATAATTAAATAAATTATTTTTATAAATTATAGAAATTCTAATACACAAACACAATAATTTTTTTATTTAAATTAATTTAAACTTTTAACTATAAATTCTAATACACAAACTCAATAAATTTAATTAAACATCAAATATATTCCAAATAATTAAAATTTCTCTCCAATTAATTTAAAGTTTTAACTATAAATTCACATACACAAACATAATGAATTTTTAATTTTTATTTAAATATCTTTAACAATTTGTAAAAGTTATAAAATTAATCCTAAGCAAAATAAAAAATTTAAATTGAGAACAACAGTAATATCTGCCACAACAATGAACAACCAACAACAATATCAATGGTGATGGTGATGAACAACAACAGCAATATCAACACAACAAAGAGACTTGACTAAAAAAAGACAAAAAATAAAAAATATCTGTCACAGCAATGAACAACCAACAACAATATCAATGGTGATGGTGATGAACAACAACAACAATATCAACACAACAAAGAGACTTGACAAAAAAAGGAAAAAAAAAAAAAGCAAAAACCCTCTTCAGGGATTGCCCAGAAATCTGTCATATATGATGGGTGGGGTGGGGTTGGGGCTGGACGGAGAGGGGGGTTTGGGGAAATGAGGATTTTTTATTTTTATTTTTAAAATTTATTATTTTTAAATTTTAAAAAATATTTTTTAATTAAAAATGGAGGGAAAAAAAGGTTATTTTTTATTTTTTAAATTTTAATATTATTTTTAATTATTTTAATATAAAATTGGTCAAAAATTGACTCCCACTCGCACCCCTAGATGAGTGACAACACTCTCCTTGTCCTAATCAGTCATTTAATGCCACATAGGCAAAGTCAACAGTCAAAGAGTTTGAAATATTGTTTTTTAGTCAGCTCAGTGATCCAGATGACAAACATGTAAGTAGAAGTGTCCAACTTACAAAACCGACCTAATACAAGGATCCAGAAGATCATTTTGCCAAAAAGAAAATCGTATTAATCTGCATGTCTATACTGCTGTGTACTGCTTTCATCTCAAATTGTTGCTTTATAAATTCAATTTCAAATTATATTTTGTGTAATTTCTAAATATAAAAAAAAAAAATTCAAATGCTAAATGCATGTTATATTTGGCTAAATGCATGTTATATTTGGTCTAACTTTATAATTAATTCCTGTAACATGTAAAGGGGCCAAACGTTAATTATGAGACGGAAACAAAAAACTAAATGACAAGAATTCGCCCCACTACATAGTAATAATATTGTTATATTATATAGTTTGATACGTCAAAACTAAGTTGTGTCTGCTGTCTTTTCCTAATTAATTATGCATGATATTGAAGTATTATATGCATGTTTTTTTCTTAAGGCGGGGTAATGAATCATATGAGCCACAATTAAAAAAAGTGGATGATAAAAATTTAAAAAGATCAGTGGTTTTCATGTATTTTTAAATGATATTGAGGGTTTTGGTGTCATAGCATATTTCTTACTTCTCTTATTTCTCTTATTTTTATTTTTATTATTTTTTATTCCTTATTTCTGTTATGTCATCCATCCTGTTTCATTATTCATTGCGATCTTATTTACTATTTTTTATCTTGAGTCGGAGGTCTATCAAAAACAACTTTTCTACTTCTTCGGAGGTAACGATATGGACTGCGTACATTTTACCCTTCTCAGACCCCACTTTGTGGGAATGCACTAAATTTGTTGTTGTGGTAGCATATAACACACTAACGTGTCGTTTGGTTTGAAAATGGTTATCCCGGGATAACTAATACCACCATTTATACGGGATAAGTTATCCCGGGACTAAGAGAAAAATGTGTTCTTTTATTTTATCCCGGGATAATTAGTTATCCCGGGATAACCATTTTCAAACCAAACGACCCCTAAAACTTATGTTGCTAATGACCACCATGGTTAGTGATATTAATTTACACTAATTATTATACATTATTATAAATATAAAGTACAATTTAATGACATAGGAGTAATATATAGGTGTAATTTTGAAGTTTAGTGGTGACATATTAATAGCCTGTTTGACCAAATTATCGGAAACTAGAAGCACTTTTTTTGTTTTGAAAAGTAACGGGGTAACACTGCGACAAGGGAAGACAATATACCTGTCTGTCATCCAGTGGCGGATCCAGAAATTTTCTTCAGGGGATTCGAAAAATAAAAATAAAAATATAAATCATTATTTATTAATTAAAGAAAAACTCTATCATTTTACTATATGTAATTATATTCATAAGTTATAAAAAAAACTTTCATCTATTTGTATTCTCCACTTAAATAACATCTCTTCTCAACTTCATTTTGCTTAGTTCTTATGAATTAATCAATCTATAAATACCATTCATCTATGGAATTGTTGGATACTTATTTCATTTTCTCCTTCTTTTCTTTAATAGTATTTTTTTTTTAACATCTTTTTCATGTGATAATGTGGTAATCATCATTTTGATGAAGATCATTAAGTATTCTTTAGAATTTCTTCTTGTATTATAATAGTCAAACATACACAAGTTTATCAAGATTAAGAAGCAAGTTTGATGTTGGTATAATGTAACGACCCGAGTCTACCCCCTAGTCGTTACACAGTGTTCATGACCCCGAAGGACCACAAGCTAACCCTTTGCTGATATCTGTACCTGAGCACTACATAATATAATACAATAAATGCGGAAAGCTAGCGAAAACTTACCATAAGGTTCAAAACGTCTAAAATACTCAAACTGAAAACTGAATACTAATACATCTGTCTGAAAAAACCTCTAACTGTCTGAACTGTGGAGTTGATGGGACATGTCCCCAACTAACTCTGTCTACTGATAATAAAGTGAATCTAATGAAGTACTGAAATAAGAAGAATCCTCGGATGATAAGGACTCACTGCTACGTCTACTGCTGCTGACTGAGTCTGGACTGCTAAGGGTGCTCTGTGGCTCGTGCTGACTGAAATTTCTGAATTTTCCTGAATGTTCTGTCACTGATTGAATTCTATGGATCATAGCACGACTGAGATTATCTTGAGACTGATTCGGTTTTAGACAAGCAGCTAAGTTTTCGGGTATAAATACTCCAGGACTCGATAGCATAAATTAATAAGACAGATCCACACTTGAATATAATGATAATAGAATATCATTCACAACACAATCAATACGATATCTCGTTAATCACTTGAATGCCATAAGCATGTAAATATATAGGGTAGGCATACTAATATCTCATAGTTGTTCAATAAGGAATACTCATGGACAAGAATGCATGCAACTTATCATAATACATTCACTAAGGCATTTCAACAAACATTTGGCATGCACTAGCTATCGCATAATTGGGGATTTCATGCTTAGCATACTAAAAGACACTATTATCTTTACTTAAGCATTCTATCAAACATATGGGGAGCATTGGTTATACCACAGATTCTATACATAAATTATTATGAATACATCAATATCATGCAACTTGAAGGAATTTTATCATGAACGTCACATAGTAGGATCAAAGCTTGGATCTTTGAAATCAAGTCATGAATTAAAACTCATTAAAAACATGAACTTCAATTTCTATTTACAAAAAAAATCATGAAAATCTCATAAATATATATGCTCTTGAATTTAGAAAAAGATTCTTGAACTTCTTGGGTGAAAGAAACCCAAGAATCAACATCTGCATACCTTAGTTTTCTAGATTCTTGAAGTTCTTGAAGACTCTTGGAAGGATTCTTGAGATTGCTTTTGAAACTTGAGGGCTAGGATTTTCTATCTTTGAGAGAGAGTGTTTTGTTCTTGATAAAGTAATGAGAATAGATGAGCAACTTTGGCTATTGGAATTTTAATTTTCGTGTAGAGACTGATTGGGGCTTTAGAAAAATTACCAAAGGGTCCCTGAAATTTAAATAATGGAACCTGAACGAAATTCCGATTTTATACACTGGCGCGATACGTCATAATCGCGCCAGCTTACTAGAAAGTGGACAATTGAGAAACTGCATGATGGCGCGACATGGTGGAATTCGCGTTGCCATCTTGGTTGCGAACCAAAAAGACACCGCGATGCTCACTGAAATTTGACAATTGCCATTTTGGCTGACTCTGCGACGTGCTAAAGCACCAGGTGACACACTGTCTCACTAAAATGGCTCTGACTATTCGCCCGAGTGTCGGATTTGGACGAATTTGATATCGACGAAAAGCATATTCAATTCTCTACATAACAAAAAGTTGATATTAGGAAAATTCTACATGTTTCAAAATATTTCTCACTTGAAAAATCACTTCAAAATCTTTTAGGGCCGGATTTACACTTCACTTGACACCCTCTAAAGCTCAGACTATTAGAGGAGTTTGCGGGGTCTTACATATAAATTCATCAAAGAGAGGATTAATTTAATTTGATACAAGTTTATCATGACAAAGAAGAAAGTTCAATGGTCTTAGAAGATTCATTAAGAGAGATTATGTCTTGGAAAATTCACCAAGAGAGATTATCAACTTAATTAGTATGGCGAAGTATAGAAGTTTGAATGATCTTTCTCTCTCTATATGTGTGTGTGTGAGTACATAGATATATAGATATATAGATACATATATTTTTATTGCTTAATTTAGTATTTTCAATTAGCTATTTCGTCAGATGCAAGAAATGCACCCTTCAAGAGCAAGACTTTATTACAAAGTCTAACACTATGTGGGCAACTAAAAATATTTTCAACTTATTGCTTTGTTGATAACATAGAACTTATTGGCTCGTAGTTTTTTGGCCAATGATTCATTATTTTTGGATCTTTTCTTTAATTTTTAGATCTTCTTTTTGTTCGATTATCTCTAATTCGAACTATATATCACTCGACTTTCATAATCAAGCATCCCAGTTTAGTATTTTTTTTCTTCAAGTATCAACAATTAAAAAAAAAAAAATCTAACATCTCACAACCTAACTTGAAAATATGTCAATTAATACAAAAAGTATATATATATATATATATATATATATATATATATATACATACATACATATTATTTTGTTTTGGCCAAAAGAATTCATTTGTATAAAGAACCTATTGTCAAAATGACCTGACAAAAGTTTCACAAGCAGATTTGCTTTTTGATCTTTAAGAGAAAAAATGTTCGATTAAATATTTTAAATGTAAAAATTGAGTTTTTAATTAAAAAAAAATTCAAGAGAATTAGAGTGAATAATGAAAAGAAGAAATATAGTGAAAAAAATGTCAAAAGAAATAATTCTTTTAAAGATCAATAAATTTTTGTTCATATTCATTGCTCAATTAAAGAGAAAGTGGAAGGTGAGATGACACTCTTCAAAGCTACGATTTCTTTATTTTTTTCATTTATTTACATTTTTTTCTATTATATTTGTTACTTCTCTTTCTTAATTGTTGAATCTAGAATGGTGTTTTCTTTGCTTTTATTGTCGATTGATGATGTAAGTTTCAAAGTGAAAAGTTGAATTTTTATTTTACTCCTACATTAAATTAAAATATTGTAAAATACTAATTAAATATAGACAGTAATCATATCATATTAGACTAAATATTAAATAAAGTATTTACTGAAACTAATATAAATTTGAATGAAAAATTATAAATGCTAATCTATTCAAATGGTCATATGTGCCTTTAGGTTTCTACAAAAGTGGTTATATTTTCTAGTACATTTATTTCTTTTACATTTAAAGCCATAAAGTTTTAAAATATAATTAATATAAATATCAATTATAATGAAACAATTGTTATTTATCATGAAAAGGTTTGTTTACTCTTTTAATTTTTTAATACAAGTTCAATGTGTGCTAAGTCTGTTAACTGGTCGACCCCTTTACCTTTTTTGGTTCCTTTTATGTTATTTTCTTTTATTTTTTTTTCTCATTAAACTTCTTTAATTTAAGTTTTTATAAATTTTTAATTGCAGTAAATCTATATTTTCATTTAGGCTCAAATTAGTCATTTTTGACTTTATTAAAGGTTTGCTAATAATTAAATAAAGTTCATAATTTACATTTGTTGATTAAAATTATGAATTAATTTTAAACATTCAAATGCACCCTTTATTTGGTGCTTTTTATCATACTTATAAAGATTTATATATAGTTGTTGCATTGCATTTCTCATTGCACACATGTTTTTATAAAATTTTAATCATTTTTATGAATCTATAAAAATTTACTACATGAAACACACGTACAATGTATGTGACTAAAGACTAATTAAATAAAATCTAAAATAGTTATCTACTATATGCAGTAAAGTCTAATTATATCATTGTTTCACCCACATAGTATCAATACTCATTTATATAGTATGCCTAGATAGTTTTTTTTTAAATATAATTAATCTCTCATAATTAAGTGCACAATTCATTTGTCCTGCCTATTTATATTTTAGTTCATATAATTATGGGATCTCATTGTGTGTTATTTCTTTTTTTATCTTTTTTGTTTACTTTCTTTCTTTTTATTTTATTTTATATCCTTAATTTCTAAGTGTATTATCATCATCTTATAAAAGGATTGATGTACATGAAGTTAGATATCATTTCATTAAAAGGGGAGACTTCATTAGTTTTGACATCCTTTCATGTCACATAGAACGTTTTATTTTTATTTTTAAGTTTTCTGTCGTTTGTTTTATTAGTTTCATGAACATGGTGTATAAAACACATAGACCCAACTTTGTAACTATGGAAGAGGATGAAAGAGAAGTAGATAGATGCTAATAGAATTGTTACGTTTTCTTCTAAATATATTGCACAATTTTTAAAGTATTTTTTTAATGTTATCTAACTTTTCTAAGCTTCTCAAATGAGCGGGGGGAGGGAGGTCCTTTTTACGTGAGCAACAATCAACAATGAAAAGTTGAAGGATAACAATATTTGTTTATAGCCCCTTTCTTAGTGAAATGATACTTGCAATCTTTCTTGCTGAGATAGAACTTTCAAACTCGAAGCAATGCTAATTTTTATTATATCAAATTATTTAAACTATGAATAACTAGAACTAACACTAAAACATAATTATGAAATAATAGTTGACATAACTAATTATGAAATACAAAATAATAACTAAAATTTTTTCTTTTAATTTGTATTCATTGATCATAATTTTTTTAAATTCTTATCTCATCTTTATTTCATTTAAATATATAAAAGAAAACTTTAGAGAAACAAAAATTCTATTATCCAACAAAATACATAAATACAAGGAAGAATTTGTAATTTAATTAACTATATACAATTAATTATAACAGGTATAAGATAAAAATAAATAATTTTCTTTATAATAATCTGCAACAATATGTATTATTAATATAAATTTACTAATGTTATTTCTAACCGCGCAAAGCGCGACCATTATCACTAGTACTGTGTGAATAAGCAAACAAAATATAATTTCAAGGGACGTAATAGTATATAGTCTATAAATATAAAATGCTTAAACTTATATTTTAACTTATTTTAATTATTATTTTTTTTAGGGTTGTTTTGCGGAGAAATTTTAACTTTTTGAAAGAAGAGTCGCCACTTAATTTTGAAAAGGAATTAAGAAACCTTTGTAGAGTTACTTAAAACGATTCAAAACAGGAAAATCATTTTAAGTTATAGATTCTAGATATGCAGTTCCTGTTAACGTTTTAGGAAGGTGTTAGGCACCTAAAACGTCCGCTAACTTGCGGTTATCCGGACTGTTTGAAAATCGTCTTTTGATTAACTTGTAAAAGATTTATTTGTTGAAAACTGATCGATTAGGGAAATTTTTTTTGCAAAATCAGTTTTGTAGAGACTTAGTTAGGGATTTTAACTAGGTTCGCGAGAAAACACCTACAACAAATTAGCAAAAGTAAAAGGGAAAGGGTAGAAGTAAAAGGACTTGAGCCATTAGGACCAAATTGACGACCCTGTCCTAATCTAGATATTGGGCTTTCAGTCCGTCTTCCACCTGTCCTAATTCTATATTCGCGAACCTTTGGCTCGAGACTCGCTCCACCTATATTAAGTATAACTTTGGCTTCGAGGCCCAAATGAATAAAGTGAAGAAACAAGACGAAAAATAAATGAATACATTAGATGATGATAAATGGCTAAATAAGTAAAAGAATGAGACATCTAAGTCTTCCAGCCGCTTCAGATGTGGGGCCTCAACCCATTTTTATCCTCTCGACTCCTCGTATCCATGTAAATGAGGTTGACGTCCAAAGTCTTCTAAATGGCATGCAATGCAAGGGAAAAGAGCCCGATGGGACTCCGGAAAGAGTTCATGCCAAAAAAAAAAAAGAATGAATTAATGCCCATTAAAGACATAACATACTTCAAAAAAAAAAAAAAAAAAGAACGTCAAGGACTAATGTCTTAAAATAATGATGCCCACATTTATGCTCATAATAAGGAGAATCAATTGATACGATGAAAAGAATTGACGAACCCATATAGAAATTCGAACAAAATAAGACAATCGGAATGAGGATATCCTCTCCAAAATTGATGCATAATTCAGTAAAACATATTGCGCATGGTTTGGGCATACCCAAATGATCTATTCAGAGGTAAAGGTACATTTTTAAACATAACAAGCAGTGAATAGCACAAACAAAAAGGTCACAGAAAGATACAAAAGAAAAGAGCTCCCTGTAAAAAAATTTTAAGGGAGGGTTGATACCATGGTTCAAATATACAGTTTCTAGTATCGATGATTCTTAATGCATCGAACCAAATTTTAATATTCCTAACCCGTGAAAGGCTGAATATCCCAGATTTCAACCGAAAGGCATCTAACAGGGGATGGGTTCAAACAGAAAAATGAGAAGCTAAATGTGGATGATACAAGAAACAATACATCGATCTTGGGTTCTCTCAATGATCTTTTTAAGGGCATTTCTTAGCAAAGTCAGGTTATCAGTAACGCACTTGAAGGAAAGAAAAAAAAAACAAAAGTTTTCGGGAAACCTTAATTCAAACAAGTTATACGCATGTCATAGTGACAATAAAAGAAAATTATGGGATTTTCCAAATAGGCATATTCAGACCTCCTTCAATTCATCATGAACCACATTGAAGATTTTTTAACAGAAGAAAAACCAAACTGGATAAAAATTTAAAGGAGGAACGGAAAATAAATTTTGAACTTTGATACCCAAAATAGGCGCAACTGTCCAGTTAAAGCAAAAGAGGGCAGGGGTATTGGTCTTATTTCCGTCCTCTTTCCAAAAGCCTCACCCCAACTGGCCCTTGAGAGATAATGCTACCAGGCTGTTACGACATTGTCTAGCGACGACGTCGAGCAACTTAACATCAAAGTACTACTACGATTAAGACCCTGTCGGACTAGTAATCATTAAATAGAAAACAAAACATAGACCTTAATCATAAAAAAAAAAAAAAGACCCAATAATAACAGCAGCCATGAGACGATGACCCAAACTTCCACTAGTGCCCAAGATGAGGTCCTAAATTGGAAATTACTTGATACCAACTACAAAATTCAAATAGTGAAAACTGAAACAACATATGGACATATTATAATAAGAAACAACCCTATCTTAACGAAAGTAAACATCCTTCTTCACTAGAAGAAGCCTATCTCTTTTCAAGCCTCTACAGCAACCAAACCAGCACACAACATCATTAATATTCTCTCTACGAAAGGTTGAGATGAAGCAAACATATTTTAAAGATAAAAGAAATGGATTGTACCTTTTTCGGAGCAGCAAACGGGACAATGATGCTATCAGTAAAATCGTTAAGAATCAGCGCTACCAGCCGGAGAGCTTCCGGCTAATCAACCAGCTTTCAAAAAGAGAGAAGAAAAGAAAATTTCTACTTAAGGAAGTGATTGCTCAAAAAGGACTTCTTTTGCCTTACTCATTTCCTCCCTAAAGCAGTGAGAAAAGAAAAGGAAAATCCGCCCAAAGTATTGACCAAAAATTCTTTCTTCCTCAAAATTTCTATCTTCGGAAAGGAATTAAGAACCTAAAAGAAACTTAAGCCCTGAACTCAAAATTTCTTTCCTCCCTCTTAGAACCTTAGAGACGAGAGATGAAAAAAGAAGAAAAAGGAAAAAAAAAAAATCAAAAGAACCCCCCCCCCCCTTCCTTTTGAGACTTCTGCCCACTCCCTTTTATAGAGAACCACTAGGGTTTTCTAGGACCCCAAATGAGGATAAGGATTCTATCCCAGAGATGACAAAGATAGATGGACCAATTGAAAATAGGGCAAAACAAATTATCACCCTAAACCAATGGAAAATTCCCACCAACGTACGAATTCGTACATGGTACCCGAGATTCGCGGAGCTAGCCGTTAAGGGGGAGACATCTGGACTTTTCCTACAAGATTCGAAACTGATTTTGCGCTAAATATCATGCTAAACACGTGAGGATATACGAATTTGAGTGAAGAGGGAGGTGTTTGGACGAGATCCAGCTGGTTCGAGTTTTCTTGATCGATTTTGACTGAGGTCGGGTCGGGTATTGTTCGTATGCGGTATTGAGGTTATTGACAATGGGTTATGGTCGGGTCGACGTCAGGAGGTTGGGTTCACCGAATTTTCGATTGGGGGTTATCGGATTCGGGTAGCTGAACGGTTGAGGGTTGTTGTCTATTCTCTCCTTAGGTCTTTGTGAAGAAGAAGAGATAAAAAGGGTTTGTGGATGTGGGCCGAACCGGGTTGGGTCTTGAATTGTTGGGCTGACGTTGATGGGAATAAATGGGTCAGTTATTGGCCCAATGGGAAGGGGGCTGAAATTGCTTTGTTGTTGGGCTGGTGTTTGGCAAAATTGGGTTTAAAATTGGGATACATAGTTTAGAAAGATAGTTTCAATTAACATTTAACCCATTCTAATTAAAATTTGATCAAATTAAAGGCTAATTGGCCAAATATATTGCGATTGTGGCCAATTTAATTTCAATTAATGATCAAATTTAATAGATTGATTAAATTGAATTGAAATTAAATACGAATTAATACTTCTTTTCCCGAGTTTCTTGATTTAATAAACCAAACAAGTATTTCTCGAAATAAATTACTTGTGAGAATAAATTATATTTAAATCAAGATTTAATTATTTAAAATTATTTTTCAAATAATCCTAAATTTAAAAATTCAATTTTGATGAAAATGTTCATTTAAACGACATCATTTATACAATGCAAATACGAAAATAAATAATTACCACCTGAATGACAAAATTAGCCCAACTACCTATTTTAAAATGCATTTATTTGGAAAAAATAATTGTTGTAGTTTTATTTGAAAATCGAAGAAACTCAAAATTAAACGTAGTTGTGGAGGGCAAAAATTAGGTGTCAACAAGGGTTATACTTAAACTTATATTTTAAAGTTTTTTTTTTATATAGCAGGTGAGGTCTGCATTCAGCTGTAGGTTTCAGTCTACTTGTAAAAAAAAATAGCATAATGAGGATCGAACCCGCGACCAAGCCTGAAGTAGCACCCCAAGAAATGGAGATTGTACCATTGAGCTATCCAACAACCTTGTGTTAGATAGTTCAAAATTAATATATGTATATAAATATAAATTTTTTACCTTATACATACAACGTAATTTTTTATCAAGTTGGTTCGGATGATCCCCTCACCACTACGTAGATCTGCCCCTGCTGCCATCCATCTCTTCGTAACGTATTTATCTAAATTTAATAGTTTTACTATATAATATGTAAAGTTTAAAACTATAAGTTAATGTTAAGAAACATAAAGATTGATTTCATAAAATTCAAATTCTTATTTTATTTCATTCCTAACATGTCTAAGAAAAAGACAAAGAAAATATGGACATTTCTGAAAGGTGAAATCAACCATGCATACAAATATGTACCTTGAGTTTCGACTTTTCATCTGATGTTCGATATTCATATTAAAGTTTAATTAAATTTGATTTCAAATATTGCAGGAACCATTTTTGGGGACGACATTTATAATCAGATCTTTTCATGTATTTTCTAAGGCTCCCCAAGATCTCTAATTAAAAGGGAAACGTCTTTAATCATATCGAGATGCTCCATTAGAAAATACTAAAGTGGAGTAACGTAAGAGTCCAATCCCCTCTAAATTGTATTTAAAAATAATAAAACCCTTTATATTTAATTTGGTATCTAGTAGAAGTATACTCCTTGAGGATGTACCATTACTATGCTATTAATATTGCTGTTTTAGGCATTTTAAAATTAAAAAAATTATATCACATTACATGTTAGTGGTTGTTAAGGTGAGCTTAGAAGCCACATGTTTGGTTTAATTAACACTAACTCATTAATTCTTATTTATGTGGAATACCCTCTACGCCTATAGAAATAGAAGTTATTCTTGTGATAAAAACAAATTCATAGGTGTATATGAATAATGTTCATGTGCTGTAAAGGAGAAAAAAAAATCCGAGTACTCCAACATAATGTCAAATTTTATGTATCGAATCAATCTAAGTCACAACTATAATGATATGAAAAATAAAAAATAACAGTATTAAATTACAATTACAATTACAATTAGTTGGGGCAAATAATACGAGTGCTAAATGGAGAAAGTATATTATATAACTATTCAACAAAGTAATAGCAAATAAATACAAATTTTTAATATATTATTTATATGATATAAGTTGAAGTATAAAATTTTGACATAAAAAAAAAAATAAAAAATAATAATAATAATAATAAATATATATATATATATATATATATATATATATATATATTTGATTAGCTAATATAATTATGTTTACTGATCGTTATATATATATATATATATTTGATTAGCTAATATAATTATGTTTACTGATCGTTAATATTTGCCCTTTTGAATGGGGTATCTCTTAGGTGACTGAGCTAGTAGGGATCATTAATTAATTAGTGCAGCAAAATTTTATTTTATTTTACTCACACATTAAAATAAGAAAAAGATGGTCCATCTGTGACCAAAGAATAATTAGTCAAATCCTAGCTTCCAAGTTCCCCACTTGATTAATTTTTTTCAAAATATTTAAGTTGTTGAATGATGCAACAATACAGAACAAAATAATTTAAAACAAAAAGCTTCCCACCTTAGACAGTTCATTTTTTTATAGTGTTAATTTACTCATATAATATGCTACTGCTTTAAGTGATTGATTAAAGTTGCAATTTAATGACAATTTGACCCCTTAACTTTAAGGATAATCCAGTGAAACCCGTGATTTTTCCCTAGTACTAATTAGCCCACTATTAAAAAGTCACTGTTTCAATTAAGAAACTTCTCACTGTTTCAATGAGAATTTATTCCTCAACATGCGGTTTCACAGTTAGTTTATGAAAATAAGCTTTGAAAAATCATATTTTATAACGCTAACTTTTCATTGATTGACAATGAAAAAATCCTCTGTTTCTACTAGTGTACCACGTTGCTTGCAAAATTTTCAGTTAAAGATGTATTTCTTCTTCTTTAAATTAGTTGATTTTAACTATCAAATTATATATATATTTTTTAATCAAACTAGTCTTAATGTGTTCCAAAATTAAGAACCGAATTGGTACATTAAATAGCACTCCCTACCCTATACTAATTAAAGTATTGAATTCAAATGCTACTAATGAATCAAGATAATACAACGAAAATTATATTACATAGAGTAGGGGAATAGAATTTCATAGCTTTCATTTTTTGTGTTCTAAATGCCCAAAAAGAAGAAGTTTTAAACAATAGAAAATTGATACAACTAATAAAAGAGAAGGAAGAAAAAGCAAACTAAAGATGCATACTCAAAAAGTTCCCGCATCCAAGGAGAGGAAAAGCAAAAAGGGGTCGTAAAATATGCAAATAGTTATACTCATCCCTTAGGACTCAGCGTCTTTATTTCATGACCTGAGTAAGACAATCAAAGATTGTTAGTTTTTGCACGACTTCAAGTTTCATCATCAACAATCAATCGTTTGTGGGCTGTTACACTCATTCTTCTTATAAATTCAACATCTTTATTGATGCTTTTTCACCATCATATTGGCTCTTACCGACCTTTGGATGACCTAAAGGTTTTGAGCCTCATAGACTTATTTCATTAAATTTCAATTTGGGTATTTGATTCAAAAAGTTTCCGGCATCCAAGGAGAGGAAAAGGAAAAAAGGGTCGTAAAGTATGTAAATAGTTATACTCATCTCTTAAGGACTCAATGTCTTTGTCTTATGATCCAAATCCAACCGCAAAAGTTGTTTGTTTTAGCACGACTTTTAATAGCTATCGAGTTTCATCATCAACAATTAATCGTTTGTGGGTTGTTACACTTATTCTCCTCAGAAATCCAGCATCTTTATTGGTGTTTTTTCACCATTATATTGACTATAACCGACCTTTGGATGACCCAAAGGTTTTGAGCCTCACAATCTTATTTCATTAAATTTCAATTTGGGTATTTGATTCAGAAAGTTTCCGACATCCAAGGAGAGGAAAAGGAAAAGGAAAAAGGGGTCGTAAAATATGCAAATAGTTATACTCATTTTATACGGACTCAGCGCCTTTATTATATGATACAACTCCAACTGCAAAGGTTGTTCATTTTAGTACGACTTTTAATAGTTATCGAGTTTCATCATCAATAATCAATTGTTCGTAAATTATTACACTCATTCTCCTCGCAAATTTAGTATCTTTATTGATGTTTTTTCACCATCATATAGGCTCTAATCCAACCTTTGGATAATCTAAAGGTTTTGAGCCTCGCGATTTTATTCCATTAAATTTCAATATGGATATTTGATTCAAAAAACTTCCCACATTCAAGGAGAGGAAAAGGAAAAAGGGATCGTAAAATATGCACAAAGTTGTACTCACCCTTTAGGGACTCAGTGTCTCTATTTCATGTCCAACAATCAAAGATTGTTTGTTTTAGCACGACTTTTAATAGCTATCGAGTTTCATCATCAACAATCAATTATACGTGACGGATTGTTACACTCATTCTCCTCAGAAATTCAGCATCTTTATTAATACTTTTTAACCATCATATTGGCTCTAACCGACCTTTGGATGCCCTAAAGGTTTTGACCCACACAATCTTATTCATTAAATTTCAACCCCAAAAGCATATCAACAGTTGAATCCTTAACTTAATTTTATATATAATCGTTAATTTTTCACTCTTATTTAAATATGAGGTTAATTTTAAATTCCTGTGAACTCCATACAAGTTGAATAGTGTCTATAATTGATGGATTGTTACTATTTAGATGAATTTTGACAAGGAGCATGTCATTATTTCTTAAAGAAATCAAATTAGAAAGAAAAGGTGGTGTTTCATCACATATATTTCGATATAAAATTGATTAGTTCTCTTACATAATATGAACCTAACCAAAAGATTCATGATAAAAGTAAAATCCATTCATGTCATGTTTTGTCCCAATTGGTGCTTTTTGGTTGATAGAATAATCAAAAGTTATATAGTTCATCACTTCAATGTTGATAGCTTTGAGGATGCATTTTTTAACTTTTCAAAATTGCATAATTTTTTTTTGTCATCATCATTAATCATAATAACAAGATATCTTGTATAACTTCATAAGTAAAATCTGAAAAAGTAATGTGTGTACGACTATGCAGTATTATCCTTACCTTATGAAAATACAAAAAATATTTTTACTATATCCTCGACTCAAATATCAAATAGTGAGTATTTTGCTCTCATTGTCTACGAATTATAGAAGTCTACAACTAGTATTTCAAAATTATTTAATAATTTCAGTTCTTTGATAATCGAAAAAATTTAGAGGTACAAGCAAAATAACTGTCATGTGACTAGGAGGTCATGAACTTAAGCCATAAAAACAGTCTCTAATAAGAATATAAGATAAGACTGCGTATAATAGATACTCATGATCCTTCCGAAAATTTAGTGTACCAAACTGCCCTTTTTTCTAAAAGAAAATTTAGAGTCATCATAGTGTTCAACCATAAAGTTAAGGGGAGAAATTAGAATAAAACCAAAAAGTTAATTAAAGTAATTAATTAAGAGAAAAAAAACAGGTGGTTTATTTAAGCCAAAAAAATGAAAAAAACAAAGAAGCACATTTTCCCAACTGACACGTGTCAGTGTCCCCATGAATGGGTGCAGCAAAGCAATTTGCTTGAGGGGACGCACTCACTACTTAAAAGCGATCTAGTCAAACTCCAAGACTGTCAAAAATATATTTAAATAAATAAATAAAAATTTAAAAGTTTTTATTTTTATTTTTTTGCGAAAAAATAAGAATTAGGGGATAATATAAAAAAAAATAAAAAAGGAATAGAGTACACAAAAACATATACACACTAACACACACACATACAGCACACACTGTCCTAGTTATTGACCAGTCAATTTTCTTAGCTGCTACCTTTTTTAAAAGGCAAAGGTCCCAATTCCAACCCTTCCTAATATTTGTACTTTATTTCTTTGTTGTAAATTCATTTTTCAATAACTATAGACTTTTATTTTAATGCAAGGATTTAGGTAATATATGATGGGAATATAATACGTATTGAACAATAAATCGAATGATAATTTTATTATAATATTATTTAAATAAAAATAATTTTAATATTTTAAAAAATAACTCTAATTGATAATTTTTTAAAAAATTAATTAAAAAATTAAACATCTATTTTTAGTATAATTGATAAATAAAAATGGATGGAGAGAATAGTATATAAAAATGTCAAGATTTTCAGTCCAAGCCTTTGCAACAAATAGTTAAAAAAGAAAAGTTTAAACTTCTTCGTTCTAATTTATATTTCATTATTCGATTTAGCACATTACTAGACTATATGTTTATAGTTCCTATTGTAATATCTGTTACCTCCAAAAATAAAAATAAAACATTATTTATATTCACATGAATGACATGTTTGATACTTTTTAACTTTAATTAAAGTATGGTAAAGTGTAAATTCTCTCATCTTCTTTGAATTAACGTTATTTTATATTGGTAAAATCATTATAAGAATATCTACATCTCAACGGTTTCATTTTTAAGTCAATATTGGAGGTGTGTAGGTACATTTCCTTTGTTCTTTTCTTTTTTCACTTTATGACTAAAATGAGACAATTTAAGTTATATTTATAATTTCAATATGAATTTTTTATATTGATAAATTAACTTTTATTTGTTGTAACTAATAATCAATAACAATAATATATTCAGTATATTTTTCATAAAGTAGGGTCTGAAGAAGATAAAATATACGTAGTTCATATCACTACCTCAAATAAAATAGAGAGGTTTCCGATAAACCCTCGACTCAAAAGAAACACATAAATTATATTCTCAAATAATTATCTCTTAACAAATCATATAAACATATAGTTACTCTAGTAGCACAATTAATATTTTTATAATGATATTGTTGATCTAGATAATTTATGACTAACATACAATAACAACAACAACAACAATAATAATAATATTGTACCCAATGAAATTTCTTAAATAGAGTTTGACGAGAATACAATGTATACAAATTTTATCACTACTATGTGAACGTAGAGAGTTTCTCTCAAAAAACCCTCGACATGACTGCTATAAAGATCATATAATATAGGTTGATATGAAAGATTATTTTTTTTGAAAAAACACTTAGTTGTTATGATAAAAATATCATTATAAAAATACTATCTTTTTCTTTTATTTCGTCTCAAAAAATTGTCACCTTACTTAATATAATTAGAATAATTGAAATTGTAAATTTTCACTTATTCTTAATGAAATGATATACAATCTAAAAAATATTTAATAATAATTTTAAATTATAAATTTTAAGCTTATTTTTTAAATATCATGATAAATTAAATAATGCCACGTAAAATGTAAAGAGAAAAAAGTACTATCAGTTACGAAAATGTTTAAATGATTGTATAGTATTAGCTTTTGAAAAAGTGTATGATAATTAGGAAAGAGTCATAGTAATTTATATCCCCAAGACTACGCCGCACGTTACAGTTTGACCATCTGACCCCATCTTTGGGTCCTTTATTATAATCGCCCAATTAATATTCATCCCTGACCCTCTAACCTAAACTCCCTTCCTACACTCCAAAAAGCCAATTCCACCTTTTTTGTCATGAAACTTTTTCTTTTAAAAAATAAAAAATAAAAAAATTATAGGATATTTAATCATAAGAGATTTTAAATATAATATAAAATTTGCATTTAAAAAAAATAAAAATAAGTGAATATTTTTATTTTTTTTAATTAAATTTCTCTTATATAAAGTTGTAAGAAACTTCAATTTAATTTTATGCCAAACACAACTCAAACTCGAACTTGAATAAATATTAATTTTCATAACCAAGTGTCTGCCTAAAGTAAAAATAATATGAAATATCTTAATAGCATGTTTTTTCGGTTGCCTTGATATGTTTAAAACTATAAGATTAATTTATTTTTAGTATATTTATATATTTTTAATTAAAGAGTATAAAATTATAAAGTTTTTTTTATTAAATCTAATATCAAGTAAAAATAGATAAATAAATTAAAACGGAGAAATAATTATTAATGGGAATATTCAGTAAAAAAAAAAAAGAAAAACCGGATATCTCGGTGGCATTGGACTTTGGACCACAATACACGTGTGGTCCACGAGCTTTTCTGGTCAAAATTACTGTCTATCACCGGTAAATCAAGTTTTTCCTTTTTCCAAATAAATTTATGCCTATAACATTTTCTATATTTCTGCTATTGTAGAAGAAAATATTGAATGTAAGACAACAAATGCACATTGAATTGTTGAAAGTTTAAGTACCGTATTAAAGATGCTAGTAATAGCATGACGTCAAATATGCTTGATAAAAGTGTATAAACTTTGAAAATAAAATAAAATAAAATAAAGTGCAAGTACATTATCGAGGCCAAGGCGGTTTGGAACATTAAAATTTTCGCTATACATTAGATTCATGAAAGGGCTGAATCAAAAGAGTTAATTATACAATTTTATATTATATTTTTGCAAGAGACTGTTATCTAAGGTGGAGCTATCCTTGGATTAAGTGAAAAATTATGTCAGATATATATAATTAAAATTATTTTGTATGTATATATAATAGATGTTGAATTCTCTCGGTTAGCTCATACGTTCACTTACACATTCCCTTAGTGACTCCGCCACTTATGTTACTTCCTATCGAAAATAACTTATTTATTTCTCTTTGCGGTAGTAATACTAGCGACGTATATTCTATTTTCCTCACACTCACTTAATAAAAAAATACTGAATGTATTATTATTATTATTATTATATTTTTACAAAAGACAATTTTCGATTATATGACACCTTTACAATTACTTCAAAGCTAATGGGTACATACTAAATATAGGGAAAATAAGCTAAAATATATGCTTAAATAAAATTATAAAAAAATTAATTTTATAGATTTTTCAGGAGAAAATTGAGTCCATAAACCTTCTCAAGTTTTTAATTAAAATTTAAAAAATTAGAATAAGTGGATCCCATAATATTTCTAAGTTAAAAAAATAAAATTACTTGAATAACTGGAATAATTATTCGATAATTATATTAGTTGTTTCAATAACTTTGTATAGTTATCAAATAATTTTAATAATTATTGAACAATTTTATAAAATTATTAAACAACTATCAAAGTAAAGTTATTGAAACAAAAATATTTTAAATTTTTTTTTTTTTTTTATCACTTTCACCTAATTTTTAAAACTTAAAAAAACTACACTTAATTGAAAATTTATTTGTCCCTTTTGATCAAATGCCGTTTTCCAGGTATAAGTTGGCCCATGTCCATTGGGGTTGTGGGTAGAGGGGTAGGGGGCTCACACTCAAAAGAGGTAGCTGTTCTTCCCTTTTTTGCCCTTTTATTTTTCTCTCTCACTTTTGGCTAAGGTTTTTACTTTAACTTCTTTCTATATAATTTTTTTCTCTTTTCTTGATCTAAATCTTATATTTTTCTTTCAAAGTTTAAATCTTTGATATCTTTTCTTTGTGTTTTTTTTGTTTTCTTTGATTTTAATTGTTTTTTTGGGTATATTTTTGTTGATTGGAATGATTTCAATCTTTTGGTGGTTGAAGGGTAAGTGAGAAAAGTGAGTAACTTTGGTATTGAAGAAGGGATATTTGGGAAAAAGATTTTGTCAAGTGATAGTTTTTTTTGATGATGATAATGATGGTGAAAATGAGCACTATGGTTCTTTTGACCAGAGAAAAAGAGTTTAGTAGATAAAAGAAAAAGATGTCCCCTCCTGTCAAATCTTGGTTGTAATTGTCAAATGTGCAAAAAAGAAAAGAGTAGACAAAAGAGTGCAAAGACTGTTCTTTTCTTTTTCTCTTTTTTCATCCACACGCTTCATTTTTTGCCTCTAAATTGATGTTGTTGTTGAAAAATATTTGTTTGTTTTGCTAGTTTTGGCTGAGTGACGGGGGGTAGTGAAAATGCCTATGTATGTGCCATCTAGGGGGAGGGGAGAGGAGTTTGATGTGGGTGGTGGTGGGCAGGTGTTGGATCTGGAAACTGCTGTTAAAGATGGGATTTTGGGTGGTGGGGGTGGGGTGGTGGGGGTGCATGGTGTAGGTGGTGGAGAGAAGAAGTTGAGTTTGAAGAAAATGATGGAGGAACTTGATTCAATTGAAGTTCCATCCGTGTTCATTTGTCCAATTTCTTTGGAACCAATGCAAGATCCAGTGACCCTTTGTACTGGACAAACATATGAGAGGTCTAATATTCTTAAATGGTTCTCTTTGGGTCATTTTACTTGTCCCACAACAATGCAAGAGTTGTGGGATGATTCAATCACACCTAATAGTACTCTTCATAAGTTGATTTATAGTTGGTTTTCTCAGAAGTATTTGGCTATGAAAAAGAGGTCTGAGGATGTGCAAGGAAGGGTTTTGGAGATTTTGGAAACCTTGAAGAAGGTTAAAGGTGAGGCTAGAGTTCAAGGTTTAAAGGAACTTAGACAAGTTGTCAGTGCTCATGATTCAGCCAAGAAAACAGTGATAGATAATAGTGGTGTTAGTTTAATTACTTCACTGTTAGGTCCTTTTACCAAACATGTTGTTGCTTCTGAGGCAATTGGTATTTTGGTACACTTGGATCTGAATTCAGATGGGAAGGCTAATTTGATGCAACCCAATAAGATTTCCTTGATGGTGGATACTTTGAATGAGGGATCTATTGATACCAAGATAAATTGTACGAAATTGCTCGAAATGTTGATGGAAGGGAAGGATTCAGAGTGGGAAGTGTTGTCAAGTTTGAGTCTTTTGGTAGGATTATTGAGATTAATCAAAGATAAGAGACACCCTAATGGGGTGTTGTCTGGTCTGAGATTGCTTAGTTTGATATCATCGCACGAATCACTGAGGAATTCGATTGTTGGTATTGGGGCAGTCCCCCAATTGGTGGAAGTATTGCCTAACTTGAATGCTGAATGCTTAGAGTTAGCTTTGGTTATCCTTGAAGCCCTGTCTACCCTTCCAGAGGGAGCATTGGCATTGATGGATTGTCGTAGCACTATCCCGAATATGGTGAAATTGCTCATGAAGGTATCAGAGAGCTGTACTCAATTTGCGTTGTCGATTCTATGGGCAGTGTGCAAACTTGCCCCGGAGAAATGCTCATCTGTGGCTGTTGAGGCAGGTCTAGCAGCCAAGTTGTTGCTTGTTATTCAAAGTGGATGCAATCCCGTACTGAAACAACGGTCCGCTGAGCTCTTGAAACTATGCAGTCTAAATTACTCAGAGACCATCTTCATTTCCAAGTGTAAGCTTACCAAGACAATGCAATGAGGTACCATGGTGTTGTTCATACAGTTCTATATACCCGCAAGGGCAAGGTGCTCAACAGCTCGCGGAATCTGTATAATTGGGAAAGAAGGTGCCGACTTGTACATATTAAAGAGCTTTAGCTCTCCATGAAAAAGGATTCATAATGTGGATTATAGATAAAGTGCTTATATCAGACTCTCGTTAGGTGCCTTCCATTTGATCTTTCCGCTGAGGTTTTCTAATAACGTAAGGCACACCGTGGTTTCAAATTGATTCTTCAAATCTTTGTAGTCAGTTAGACTGGCGATTTGATTGCCCCGTTGCTATAATTGAATGCTATAGATCATATTTGCTATGTAAAATGATGGGGGTGGCAAAATGTGGAAGAATGTCCGGGCAAAGGCAGCTGTGTTTGAAATTGTAATTGTACACATTTGTTTAGGAATTCTCCGAGTCTATCCCAATTCCCAAATTTTCCCCAATTATTTTTAGCAAGTCCTTAGTGACTTTCACTTTGCTCGATCGGAATGTATCACTTGGGAGTTCTTTTTTTCCTTGCGGAGATTGTCATTTGTAAAAAGAACAACATTTCCAATATGAAAACAGCATTCGAAATTGATTCAATTTTCCCTTCTTAATTGTTGTTTTAGCTTTTAGTTATTATGTTTGATCTACTCTGCTTCTTTTCGACAGCGCACTGTTTTGAGTGATGATTCGCCCCTTTCCCTTGGTGAACTTTAAAGTTTACTTGGTGTTCTGTTCTTCTATTCAGAATCTTGATATGTAATGAGCAGTTCTTGAACGTTAAAGATTGTTCTTTGAGGATGGTGGTACTTGAGTTTTCAATAAAGAGTACTCCTGTTGTTTTGCTGATTGGAAATTCTGTCAGGATACCTTTCTCTTTCTTTCTAGCTTGTTTGTGTGGTAAGAAAGGAAAGAGAAGGAAAAAAAATTAGAAAGAGGACTTGAACTGAACTGGAACTTTCATGTTCCATTAAAGTCCTGGTAATAATGGCACTAAACAAGAAAAATAGCACTAGCATAGAGTCACTGTCATGGATCTCATAATGCATATGAAACTAAGTGAAAAACTCCAAAAAAAGATGTGGAGGAACAGGTGAAAACAGAACAGATTCCAATGATGTAATAAACCCCAAGTTTCAAAGCTTTCCCCTTCAGCTCTTGGTCCCTGCCTTAAGCATGCAGACACAATTGGTAAGAAGAGGGGTAGGTGAAATGTCTACAAGAAAACTACTACTCAAATAAGCACTGGTCAGGTTCGAATTTCCATGTGTATTTCGCTTGTGGGAGATATCAAGTATTTCGTCAATATGTGTGTCTACCTTCCTGAGGTAGGGGTACGTGCTGCATATACACTACCGTCTTAGTAGTTGTAGTCAGGGTGCGTGGAAGCTTATCAGGGCACACTATAACAAAGAATGAAGAAACTGCATCCAAGGACATATCCTAATAGTCAATTCAAGTCTTGAAGATCAAAGTTATTTGATACTTGTGCAACAAAGCACAAAATAATCGGTGAAATTAATCGACAAATGCGATGTGACCAGGAGAATTGCCATTCTTGTAGTTAACAAGACTTGTCCAAATGGTCAAAATTATGAATTTCAAGATTTGGAAACACGTGCAGATGAGGTATTTTATACTCCCATGTCCTCAGAGAAGTGTATTCCTAGGGTACTAATATGGCTTTCTTTTCATTTTTGCCTTGGAAGGAGAGGGTATGAAGATACCCCACACCCCACGTACTCTTTTCTTAGCCCAAGAAAAGGAAAGCAGATATAAAAAAGAAAGAATGGGTGATGGGGGTGGGGTGGGGGATTTGAAAAGGGACAAACAGCTTACCTTAAAAGGAGAGGAGGTAGAGAAAGACAAGTTAGTAGTCTTTGTTGGCATTGCAAAATAGGAACTTTGACTGAGATCTATGGACTTAATAAAAGTGAGCAAATTTTGCTGATAAAAGCATACTACTTACTGCCTGTGGTCTTGGAGGTGAACCCCATTTTAAGCCTTTTCTTTTTAGCATAGCAAGTATGTGTTGTGGACACATACATTTTGAAAGCTGGACAGAGCTCTGAATTGGGCACTTTTTCTAAAGGTGAAAGAACATTGTTTGCTTGTTTGCATACTTACCTTTGGGCAAAACCTAACAGGAACTACTCTTTTCTTTTCGAATTCAGATAATGGAGGTTTACGAATCAGCTTGCATGTCCCTAGATTGATATATGTTATACGCAACTCTATCCATCAAGATTTAGATGAGATTATCAAACTAGGTCGTCATATACCTTAAGAGCAATGTATCTCTCGCTTTTGGCATAACGCTTCCCAGTAGAAGGCTAGCATGATGGCTTATTAGCTCGGTGGTAGATCATGCTCTTGATAATTGTGTGCCGTTATGCCTGAGGGGTGAGGGTTTCAGTCACATGGATAGTTCAATTTGTTCATCGAAAAATTTCATTGCGAGGAGTCAACAAAGAGAAGGAAAACATGTCAACAACATCAATATGTGGATAAATTGTTCTCGGACTGAACACAATAACAACTATTAGATTAACAGAAAGAACTAGAAAACTAACACTTGACGAACGGAACAGAAAATAGATTGTTTGCGCTCACTTACGATTTAAATAAAAGAAAATGAAATCCTATAAATAGCTCTTGAAGTTCATTTAAATATACTGTTTTTCTTTTTACTGTTTCCTATGAAAAAGTTATATAACTAAGATAACATTTGAAATTAAAAATTCCTGGAGCAGACGTATAAATTCACATTTCATAACTCAGAAGGACCACTTTTTGTATATTGACTAAAATAACTAAAAGTGATAATGGTATTTCATGTATATACATTTTCCAAGGCCAAGGATTAAATGTATTTTCAACTAACAAAATTTTCAAGCCTAAATGCATATAGTAAAGTCACAATCAACATGACTCATTTGTTTGCTCTCTACGCATTTGAACAATTAATACTATAAAATTTTGCAAAAAGAGCCACTGTTTTGGTCATAGGCTAACAAATCTAACAATTCGAATTTAATGGACATTTCTTTAATTTCATTTACTGGTTGAAGTTGAATTATTGCTTGTGGAGCCAAAAATTTCATACTGCAATAAAAGAGTTTGAGATCTGAATGCTCTTTTAATGCACACTATAGTTATTCAAAATTTTTGCATTATTTTTTTTTTATACTTAGCTTTCACTTGGATTAATTAATTTAATTAGGCACACGATCCAATGAGGATTCAAAATATCTTTGGTGTCACGTGTGCTTAGGACTAAATTTCATTTTTCATTTACTTAAATAAATTACATTTTCTAATACTAATGTTACAGAAATCTAGATTATTTTTTTTTGAAAATGTTTTATCCTGTGTGCGAGAACAATTATGATAAATTAAACTGTGAGAGTAATTAGTGATTATTACAGATCTAACTTCGATTATGGTACCTGTCTGATGCGTTTAACGTATAAGACAAAATAATGTGTATAAGATAGTATCATTAATTGAGAATTTGTTACTTTATCATTTTTATAATTTATATTTATATACGTGAGCTCGTTCACATTGTGGTCCCAAATTCAATAAAAAAAAAAAAAACCTATGATTGCCTACATGTTACTCTTCTCGGACCATACTTATGAGATTAACATTGTTTTTGATACTATTAGTTTTATTTTCAGTATAAATAATACTTAGGAAAATCTATTTATATTGGCACCTCTTATATCAAATTAAACTAAATATTAGTTAATTGGTTTTGAATGTTCTTCACTTTGTATTTTCTATATAATTATGTGTCATCTAACTATATATTTATTTCAACGCACGTTTCTGATCTTTTAGGTTTTAGTTTAATTAATAAATAGTATGTACTTGTCCAACAAAAAGATGACATAGTCCACATTAAAAAAATAATTAAACTTTGTTTCTCAAGTTCCTCGAAAACATTCAAAAACCAATTCTTGAATTTTTCCAAAACTGAGTTCGTAAGCTAAAACAAATTGCAAGAACTCTAAAACGTCACATCCGATCTTTATTATGCTATTTAAGGTAAAAATATTGAGTCACATTCTCAGTTCCTTTAGACGTTTGGCAATTGTCATGATGCATGGAATGGAAGATTCATTAAAGAAAAAACACTATCAATATTCTTTTTATGCACAAAGCTTCCATAAGAAATATCCTGTCGTTTATCAGCGCTTGATTGAATTTCTTCACTTTGATATTCGGAGCACTGGGCAGAAATCACATTGCGTGAATAGGGAAATTTTACTCTTTCACCACAGCTCTAGTTTGTGAAAATTCATCGTTACATTTATCTTATAATTTTATCATGCCCAAAAGAAATTTACTTAAATGAAAGAAGGTTTAGAGTGAAGGGCAAAAATACATATAAAGCATTCTTATTCTTATTTTATTTCTTTTAATTCATATATACACAATCAAATATAAAATTTTTTTTATCTAAACTATCACCAACTATTTACCACAAAACATACAGACTATTAATTACTATTGTGTTAAAATATATACCCAAAAAGAAATTTAATTAAATGAGAGAAAATTAACTCAAAGAAAAAAACAATTTCATCATGGTGAGTGAGCCAGTGCCCCAAATCGTCATTACCGGGTCCGGGTGTCTCGCATAACTTTTTACAAAGCCACCGAATCAGATAAGCTCATATAATATTTTCTTTTATTTTTATTTATCACATTCGGCTTGATATATTAAGTAAAAAATAATTATTAATATAATTATTTATTATAGTATTTTTATTAATTGATATTTATTATTTATTTTAAAATAAATTTTAAAAAATGAATAATTAACATTAAATATAAAATGAAATTTAAAACTTATTTTTCTTAATACGTTAAAAATAATAAATAAAAATAAAAATGTAATTTAAAAATAAATGCAAAGTAAAGGTCCCTTCAATGACTAGATGTAGGCCCCAAATCCACGTCACAACAATTCCCAAATAACCCACACAAAAAAAAATAAAAATAAAAAATCAACCAACAATAATCATCACCAACCAACCAAATTTTTTTTTTAATCAAAATTGAAAGGCAATATCTTCTTCCTTGTTCTTCATCGATCCAATCAAATACCCTCTCGTAAAGCCATCATGTCATGGCTTGCTCGTTCCATATCCAACACTCTCCGTCTCGACGACGACGACGAACACAAACATCAACAACAACAATTATCCAATCACAATTCTCAAAACGACGTCGTAACGCCTGATGTTGACGAAGACGCATCGACATACGAAGACATCGATTTATTAGAAGAACGATCTAATAACGATTACAATTCTGATGATAATGATGATCGTAACCGAAGCGTTAAGGAAGATTTATCTGAATTTAAAGAAACCCTAACGCGTCAGTTATGGGGTGTCGCTTCATTTCTCGCTCCTCCGCCTCCACCGCCTCCGCCGCCTCCACCGCCGCGGAAACCGGATCTATTTAAGACGGATGCGGAGTTAATTGATCGACCTGAGTTGATTGGTGGATCCGATGAGGAAGAAGCGGAATATGTTGGGAATTCGGATTATCAGGATGATGATGTGGTGGAGAGTGAAGGAGGTGATGCTGTTGGAGTGACGGAGGAAGTTTTGGCTTTTGCTGCTAATATAGCGCATCATCCCGAGACGTGGTTGGATTTTCCGTTTGCTGATGAAGAAGAATTTGATGGTTTTGTATATCTTCCCTTTTTATTATATTGATGTTTTTGGGTGCAAAGATAAATTGATTGATTTGTTGTTGGTTAAGATATTCGTAGAATGGATGGTGCATAGTGTAAAATTTGATTAGGATATTAGTCGTGTTAACTTCGGTAATAGTATTATAGGGCAACAGGATGTTCAGCTGCAAGTTTGAGTTTTTCTTATTGGAGAAGTTCTGAGGAACTGGTGTTAGTATATTGAATAGGGTGGGTGATCTTTTGGCTTATTTCTAGGCTGGGAATCGGATTTATGACTAAGAATAGACAATTGATGTGCCCGAGAAGAGGGTCATTCGGAAACAACCTTTCTACCTCCATGAGGTAAGAGGCAAGGTCTGCGTACACTCTACCCTCCTCAGGCTCCACTTGTGGGATTTCACTGGAATTTTGTTATTGAGCATACACAAGTAGTGTCTCTGATTGAGAAAAATATAGGCAAGTAGTGTCAAGTATAGAGTATCTTTCTTTGGAAGTATGGAAGTTATGTAGTAAACTTGAAATTCTAGACATGCTTGAAAAGTGTATTTTTTGGTTTGATGCTGTTTGGGAAAGTTTATGCTTTGGTTTCATTTGGACTTGTTAAATATCCAATTACGGCATTCATATATGTGCTTGATGAGTCCTAAGATGTGGGAATAGGAGTCAATGGATTATTTAGTTGGTCAGAGGAAGTATATCTTTCGAGAACTTGTCGGATTTAATGTAAAGCCTGAATTTTTTGTTCGTTCTCGTAAAGTTACAAATGTCAGTTTTTAGATAGAACCTAGAACTTTTAGTTTTCTAATGTTATTGACTTTATAAATCACCGTACCAACTCATGTTATGTCAAACTTGTACCTATGTGCAAAGTTCTTGTATAGTCTGTTTTGGTCCTTACAGATGCTTAGCTCAAAGGTTTTGACGTCTTTGTTACGTGTAAGAACCTGAACTATACATGAGTTTGTGAGTTGATCTATCCCTTTCACCAACGTTAAGCATTTTATGCTTGACACTATATGGTAATCAAATGAAATCATTCTATTCTCTTTCTCTAATAACTAACCGTACAACTCACGTTGTGCCAAACTTGTATCTTTGTTCAAAGTTCTTGTTTAGTTGGTTTTGGCCCTTACAGATGCTTAGCTCAAAGGTTTTGTCGTCTTAGGTACGTGTAAGAACCTGAACTATACATGTGTCTTTGAGTTGATCAATTCCTTTCGCGAGTGTTTAGCATTTTATGCTCGGCAGTAGACACTATATGGTAATTAAATGAAATCATTCTATTCTCTTTCTCTAATAACTAACTGTACAACTCACGTCATGCCAAACTTGTACCTATGTGCATAGTTCTTGTTTAGTCTGTTTTGGCCTCTACAGATGCTTAGCTCAAAGGCTTTGTCGTCTTCGGTACGTGTAAGAACCTGAACTATATATGTGTCTTTGAGTTGATCAATTCCTTTAATGTTGGACATTTTATGCTTGACATTATATAGTAAATAAATGAAATCATTCAATTCTCTTTCTCTAGTAACTAACTGTCCAACTCACGTTATCCCAAACTTGTACCTATGTGCAAAGTTCTTGTTTAGGCTGTTTTGGCCCTTACAGATGCTTAGCTCAAAGGTTTTGTCGTGTTCGTTACGTGTAAGAACCTGAACTATACATGTGTTTGTGAGTTGATCTATCCCTTTCACAAATGTTAAGCATTTATGCTTGACACTATATGGTAATTAAATGAAATCATTCTATTCTCTTTCTGTAATAACTAACCGTACAACTCACGTCGTGCCAAACTTGTACCTATGTGCAAAGTTCTTGTTTAGGCTGTTTTGGCCCTTACAGATGCTTAGCTCAAAGGTTTTGTCGTCTTCGGTAAGTGTAAGAACCTGAACTATACATGTGTCTTTGAGTTGATCAATTCCTTTCGCCAGTGTTTAGCATTTTATGCTCGACAGTAGACACTATATGGTAATTAAATGAAATCATTCTATTCTCTTTCTCCAATAACTAACCGTACAACTCACGTCGTGCCAAACTTGTACCTATGTGCATAGTTCTTGTTTAGGCTGTTTTGGCCTTTACAGATGCTTAGCTCAAAGGTTTTGTTGTCTTCATTACGTGTAAGAACCTGAACTATCAATGTATTTGTGAGTTAATCAATTCCTTTCGCCAATGTTAAGCATATGCTTGACACTATATGGTAATTAAATGAAATCATTCAATTCTCTTTCTCTAATAACTAATCGTACAACTCATGTTAGGCTAATCTTGTACCTATATGCAAAGTTCTTGTTTAGGATGTTTTGGCCCTTACAGATGCTTAGCTCAAAGGTTTTGTCATCTTCTTTACATGTAAGAACTTGAACTATACAGGTGTCTGTGAGTTAATCAATTCCTTTCGCCAATATTAAGCATTTTATGCTCGACACTATATGGTGATGGAATCATTCAATTCTCTTTCTCTAATAAACATGATAAACTACCATGCAGTTTAATCCCATAGGCAGTACTCGCAACATGTCTCCCTCCCAAGATCATCAACAACAACACACCCAGTATATTCCAGCAAATTGGCATTTGGGGAGAAGTAGGTGTATGCAGTCTGTACCGCTAGCTTAGAGGAGGTAGAGAGGTTGTTTTCGATAGACCCCGACTCAAGACAAAAATAGTCTATAAAAGGAAATAGTACAGGAACAAATAGGTATATGTATCAACACAACAACAAAAAATAACATAAAGAAGACTTATCTCAAAGTAATACTACAATCGATCTATCCTAAACAACAAACATTACCAAATTTCCACAAGCAAGACACTACAAGCATAACACTATGACTACTAGCACAAATACCAAAACATTGCACTCCCTCCTACTAACCTTCTACCCTAGTTCGCATCCTCCACACCTTTTTATCTAGGGTCATGTCCTCGGTATGCTGTAGCTGTTCCATCTTGTGTCTAGTCTCCTCCCTCCAATATTTCTTCAATCTACCTTTTCCTTGCCTGTATGCATCCATAATTAACACACACACCTCCGCACTGGAGCATCCATGCACCTCCTTATCACATGTCCAAACCATCTCAACCTCGCTTCCCGCATCTTAACATCCACCAAAACCACTCTCATCTTATCTCAAATAACCTCATTTCTAATCCTATCTTTCCTGGTAAACCCACACATCCATCCTAGCATCCTCATATCCGCCACCATCTTTTGGATGTGAGAGTTCTTGATCGGCCAACGCTCTGCCCCGTACAATATAGGTCTGACCGCCCCTTGTAAAACATACCTTTAAGTTTAGGAGACACGTTCTTATCACACAAGACACCGGACGCGAGCCTCCATTTCATCCACCCTGCGCGAATACGGTGAGTGACATCCTCGTCAATTTATCCATTTCCCGGGATCATAGACCCACCCAAAATACATAATAATATAGCTACAAAAAGTGAAAAGAAAATGAAGAGAGAGAGAGAGAGAGAGAGAACTAAAATGGTAGAAGTCCTCTTTCTCCCGCGACTAGATTTTATGAGAATGCCTGGAACTGTTGAATTTATGTCTGTGCTACACCTACAAGTAAGCAAAGAATGTCTGTGCTTCAAACTAGCTTAGAAAGTAGGGAGATATATGGATCAAAAGCTCCAAGCATAAGAGGAGTAACGGCGTTCATCGGGATGGGCCTTTTGGTCAAAGCATGACGCATGAGTTTGAATATAATGAAAATTCAGCAGCAGAGATACCTTCCATAGCATATTTGGAAGTGATCATATCTTTCAATATCTGACAGTAGTTTCGAGCAATATATTTGCATTTATGGAATAGATGTTTTTTACCCGTATTCCTGCTGCAACTTACATAAACAAATTTCCACCTAGAAGAGCAATAACTACAATCAATACAAGTTTACTCTGAATTTACAAAGAGCAACTTGTGTAATAGAAGTCCAGAACTTGCAACGAACCTCCAGCAGCAAGTTTCTAGAAAGGGAATGAAAAAGAATAGAATGATTACAGTGAACAAGGTCGGCAAAACAAACAATCTAAGTGTTTGCTCTGAACTGTTATTGTCAACGGAGGATTGATATAGTTTTTTCACAGAGAGAAGAAGGGTGTTTGGGGGGTGTTTTTTTTGGGGGTGGGGGTGGGGGGGAGCAGGGGGTCCTTCTGTTGCCAGATATTTTCTTTTCCATTTTTGACCAGCATTGTCTATTGAAAGAACTCCTTTAAGCACCCTTGGGCCATTAGTGTAGCCTAGTGTTCAGTGAATTGGATCCCAACCTTGGCATGTAGGTTTCAGATCCGGAAGAGACAAATCACTAGTTGATTTTTCTCATATGTATAGCTTTCATGGGTAGAGTTACTTGGTGCGTGTGGTGGTGAGAGATAGCAGGTAGTTGGTGGACCGAACATCAATGTTTACTAAAAAGTGAACTGTCATAAACAAACAATGATTTATTTTGTGCATCTCGTGGTGTCAAACTGAAAAAAAGAATAAAGAAGAGGTAACTTAGAAATGGAAGTGCAAAAAACCATGCCTATAAACAATTTAAATAAAAATGACCATTGGCCCAAGTAAAGGCAGTGTTCGGTGCATATTGGGTAATTTTGATGAAAAGTGATGGTCCTCGATAACATGTATTTCCTTGTGCTCAAATTGGTTGACGAACTTTTCACGAAGATTAATAAATTATAGAACAAATGGATGGATTTTCTTATTTGAATTCCAGTAGAAATATGACACTCCTAGAGTTTGAAAATGTGAAAATTGTCTCACTTCAAGTTCACATTATATAACACTGTAATGCATGTTGAATGACATATTGATATGTTAGATTTTGCCATTTAAAAGAAGAGGTCATTCTTCTTAGGCGGGCTAAAATTCGGTCAACTAAAATTTGTTAAGGAGCTTGTTGCACTTCTTAAATTGATTATGCAGTTGTTTGAAAAAATTAAAAAATATTAATGCAGTGACATCATGCCTTTGGTTGGATGGAGATTTTGATTTACTTCCAAAAATCAAGTAGCCAACATAACTGACTTTGGTAGATAGTTTTTGTACCTTCTTTGGTTCCTAAGAATTCATCTCTGTTACTCCTTAAATATATAATATGTGATAGAGTTGAGAGCGCATTACCACAAAGTTTAACTTCATTTATGGCATGTGCATTTTGTGAGTATCATTGAAAGAAAAGTTTTCAAGTCATAGTTACAAGCTTATTCTAACAGAAAATATCACATAAAAGTTCAAATTTGTATGGTTGAGTGAATTTGTACTTTCAGTTTTGTGAACATTGTGTGAAATGCTACTCCCATTCATCGCAATTTATTTGACATTCTTCCTGATTTGGACGTGTTAAAGTGTTTGACTCCATTTAATAGTTAATATTATTATATACAATTTGCACAAGTTCAAATTCATCTAAATATTCAAATCTCAAACTTTGATATGATGTTTTCTCTATCAAACTTACTCTTCGTTACTTGATATGTTCTTCCTATACTGATATAGTTCACAAGATAAATTAACATCGTAAACTGCATGTCCATTCAATAGTGTCAAAAGAAGGTGACGAGGGGGGTGTTATTAATATTATATGCCATTATTTTACTTTTTAAAATGTCAGTATTAGAAGCTGGCTCGGACACCATGGTCATAAAAAAATGTCATTATTAGTGTGTCATATCTATTTGGACGGAGTTAATACATGGTAATCATGTTGCTAAGGAAGATCACTTTTCAAGGCATCTATGTATAATACTATTTTGTCACTTAGGTGGTGATGATGATGACCTCTGAAGGAGAAGCTTTTTTATTAATGGAGTTTCTTTCTCCTTTTTTTAGATTTTGAGCTCTCTGATGCCCAACAGAGGCATGCATATGCTGTTGAACGTCTAACACCGAGACTAGCTGCTCTCAGATTCGAACTTTGCCCTGTTCATTTGAGTGAAGGTTTCTTCTGGATGGTCTATTTTGTTCTGCTTTACTCAAGACTGAAAAAGCATGACACTGAGCTTTTGTCTACACCTCAGGTTTGTTAATATTACGCTTCTTGCTTACAGAATCATCATCGCGTGGGGTTATACAATTATGATGAAAATATTTTTCCTTTTTTTGGGAACTAGTAGTGGGGTATCTGGAAGCAGTTTCAGTGATGCAACTTCTATATACACGACCTTTGATGACATGAGCTGTCTATGTGCGCTGATTTTTTTTTCCTTTTTTTGGGGTCATTTCCTTAGCTTGTAGAGGCAAGGGCTATGTGGATGCAAGAACTGCAAAAGAAAACAAAACCAGAGTCAGATTGGTTTGGCATAGGCACATTTCAATCAAAGGATAGCACGTATTCCCCACGTGGAGACTTCGAATCCAACTCATCTGAAGATGCTCTCTCTAGACATGTTGCGCTCCCAAGATCATTTGCTTTTGAACCTCCAACTTGCTACACTTCTGATACTGAAACTGAGAAACACTCAATTGGAAATACAGAGATCCAATTTATTGACAAGGCAGTTACTGAAGAAGATCCACCAAGCAAAATCATTGAAAAGGAGGTGGTAGGTGGTCCATCTTTTAAGCCACCAGTGTTTGATTATGATGAGCATGAGGATGACTGGCTGAAAGACAATTCAGAGTTAGAGGGTTACACAGGTTCTGCTATTGTGAATGAGGAAGATGTTTCGTTTAGTGATCTTGAAGATGATACTGATTATAAAATGCCTATAAAACCCAAATCAGTGTCAATAGATTATAACACAGCACTTAATGTCTTGTGAATTATCTTCAGCTGCCAGGGAGATACTTATTTATCTTTTAGGAGTGAACCCACCTGCATGTCAACCTCTGAGTAATTTGTGGCTCCTAGCGAAAAATGGTAACACTCAATCTCTCCATGGTTCAGGCTTGTTAGGCTGTGTCTTAGCCTGTTCTGGTTTGCAGAAGTTAGCAATTGTGCAATGTCCACTTCTCGTGGTTTTCACTAGTTCCGGGTGTCGATGTTTCAAGTTGGTCGTCCCAGATTCTTATCATCTCTTGAACCTCACAAAATCGATCACAAGATGCTTCTTTACTTGCAGAGTGTGGTGCAAGGCAGTAAGCAGCTTATATTTTATCCATTGCCTACATTCTTTGTGTGTTTTGAGATCATAGCTTAACCATGACCAAAGTAGGGCATGATAGCTAATTCTCATAACTGCGTTTGTATTTGTACATATACATGAATCTCTTACAGCTTGACCGTGCCCTGTAACAAGGCAACGGATATAGTGGGGTGCATGCAAGGACGCGTGACATCCGTATTTTTGTAATTGCATATTGAAGAATATCCCTATTTGGTTTGTTCATCTATCCTTCTTCTTGAAATGAATCTGTGCTATTATCAATGCATCTGCAGTTAGCAAGCTATGCTCTTTATTTACTACATAGGCCTGCTCTTCTTTCTCTCAAGGGTGGTGTAACTGTGAGTTAGAAGAGGATGATTTACTAAAGCAAAAAGGATCCTTTTGCATGTCTGTTTGCTTTTTCTCTTTCCTTGTAATTGGTAAAACATAAGATTCACACACTTCATTAAACCCTTGTACCTTCACAAGAGCATTCCACACCAGCGGTGTTGTTTGACTCTGGGCTCGAGAGTCGCATGATGGGTGACTATTCAGCATGATCCGGAGAGCAACGTCTGCACCGGTGAATGGAAGCCTCCTATCAACCAAAAAGGGTGCAATTCTTCCCACGGTGAAGTCACCATTGACACTGTTCACTATTTAATTGATAAGTCAGTAATAGGTAGTACTATACCCATTAAAATACTCTTTTAACATTTTGCTTTCTGAAAGTCTTAAGAAATTTGAAGTTTCTGTTAACTTTCTTAATGTAATTCATTTGTCGTCTTGTCCGAAGGAAAGCACTATTTAATTGATAAGTCAGTAATAGGTAGTACTATACCCATTAAAATACTCTTTTAACATTTTGCTTTCTGAAAGTCTTAAGAAATTTGAAGTTTCTTTTAACTTTCATAATGTAATTCATTTGTCGTCTTGTGCGAAGGAAAGTGCATCTCATTGAAGTTGTATTTTTTCGAATAATTTCTTGAAGAAGCTTCTCAATTTGAAATTGTATTAATCTAAAGTCCCAACATGTTCAATAAAGTAACCAAAGTATACTTGGACAAGTCAAACAAATTGTGATAGAACGAAATTTACGGGAACCAAATGTCGAAGTTTATATTCCCTCCTTTTTTTAAAAGGCTTCATTTGTTTTTTTTTTAAGATTTAGACGTTGGTCTGAATCTGAATGTATATCTGAATGATTAAAATATTTTCTATAGATTTGAAAACTGAATGATTAAAACTGTTTGTTTTTCAACATCTGAATGTGCAAAAAGTTTTTATTTGTATATATAATAAAATAAAAAAATACAATTTAAGTAAAAAATTAATTATATATCAGAAAAGTATGTACTTTAATACAACAAAATTATTATTTAATTAAAAAAAAATACTTATGTTTGTTAGTGATAGTGGAGATGGTTTATGATGATGGTTGTGGTGACAATGATTGGTATTAGTGATTAGTAATGTTGGTGGTGATAGTTGTGATGGTTGGTATTGTGGTGACTGTTATGATGATGACGGTTGATAGTGGTGGTGGTAGTGGTTGTGATGTGACATTGCTTGATGTTAATAGTTGGAGGTGTCGATTGTGATGGCTGAAAAATGAATGCATGATGATTGACGATGTGTTGGTGCTAGTTGGAGATGTTGTTAGTTGTGATAATGCATGATGATTGACGACGTGTTGGTGCTAGTTGGAGATGTTGTTAGTTGTGATGGTGGAGATGGTTGTTAGTAGAGATAAACTGTAGCGATGGTAGTGGCTGAAGTGGTGGTAGAGGTGGCGTTATTAGTAATAATGGTAGTGGCGGCCGAAGAATGTGTGGAGGTTGTGATGTATTAGTGGTAGTTAGTGGTGGTGCTAGTTGTGATAGATGAGTTGGTCGATAGTATGGATTGGCCGGTGTGGTTAATGATGGTGGTGTTGTCAACGGTGTTGATGGCGGTGAATATAATTGGAATAATAGAGATAGTAAGTGTGGTAGCGGTTGACAACAGCGGTTGATAGCGATATTCGTTGTTGATGGTGGAGGTGGTTAACAATGGTAGCGGTGGCAGAGTTGGTTAATGGTGGTGACTGATGATTATGAATAGACTGCAGTGAATATTATCCAACACCAGAATACCTCTTCAGACCTATTAAGGCTTGATTCTTGATTTGAATGATTAAGACTAGGGGTGTTCATGATTTGGTTTTTAACCAAACCGAACCACGATCCAAACCAAACCGATTAAAAAATTGATATTTGGTTAGGTTCGATTTGGTTTGGTTTTACTCTAAAATAACCGATAAAATAACCAAACTGAACCGATAGTACCTTATGAGATTGTAAATGAATTTCGCACTTTGAATGACAAATGATACTAATTGTGAAAAATAATATCTTGTTGTATATTGAAATTTATAGCTGAGATTCATTTGACTATAGACAATCACTAATTTTAACTTTCTTTTTTGAACCTTATTGAACAAGAAGTTTATGTGTTCACCTTTTGGGAGATTTATCATATCATTCTGTTAAATGTAGTTTTAAAATATTTTTTTAGAAGCGTTCATATGCTGTTGTTCATAGATTTGTCGAAGTATAACACTCAGTTGACATCTTAATTCCAAGGTTGAGATACAACGCCCGGTTAACATCTCATATGTTAGATTGAATTTTCTTTAAAAAAAAAAATCAACTTTTATGATTAACTAAAGTTATAAATCGAAAAAAACTAACCAAACCGAACTAAACCGGAAAGAACCAAACCGATGGTTATTTTTTGGTTTGGTTTGGTTTGGTTTTAGAAATTTAAAAACGGACTAAGTTGGTTTGGTTATAGTTTGACCAATAACTGACCCAAATCGACCCATGAACACCCCTAATTAAGACCTATTCATACCTTGAAAAATGAAGAGAATATTTATCATTTAAATACTATTCTTTTACTAAGTGTTTCAATTGTTTGTCTTATTTTATGTTTTACTCCGTTAAAGAATGTCTCTGTTAACTTTTTGGTAATTTTTTAATTTTAATTTTTCACATAAATGTTTAAAATTAGAAGATTAGTGGACATTTTGAAACATTCCATATATCTTTAATTTAAGATTACAAGATTTTTGAAACATTTCATATATCTTTAGTTTAAGATTACAAGATTCAAAAGTCCTAAAAAAAAAACAACATTTTATATATCTTTCTTAAATTTTGTGTCAAGTAAAAAACAACAACATACCGAGTATAATTCTACAAAGTAGGGATTGGAGACAGTAGAGCATATTCAGACCGTATCTCTACCTTGAAGATAGAGAGCTTGTTTTACTCAAAAAATAAATAAATTCAGAGCAGTTCCAAACAAGGAGTAATAAAAGTACAAAAAATAACAAATACAACAGCAAAATAAACAACGAATAACAACATAGTTGAATTACAATAAACGACAACATAATCAGTATACTCCTACAAAGTGGAACAAAACTATAATAAAACAACAAAATAATTGAGGTACAAGAAACAACAAATAGAAATAAAAATTTAAGGACAAGAAACTATAGCGGCGGTACCACTACTACTAGTATGACCAAATAGTAAGACAACGACCTGATTCGTACTAACCTTTTATCCTAATTCTTTCCTCTATATCCTCCTATCTAAAATCATATCCTCGATAAGTGAAAGTGTGTCATATTCTGTTTATTCATCTCCCCTAATATTTTTTCGGTCTACCCCCACCTTCCTTAAAACTATTCATAGCCAACCTCTCACACATTTGTACTGGGGTATCTGTACATCTCTTTACACACCCCAACTATCTTAAATGTGCTTTTCATATCTTGTCCTCCACCGTAGTCGCTCCTACCTCATCCCAAATATCTCACACATTTATTGCAACATCTTCATTTTCGTAGCTTTCATCTTTTGGATATAAGAGTTCTTGACTGACCAACACTCCATCCCATACAATAAAGTTGGTCTAACCATCGCCGTGTAAAACTTGTCTTTAAATTTTGATGACTCAATCTTCTTATCACACAAAACTTTGGATGAGAGTCTCCATTTCATCCACACTGCACCTACACAGTGAGTTACATTTTTGTCAATCTCGCTATTGCCTTGAATAATACACTCAAGATACTTAAAACTATCTTTTATTTAGATGAAATACATTAAAATGCAAAAAATATTTCTTAATGAATATGTCAAGTCAAACATGTAAAGAGATACTCTCTTTGTTCGCTTTTACTTGTCACTAATTTCCTAATTGTATTTCTACTTTTACATATCATTTTTGACAAATAAAAAAAAGACAATTTTCTTTTTCCTATTTTATCCTTAACATTAATTATTTTTACTCCAAATTAATTTCAAGACACAATGTAAAAATCATTTAATAGGGAGTATCATGGTAAAATAATTATGTTATTAATTACTTTTTTTAATGAGTGTGTTAAGTCAAATTGTGGCAACTAAAACCATACGGAGGGAGTATTAAAAATCTCCAACTAACATATTAATGGATGGAAAAGTAAAATACTCCCTCCGTACCAAATTGAGATGACACATTGATTAAGAAAAATAATTAATAACATGACTAGTTTACCATAGTGCCCCTATTAAATAATTTTACATTTTAATTTGAAGAAAAAGTAATTAATGCAAAGGGTAAAACATGAAATATTTTTTTTTGTCTTTTCTTGATTAACGAAAAAAGACAAATAAAATAAAAAATCAAATTAAAAAATTTGGGACAGAGGGAGTAGGTAAGTTTCTTCAATGCTCTTTCACTTTTAAGTCAAAATTTTTATGGTGAAATTTTTATTTGACAGCTTTTTTTCTACTTCTAAATCAGTTAAATTTACCTATCACATTGTTTAGTTGTTTAGTTGTTGGAGTTCATTGAATTCTTTAGGTTTTTGTGGTTGTCGAGTGACTAAACTAAATTTTCGTACCTCAGTCAAAATTTAAAATTTAAAATTTTCACGTCCAAATGTTGATTCTAACCACATGCCTCACCAATGATATTGATTTTAAGAATTCTGTATAAGTGTATTTTTCTATTGATAATTGTAGTATTCGGATTTGCATACATTTTCAATAATTTCATGTGATATTTATCACCGTTCATCAACAATATGCAATTTTGTTCAACACTAGGATAGACGGAAGGAAGTTATCTGATATTTTTCGTCTCTTTTGAAATTTAAATTTGAGATCTCATGATTCTCATTACTTATGTTATCGAAATAAAAATGAATACATGGCCTTGGCAAAGTCATATTGGTAATTATAGGTTCAATATAACATATATAATAATTTTAACTCATATACTGCTTGTATGTTAAAATTAATATGAACAAATAACAATAACAACAGACCCAGTGTATTTCCATAAAATACTGTCTCGGGAGGATAAAATGTATACAGTTCATACCACTATCTCCGAAGAGGTAGAGAGGCTGTTTCCGATAGACCTCCGGCTCAAGAATAAGAATAGTCCTTGACTTTGTCTTTTTTCATGGCATCTTATTTTTCAGACTTTCATTCCATTCCATTCATATCTTCTAACAACCCAAAATTTAAATTTATCACGTGTGAACTACTTTTAATATCTTTTTCTTTTTTAATATTTTAATAAAGATTTATCAAAAATAATTTCTCTGCCTTCATAAGGTAAAAAAGATGCATATACATCATTCTCTATAGAGCTCATTTATAAAATTTTGCTCATACTATTGAAAAAACTCTTTCTACGTTTAAATTGTAGAAGTAAATTATAAATTACACACTATTCTTCATGATGTTTCACTGAAATTACACATGTTAAGGTGTGTTGAATCTAAACATAGAGATCCAAAATCTATTATGTCATTTACAAAAGTAAGTGCTTATATAAGCAATGAATTAAAACAACCAATTACAGTTCAAGCCATAAACTAATACTATTCATATAGTAAATCAAGTCACGTGCATGTCACATGCAAATATGGCCGGCTGGGTAGTTAAATAGCCGCCACTCCTATGAATAATTTCACATCCCCAAAAAACCAGATAAATAAAAAATCTCCCATAATTTTCCTCCAAAAAATTTAAAACCTCTTCCATTTTTTCCAAAATTTTAATTTCCACTCAATTCCCATTATTTGTGGACGAAAATAAATTTAAATTACCTACAAACAAACAAACAAAAATAGCCCACAAAAATAAAAATAAAAAAATAAAATAGCCCAATCAGCATTTTTGCTCGGTCAATCCAAACAGCCACTTAACTTCTTCCATTTTCCATTCTCTTTTACAACAAAACGTCACAGGTTAGTTTCCTTAACGACCATTTCAATTTTTTTTCTGCAAAAAAAATCAATTGAAAAATCATAGTTACATTATTTGATATAACCAATTGGCTATTGATTTTTCAATTGTGTCAGATAATAGTGACGAAACTCTTGGTCCCTCGATCTTGGGAATTCATGTTTATATCTATATTATGAATTTTAGGTATGTCTAAAGATTCAATTTTTCGTTGTGTGGTTTATTCAATCTGAGCTATAGGGAGTTTTCTTGAATTTCAACTGAAAAAACAAAAGGAGAAAAAAGAGTTATCTTTTTGGGTTTCTAAATTGTGGGTATCTTTAAAATATTCAATTTTTGCGTAATTTGAGCTCTAGGGAGTTTTCTTGGATTTCACAATTGTGGGTGTCTTTAAAGATTCAAGTAATGACTATGGGGTTTGCTTAATTTGAGCTCTAGGGAGTTTTCTTGGGTTTCACTATTGTGGGTGTCCTTAAAGATTCAACTTTTGATTGTGGGGTGTCTTCAATTTGAGCTCTAGGGAGTTTTCTTGGATTTCACAGTTGTGGGTGTCTTTAAAGATTCAAGTAATGACTATGGGGTTTGCTTAATTTGAGCTCTAGGGAGTTTTCTTGGGTTTCACTATTGTGCGTGTCCTTAAAGATTCAACTTTTAATTGTGGGGTGTCTTCAATTTGAGCTCTAGGGAGTTTTCTTGAATTTCAGTTGTGCCCAAAAAAAAAAAAAAAAAAAAAGAGTTTTCTTGTTTTTTTCAGATAGTGATTTGAAGTGTGTTAGTGGGGTTTGCTTAGTATTGTATAAAGTTCCAATCTTTATACAATTGTATAAGCCAAAAATAGTAGTTTTTTGGTTTCACAATTGTGGGTACCCTTAAAGATTCAATTTTTTAGTGTTGGGTTTCTTGAATTTGAACTCTAGGAAGTTTTCTTTAATTTCAACTGAAAAAAAAGGAAAAAAGAGTTTATTATATGGATCTTGAGGTGTTGAAGAAAAGTTTGAACTATGCTCAAAAGAAGAAGAAATGGATAATTCTTCTTGGATTAGTTGGTTTATCTAGTTATGGTGCATATAGAGTATATCACATGCCTTCTGTTGTGAAGAAAAGAAAGACGGTCATGAGGTTGTTGGGAGCTTTTATCTCAATGGCTGAAATGGTTTCTGATTCTTCTGAAGCTGTTAGTGTTGTGTCTAAGGATTTAAAGGAGTTTTTGCAGTCTGATTCTGAAGAACTTCCTAGGAGTTTGAAGCAGTTAGCTAAACTTGCAAGATCTGAGGAATTTACCAATTCTGTGGTTAGAGTTTCCCAGGCTCTAACTGTAGGGATTTTAAGGGGGTATGGGAGTGAAAATAAGGGTGAGATTGAGGAGGTGGGTGGTTCAAGTTTTGTTGATAAGGTCATGGATAGAATGATGAGTACTGTTGGGACTGGATTTGTTTCTGTTATTGTTGGTAGCTTTGCAAGGAACTTGGTTATGGGTTTCTATTCGAATAGTGAGTCGGATGAGGCGTTGATTGGGAATTACCAATCTGGGGTCCCGTATATGAAGGCGAATTCATCAGAAGTGCCAAGATGGGTTGATGTGGTTTGTACTGATAGATGTAAACTAATGATTGCTGATTGTATCCAGACATTTGTGAGCACTGCTGTTGCAGTTTACCTCGATAAAACAATGCATATAAACGTATATGATGATCTGTTTTCTGGGTTGACCAATCCGAAGAATCAAGCCAATGTGAAGGACTTTCTAGTTTCCGTTTGTAATGGGGCTGTTGAAACGCTAGTGAAGACGTCTCATCAAGTGATGACAGCTTCTGGATCTGATTCTGATTTGAGTTTGAAATCTGCTTGTTCCATAGTTGATCAAAGTGATTATTTAACACAAGCAAGTGGAAAGGCACTTCAGCAAGTGGCTCCAAGAAAAATTAACACGAGTCAACCGATTGATCTACAAAGTAATGGATGGCTGACTAGTGTGTCATCAACATTGGCAGTTCCAAGCAATAGAAGGTTTGTGCTTGACGTGACTGGCAGGGTGACATTTGAAACGGTTAGATCTATTGTGGAGTTTTTCACTTTGAAGCTATCCGAGAGCATGAAAAGAAGTGCTAACGTTGTTCATGAAGAAGTTGTGGAGAGAGGGCTCAATGTCATTACTCAAATCAATGCCAAGTCTTATGTAATTCTTACAGTATGCCTTGCATTATTTCTACATATTCTTGGCAGTACTCATGCTTTATTGCCTGCCTAAATATTAGTGATTCCTTAGATCTATTGTCTTAGAAGCTTATATGTTCTGTAGACTGGGAAATATGTACATGCATTTGTTAACCTATTATTAAACGGGCAGTTTCTCTACATTCTCCCTTTATGCTGTTAACTTCCAGGGAAGATTCTTTTGTCTTCCAGATGCAGATGTTCACTCGATATTGGAAGTATTCAATCGCCGTTATCTGATCAAATAATGTAAAATTGGAGATAAATGCTCATGTTACTCTCAAACTTTCTACTATTATAAGTTTTGTATGTAAATGATTTATGAGCCAGTATCTTTGAGAGTACAATTGGTCAATCAATATATTTCTCTGTTGTTCTTGTGATACTATATCGTGAAAAGCTGAACTTGTTGCTCATTGTTGTTGGCACCTACTACTGTACATCAACCATCCTTTTCAAATTCTATGGAGGAGAATGATTCATGGGCATCATGTAGTTTATCCTCGCATCATGTTAGTTATGAAGATGTGATTGCTATTAAAGTTTTCTATATGGTTGGTATTCTTGTGCTTGGTCTCAAAATATTTTGCCTGAATTCAACTTCCGTTGCCGTTTTACTTTACTTTTCTTGATATCCTTTCATTATTTTCTACTTACTTTATTACTATCATGAAGGCTACAATTTTTAGCTTTTGAAATCTAATAGATATCGATCTCTTATCTGCATCAAGCCTTTGTATAATTTGGTGACTCTCAAAAAAGCTTTTTGGATTGGGAGATTTCAAGCATGCCATTTCTTCCTTCAGTAAGGAGCTGATGGGCAGTCTTTTCTTGTTCATTTAACTGTTTTGTTTGATGACAATCAGGGAAGATGCTATAATACTGTTTACGTCTGGTTTAATCTGTACATTAGCCTAGTCTTTGGTCTATACGTAGTTATGAGTTCTTCCGTTTCCCTTTCTGATTTGAACTGAATGTTGTCTTTGATAGCTGATATATTTTCTCCATAACTGATTTTGGTAATAGTACTAGGGAAACAGCCTCTTGCAGAAATGCAAGGTAAGACTGTGTACAATAGACCCTTATTCTGTTAATATACTGCTTACATAGAGTTACATATCCTTGTACTGTGGCCAGTATTACTCCATGTACTTTGTGAATATGCTGCATGTATCAAAAATTCTTCTCTCAGTGTTCATTCCGAAAATTCATAACCAAGGATAATGTCATTTAGTTATGTGTATGGGAAGGAGATCAAATGAACAACGCAGGCGATCGCCATCTCATTACTATTCTCTTCATGTATTCATAATGTTTCGCATCTGATATATAAGATTAATGGTAGTTAACATAGTTTTTAAACATCGTTCTAAGGTTTTGAGATGCTCAGATTCCTTCACCATGTATTAACTATGTACAGAAGAATGTCACAATTATGCTAAATTTGCTCTTCTAGTTTCAGTTGACTCTAATTTTGTGGGGACTTTATTATGCTCTTGGAGCATCTTCAGAGGCTTGTTAATTAGATTAGAAAGTTGTATGCAAAAGGACATTAACCAGTGAAAGTATGAAAAGAATGTTCAAATTCCCTTTATTTAACTACCTTCTCTCTCCCTCCGTCACATATTAATTTTCCACCTTTCCATCAATAATTGTCTTAAATTACTTGTTCATTTTTCGAGTTAAGAGAAAATTAATTACTCTCTCCGTTCCAAATTGAGATGACACATTGGTTAAGAAAAATAATTAATAACATGCCTAGTTTACAATAGTACCCCTATTAAATGATGTTTACAATTTCATTTGAAGAAAAAATAATTGATGCAAAGGGTAAAACAAGGAAAAAAAATTTATCTTGTTTTGATTAATGAAAAAAGACAAGTAAAATGGGACATCAAATTAAAAAATTTAGGACGGAGGACATAAATTGTTTCCATTTTGACCCTACAATTAACATATTTGAAAGCCTAACCAAGTTTATAAGTTTCAAAAGGAAAATTCTTTTTTCAAAGGAGTGGTAAAAGAAAAATTCGTAAAACTATCAATCTTATTTATGATTTCTAGGAGTAACTAATATGAGACCAATGAAAAATTGATAACTACTTCTTTTGTTTCAAAATAACTGACTCCCTTTTTCAAATTTTAAAATAATTGACTCCCTTTTTCAAAATATTTATTTTAATTTAGTTATTATTTTTATGAAATCAGAAGAATATTGCTATGTTTTTTCAATATCATTCCTATCATTTAATGATAAAATAAAATATATATTCTTCAATTTAAATTTTTAAAATATAATTAATAGGATTAATTTAATAAAATAAGTCTCTAATAAATATTTTTTTAATAAAAATATTTTGTTAATAAGGATCAACTAGTTTAAAACGAGCTAATTTCTGACGAGAGTCAATGGTCTTCTCAAAGTCTTAGTTGGGAAATCTTTTATGTTTCCAACAAAGGCATCTTCCTTTATTTTTTAATCTTGTTCACATTGATAAAATCTGGGAATTTTTGGGGGATAATGTGTGTTCACACTCATTTTTCTCCTCATGAGTAGGAAATTAATTGCATGATCAAAGATTTTAAGGTGCGTATAAAATATGATGAATTAGTAATATTCGTATTAATGTAAGTATTGTTTATTTTTATTTTAATTATGCTCAAATTATTTTATATGCAACAGTTGGTTTGATCTGTTAAAAATAATTTTTATTGTGTATTTTTAATAAAAGAAATTAGTTACAAAAATTTTCTCCATAAGTATAATGAAAATAATGTGGAAAAGGTCTTGAGGGACTATTGTATCTTTATTCATACTAATACATGCATTAAAGTTTATTGCATCGTGCCAATATCAAGAGTTTTTCATGTATTAGTTATGCATAACATAATAAACAATAGAGTATATAAATAATGCAAGAAAAGTGTACCAAATAAGATATTAATAATACCCAAAACTAATACATGCATTATTTTTTCTAATATATCCTACCAAACGACTCTTAAGTTCATGCACACGATGCAAACGGGTCATTTGCACGTCTAACCCTATTTCTTACTGGTCTTTTATTTATGTCCCTCATAAAAAATAACTCTATTCTCGAGACATAAGTTTATATTTTCGTATCATAATTATAAACTTATTTTTTCCAACTAAGATATCATCCTTGATTTTTTTTTTTCTCATGTTCACATTTATATAAGGGAAAAGGCATCGTTTCCATCCCAAACTATACCCGAAAAGTCGAAGCCACACCTAAACTATACTGGTGACCTATTATACACCTAAACTATAAAAAAGTGAAACCATTTACATCTTGTCAGACTACCACCACTTGCATGTGGTGTAGTGTTTTACACGCGCTGCCACGTCAGCACCACGTCAGTAAAAAGTATCACTTTTTTATAGTTAAAGTGTGTAATAGGTCACTTATATAGTTTAGGTGTGGATTCGACTTTTCAACTATAGTTTAGAGTGGAAACGATGACTTTTTCTTTAATTTTTTTAGCCATTTACTTTTGTTATTTAATAGACTGGACGCGCCTAAAATAAGTGTAACACATACGCCTTAGAATGGGATTGCGGGGAGGTAATAATATCACTTTTTTATAGTTAAGGTGTGTAATAGGTTACTAGTATAGTTTAGGTGTGACTTAAACTTTTCAGATATAGTTTAGGATGGAAATAATGCCTTTTCCCTTTATATAATATGGATTTATGAGGGTTATGTGCATAATTAGTGCATTCACACTCATCAACAGTAGTAACATAATAAAATCTTATTTTTTTTCAGTACGAAATTAAGTGCACGACCAAAGATTCTATGTTCATGCACACGAGTCATTCACTTTTGACCCTTATATGTGGTGGTATTTAATTAATTTATGCTCCATGAATAATTTTTTTGCGGGACATAACTTTATATTTTTGTATTTTTATATCATTCCACAAGTTATATCTGAGCATGACTTTATTTTTTAAGTAACTTATGTCCCACTAGGCACAAGTTTCATTGTTCAAGAGTAAAAATTAAGAGAAAAACTTGCAATTTATACAATAATTTATTGTTATTTTAAATAATTAAAGAGTAGTCTATTTAAAAGTACACCACTCACTATTTTCACAGTGACAATCAATAACTAAGATATCATAATTTGAATTATAGTATCACGAGTTTAAATTTTAATAATATTTTGACCATTGTGAAATAATAAAATTAAAAGAAATTTATAGATGCACAACTCATCAAAGTCTCCCAAATTTGAGTTGTTTGAGCAAAACACATTTATACTGAAAAAAAGAAGAAGCAATTACGCATTTATGGATCAAAAGCACACCCATATACAAACATGGAAATGCAAAAATGTGTGAGGAAACAAAATCAGGTATAAACTTTTGGACATTGTTACTGTTAATTAACGACTAAAATTAATTATTAGATATGATACACTGAAACTACTAATGAAGAATAAGTGTTTTATTTTTATATTTTTTTTCATTTCCGTTTTACTTATCGACTTATACATTATAATAGAACGTACTTAAATGAAAGTTCAATTTAATCCAACTTAGACATCTATCTAAATATAATATATACCTAGTTGGCAAGCAATTTCGGTTCGCGGCAGAAAACAAGAAAATAATAAGCTGAAATTCCCTGCCTTTTAATGCGATTTGAACAATTTGTTTACGTAATTGAAATAACCAATTCGATAGGAATAAAAAAAAAAAGAAAAGAAGGGCATCAAATACAAAGAGACTAGGCAGAAGTAGTTTTATTAGTATTATTTGAACATGCCATTACAACCCCTTTAATAGTTTAGTATACTAATTAAAGGGGGATTAGAAATCTTAAACACAAAAGGTCCTCCATAATTAATTCATGGATGATTATTGTCAATAATAGTTTGAGTATAAATGTAATCAACATGAGCATCAGCCAAATTCCTTCTCTTCAAACATTCTTCTTCCTTCACTCCTTCACAATTTGCTTCATCAATTTCAATTTTCCCTTCATTTGCAACCTGCCCATAAAAACAAAACGATGATCACTTAATCAATTAATCAGACGAGAAATCATAGTAGCTCAGTTGATCGACCATCTGAACTATCATCAAGTCTTTAAATGCAAATTGATTACAAAATCATTAGATCGAGGACATGTTTGTCTGAGCGTTAAACAATTATACAAATCCCATGTGTCCACTCAATGAACCTTGATGCATTGACATTGACCTAGTAAAAAAGCTTTGGACCATCAAATTAAAATTTGTTACTCTAGGAAATAAAGTAAATTATCCCTACTAAAGTATAACAAAATCAAGATTGTTGGTGGTGCGAAAAAAATATATATTATTTACATTTTCAGTATACATAAATCAAATCGTCATTTTTAGGTGTTAGTTGTCGAAATACAAGTGTATTCTCTTTTATCTTGGTTTAGGATTGATTTTACCTTATAAATGTCACATCGACGCAGTTCTAAAAACCCAAATCCAATACACAAAAAATCAAAAAACCACAAAATATTTAAATAAAAATTAATTAAATAAGTAAAATCTCACATGAATTTGGGGCTTGAGCACAAGAGAAGAATCAGGACGAACAGCAAATGTGAGAGTAGTGAAGCAAAGAAGAAAAGCCACAATGATAATAGTGCACAATTTTGACATTTTCCCCTCTTTTTTCAAACAACAAATAAATTGATTTCTTTTACTTTTTGTGTATCACTTAAGGGATGGTACAAGAGAATTTATAGGCAAAAAAGGGGCCTTTTTGCTTTAATTTTGGAAAAGATTTCATTGAATTTTTACATTAAATTGTTGACGTGTTGATAAGGCCAAATTGTTAACCAATTACTACATGTTGGTTAGGAAGTAGAAGTAGTATTAACTAAATTTGTACATGCCACAAAAAAGGAAATAATTAATGAATTCTTAATTAAGATAATATCTGATGGTCAAATATGAGGATATAATTTGATTCTTAATTAAAACGACCCTTATCTTCTTTTTTTGGTTAAACTGTAATCTCATGGAAATTACATACTTGATCACAATTCTAGAAAATCCAGAATCAGATTATTAATTAATAGATTCTTTCCCTAAGTGTAAGTATGTTTATTTGGTATGATCGCATTTAACTTTTTTCAAAAAGAAATATTTATTTGGTTTTATTTTTACCTTATTTTAAAAAAAAAATTGGAGATAACTCCACATTTAGAATCTCAACTTGCATCTCATAGTCCATGTTTATATATATGATAATAGACTATTTTATGATGTGAAGAGTTATAATTAATTTAAAAGTATGTCGTGATATAACTTAGTCGTTAATAGGAGAGAAGTCGACACACGGTACAATACGAGACGATGAAATATAATGAAATAGATGGTAGAGTGCCTGCATTGGAAGAGTCATCTAGAAAAATTGCTTTAAGACATCGATCTAAGCATATAAAAAGAGAGAAGTCAACACCATTGCATTAGTTTTGTAGTAGCAAATCATCAGAAGCATTGTCTAGAAAGATACCTCTGCATATATGCGTTGGTTCTTGCACTGACAAATCAAAAATGTCTTTTAAAAAGATCGTGTTACGTACGACATGTATGAGTCTATAAAAAGAGAGAAGTCGATCGACAACATTGCATTAGTTCTTGCAATAGCAAATCAGCTGCGTCATCTGGAAAGATTATATATATTATGATATGTCTAAGCCCATTAAAAGAGTGAATTAAGTTGATAATTCCATTGCATTGATTTTCGCAATAGCAAACCAATCACCCGGTGTAAACACCAAGCCAATGCATACGTGCCATGCGTTTGAATTTAAAGTTCATGTTACTTAACCATGATTAATCAACATGTATTTTACTTAATTTAATTATATAACCATAATAAAAAATATTAGTTTGGTGTATACACCGGGTGCGTGTAAGTTTTTACCAATCAGAAGCGTTATGTGATCATGTTTACGACACATTTAAGCCTATAAAAGAGAAGTTGACACTACTGCATTAGTTCTTCCTGTAGTAAATCAGGAGGGTAGTCTAATAAGTGGCGTTATTCATATCATTTCACGTAAATCTTCTTCATTCTTCATTTTATCTTACGTGAATCTATTGGTACAAAGTTGAGAGGAAAGTTTTTTTTTTTTTTTTGAATCTATAATTTAGAATATTTTATGACACTTCTGTGATTATAAAATACTAGTACTTGGACACGTGTGTATTGTACCTGTATTTTAGCTTATCAATATAAACGTTTTAAAATAATAAAAATAATATTTAAATATATGTTCAAGTATTGATGAATTGTGATTTTTTTTGGTTATATTTTTCCGTTAGAGATATATGTGGTGATCATCCTTATAAAACTCGTAAAATCTTGTTTCCTTCTCCCATTTACTTAATAGGTAGAAAGTAATCATACACAATCTATAAGCGACTTGTTTCAAGGTTGCAATATTAATAAAAGTGAGAACTAGTAGTTTTTGTAAAATCTATTCAATTTTTTACCTCTTTTTATCTGCGGACACCTCTGATCAACATTTCAATACCTCAAAGTACGAATCATCTAAACACAACAATAAGTGGTATCATTCGTATCACATACAACTTTCATTATTTTTGTTGCATCTTATGTGAATTTATTGATACAAAGTTAAAGAACAAAGTTTTTAAACAAAAAATCTATAATTAAAATATATTTTGACAGCTGTGTGATTATGATAATACTAGTTTTTGAACACGTACATTACACATGTATTCCAACTTATCAGTGTAAGTATTTTAAGATAAATAAATATAATAGTTAATATAAGTTCAAGTTAATGAATTATAATTTGTATTTTTTTTTTTTGGTTAGGCGTTTATGTAGTGGCAAACCTTAAAAGGGAAAAATAAACTCTTACCTCAATCAGACTGAAAAACCCTAGCCAGCTCCAGAAAATAGGAACCTAGTTTTGCCTACACGTAAAGTCATCGGTAACAATGGCCGTAGTGGTCAGTGGCCAGCCTCCGTTACCGAAAACTGGTCAAGCAGATTTGATAAAACCTAAGCCTACTTTTGCAAACCTGTTACAAGCACAGAATAAGATTATTAAACAAATTCCATTAAAAGAAATATCGTACTTGCATGGGGAGCGACATATTATTTGGGATGAAGAGGAAGTGAATCAAATGATTATTAAGGAGGATTTACAATATGCAGGAATTGAAAATTCTCATATGGCTGGTCAGATATTCAAGATCTGAGGAAATTAATTCCAAAACAATGTGAATTAAAGGGAGAAGTCAACATTGGCCTATTGAGTAATAGACATGTCTTAATAAGGGCTACAAATATTGAAGATTATGTACATCTTTTATCAAAGCCTCAATTTTATATTACCAAGAATTACTGGTCATACCCTATGAGGACACTAAAATGAGATCCAATGTTCAATCCTGAGGGGAAACAACTACTGCAATGGCATGAATCTCTTTTCCATCATTGCCTCCAAATTTCTTTGCCAAAGAAGTTGTATTCTCATTGGCGGCTGCGGTTGAAAAACCTTTACAGGTAGATTTAGCAACACAAAATAAAACAAGATCAAGTTGCGCTAGAGAAGGAATGTTATGTCATTCATCCTGAATTGTATCTAAAGGAAGAAAAGCAGGAGATGGCTGAAACAGAAGAAAAGATAGCATATAAAGGAGAAGACAAGGGCAAAGGAAAAGAAAACAACATAGAAGACAAAAGTAATGACAAGGACAAAGGGGAAGCAGAGTTTCAACAACAAAAGATGAAACAAAATAAAAGAAGGTGGAATCATGGAATAAAGCCTGAGATGAGATGGAATCAAACTTCAAAAGATAATGACATATCAACAAATAATAAGTTTAGGGAACTAGAGGAAAAGGTCACAAATCCTACTGGAAATAAAGAAAACACAGCTGGTCATATTAATGAAGCGGGTGATAGGCATCAAATTGATTAGGAAGACAGAAGTGCTTTAAAGAGCAACAGGAAGAAGGACACTAAATCATCAACTTCACAGACTGAAAATGATAAAGCTATTAGAAAAGGAACACTGCAAGAAGAGTCACAAAGTTCAGTTAAGTCTCAAGAACAGGCTGAGCAAGATGCAGTTGATTCAGTAGAGGTACAAGCAGAAAATCAGGAAAATTCTTCCAAGTACCATCCTTAAAAGTTTCGGCCTCAGACTCAACATCAACAATCACCTACAAAATTAACTTTCTCTCCAACGTCATCCACCAAATGACCAAATACATCACCACCTACACAATCTATCTTTTTTCTTACATCATCCATCAAATTGTACCTACACAATCTATTTTTTTTTCTACATCATTCATCAAATTAGCACTTATATGATCCACTTTTGGTGCAACAACATTTTGTTGTCCCACATTAGGTGGATCATCAGCTTAATCATCACCTACACCACCAATATTAGGTGTCTCATCGCCCTTTTCCTTTGAGTTGTCATCATTGTTATCCCCAATTGATGTAGCAAGCTGTACAAAAAACTTTGTAAAATAATTACAATAGTGTATATAAGTTTTGTTAAAAAAATAGAAAAAGAATACCTTAGGTTCATTCTTTATATCTAGAGCTCAAAAAATCAATTCAAATGAGGATTTCATAAACTTCTCCATCAAGGAAACCTTTTTCGTTAAGCAAACATAAAAGGAAAAAGTCAAAAAATCAATTAACAAAAACATATAAATATTAATAAAAATCTTCGACATACTATTTTAACATCACTTCTCAAAAGTGTCAATTCATTATCTGAGCTTCTTGTTTACTAGGCAAATAACAGAGTTCACAACCGCATTCACAAATTTGAAATCAGGTAATTGAAGGATTGTGTTTTCAAGAACTGTCGGCGTAATGTTACGCAACACTACCAGCACAAACAAAACAACACTCGACGTTTAAGAAACACATAAAGATTTAACAAAACATATATAAATTACGTTTTAAAACAACTATATACCTGCTCTTGCCTAATATCAAAAAATGCAGACTTGACCTCCCTGCATGTTAGTCTATGCTTTACAAACCAATTAAGTATACATGGTACACCACCGCCAACTTGATCAGTAAGATGGCCATCGGTATAAGGACAACACTCATAAAATCAACACTGAAATGTTAGAGGGAAACCAGCACAATGATACATAATTTTTCGCTGATAAACCTTAGACTTCATTGACTCCAACATCAGACGAAAATATAATTTTCCCCAAGAAAATATTTCATAGTTTTCAGATTCAACCAATAAGAAATTATTCTTTGTTATAACATCACTGTACGTGATAGAAAAAAGAATGGTATAAATAAAGAACAAAATAGAAATTTATAAAGCATCTTCATCACATCGCCACTTTTTTTTCATGAAACACTCTTCTAAATCAAGTTTTGTGACTTTGGACTTTCCTGAAAAATACAAATCCATCAGCTTACTTCGTTCATTAAGAGCAAACTCATTATTGTAATTTTCAGTACATTTTAAGCCGCTAATTATAGCAAATTCTTGTAAGCCGAACCGTAACTTAGAGTTATTCACTTTAATCCATAGTTCATCATCTCTCTCACAAACAAGTTCCCTAAGCAACAGTCCATGGATAAGTTGATTTTGAGAAAAAATACTTGGTAAAGATAAGAAATACCCAAAGCAACTATTCTTAAACAAATCAAGTTGTTTCTTGTCCAACTTAGATTTCAAGGCAGTCACAATATTACAATTTGTGTGCACACTGAGCTGACACTTATAATGATGAGATAGACCAAGAAATAAATTCCAAACCTGCTATAATTAAACATACTTTAAGGTCTAAATATTTCAAAAAGCTACATATATTACTCATACAATATTCATTACTACACTGTTACTAATTTTACACAATAAAAATATAAATATTCAAACTATACACATTTCTTATACAATGCTGATACACAAATAGTTATACAACCACTATACATTAAATTTCACAAATATCACTACCCTATATATTTCATATACAATACTGACACATGTTATATACAACAATAACACACATATTTCAAACACACACAAATTCTACACAAAAATTATAATATCTATTAGACATAATTAATACATAGAAAGCACACATAATGTCTCAAAATCAGTTAATTTGGGTGTTCTTCTCTTCCAATGAACAAAAATTCTTTTACTTTTCTTTTTGGATGATTGAGCATCATCTTCTGTCATTTGATCGATTCTTTTATTTTTTTTGGGAGGAACAAGAGTATCTCCTTCATCATTCACACTTATTTTTTTCTTTCCTTTAGATGACTTACCATCATCTTCATCATTTTTTGAATGACTTCTTTTTTTTTTTTTTTTTGTTTTTTTGCAAAGAACAACAAGATTTGGTTCATCACTCACATCTGTATATACCTTTTTTAGCTGATTTTTTTTGTTCCTTCATCGATGGATCACCTAATAATTTACTTTGAGACCTAGTAATTCGACTAGGAGTAGGATGAACATTCTTCAAATCCTTCAATTGAACATCACGATTTGTTAAATCTTCAAAATCATCATCATTAACAACAAAATTAGGATTATATCACTAACAACTAAATCTTTTTTTCGGGAAAAGGACAACTGTAAGCCTTTTTTTCCTTTAGATAATAGAATTTTGCCTTATTAAATGAAGGGCTAATAAATGGCATTAAAAAGATTCGGGGTGTTAGTTTTATCTAAAACGTGAAACATGGGCCATTATTTTTAAAAAGTGGGACGTGGTGTCCTTTTTCGTATAATTAATTACTCCCTTCGTTCCACATTGTCCAAATTAATTAGAATTTTTTATTTTACCCCTTTCATATTTTTTAAGAGTCTAAACGAGTTTATAATAAGCTCCGAAAAGTTTCTTTCTTCAAAGTAGTGCGTAAAAGATAAATTAGTAATTCTATCCATTTTATCTATGATTTATTAAGGAACATGTAAAAAGAGAAATTGGATAACTAATATGATACAAAAGGAAAAGTTACCTAATTTTTTTACACAATACTAATCCTTTTATATCTGGGAGGGAAAAGTTACCTAATTATTTTTTTCACAACCGAATCCTATTATACTTGGGAGAATAACTTCTTACTACTTGTGTGTGTATATATTAGTAACTAATTACTATCACCTCATATATTTCCTACTTTCTTCAAGATTTGAATATTGTTGTATTATATTGTTGTGCAATATTAATGGATTTCGAGTTATACAAAGTTGTTGAGAAATCTCCTTGTGGTAAATATGTTAGATACAATCACATGTTGGGTGAAGGAGCTTCCAAAAAAAGTCTACTTTGGTTGGAATGGCGTTGATAAAATTGATATTGCATGGAACAAAATCGTTTTTCGCGGCGGCGAAGATCAAGAAGAAGAAACTATTCTGTTGAAGTCGTTAAACCATGAAAGGGTTATGATTCCACGTCCAAAACTGTTAACATGATCACGGAGTTATTCCCCTCGGGCAGCTTGAAAGAGAATTCGTCCAAGTATGATAATGGTGTTGGCGTTGATTTGACGAGTATCAAGAACTGGGGCAGACAGATTCTGGAAGGTTTGAGGTTTTTACATAGTTAGAGTCCGAAGATCATCCATCGGGACATCAAGTGTGACAATGTGTTCGTTGATAGTGATGGGAAGCGAGTTACACTTGGAGATTTTGGGTTGGCGGTTCGTCTTAATGAAGGTGATTTCGTGAAAGACCAACAAATTAACTGTGCCCCTGAATTTATGGCTCCTGAGTGTTTTGAAGGGGAATACAACGAGCTGGTCGATGTATATGCATTCGGTACGTGTCTACTTGAGATGGTCACGGGTGAATATCCGTATATGGAATGCAGTAATCAGATGCAGGTATTTAAGAAAGTGTTCGGTGATGTAAAGCCTGCGTCTCTAGGACAGGTGAAGGATTCCGGAGTGAGAGATATTATCGAGAAGTGTTTGCTTCCCGTGTCTGTTAGACCATCTGCGAAAGAGTTGCTGAAAGATCTGTTCTTTCTATACAGAGATGCATCATCAAAATTGGAGGCTTTTGCTCTTGATGTAAGTTCTGTAACTAGTCGTCGGTTCAGGGGATTACATTGTTGTGCTAGGGTCGTTGCTTGGACTCGTAAAAAATGTAAACAGGTGTGGCATCGGAAAGTGAATCCACTCAACTTAGACCAGTGATATTAGGAATTTGTATTTGGTGTGGTGATCGCAATAGTATGAATCACACGTATTCTAGCATTACGGTGTGTAATTGATTTCTTGTTTTCACTTTATTGTAAATCTGTAAGCTACCGTTCTAGTGCCCTCTTGTCTGAGGTATTGATTATTGAATAGAGTTAATATGATTTTCTGAGGTTCTTTTTCTTGTTTTGGTTTCCTATCTAGTGTCCGGTACCTGCTTTGGGCTCGACCAATTCGGAGAAAGTCTCACTTTGGGGGATAAAGCGCACCCTACCCAAGACATAAAAAACGTAAAAACAAATGATGAATTCAACGAATGTTTCAGCAAGACAAAATATGATACCATTCATCTGCTTCAAATTAGTAAATTTACACAAGTAAAACTTAAAAGACAAACCAAAATACTAGTTCAGTGACTTCACAAACAAGGAGTACAAAGATCGATCTACGTCACAGAAATAAGGTAAAAGAAACGATGAATTTAACAGACACGACACTCATGAATTCATGTAGAAAATACAGACAAAAAAACTGAATTGATTGATTTTGAATCCGGTCGTTACTAACTCCCTTTCAGATGGACCGTAGAATAGGTATGAATTCCTGCAAGGAATGTACTAGTGACTTCCAAACCAATGACAAAAAGTGCTGCAATAAATGCAAAAACAGTCCATGGGGAAGTAAAATGAGTGTTCTTCCACTCAGCAATCCATATTTTGCTTTTGCTATAGTAATGTTTCTCAATTTTGTCTTTCACAGCAACATAGGCATGTGGATTAGGTACCAAATCTCTTGCTATCTCATTGAATAGATCTGCCACTTCTTGATCACTTCCAAGAAAGTTAAGACGAATACCTTTTGATCTCAGCTCCTTCACATTTTCAGCGTGATCGATAAGAGAATCCATGAAGGTAAGATAAGATGTAATTCCAAAGTCATCTGGTGTATCAGGACATGCTTCATACACGACCAAGTTTAAAAACTCCGACTTGGTTGAATCATCTACAGTTATTGAAGTGTTAAAAGAGCTGAACAATGAAATGAAGTGAACTTAACATCTGAAAGATGGGCGATTCTTTCCAGGCATGAAACGGATTCCTGATCTCTGCAGCTCCATGGCTGAACGATAAGAGCACCACTCACCCCTTAGATAGCACCCACCTTCAGAGAAAGCCTTCGGATCTATGAGATGTGTTTTTAATAGCTCGAAGAGATGAGCAGGAAGCCGATTTTTCATGCTTTCTTGTTTTGTAAAGGGAGGCCCTTCTTCTCCACAGATCTTGCCAAGAAAACTCATAAATCAAGAAAGAAATCCTTGATACCTTGAATGAATCCGTGAGGTGGAGTAGGTTTTGTATGTGCACTCCAGATGAACTTTTTTATCATCCCCATTCCTTCATTATTCTTGAACTTACAGCTCATTAGCACCTGCAAGACTTCAAATGGTAACTGATTCTCAAGTAACAAAAGCTGTATCATGGCTCTTCATTTTGAGCTCCTTATAATTGCCGGTGACAATGCAGTCAAAGTATTGGAGGATGAAGCATCCATCCAGGAGCATCATCTGTGCAAACTCCTCGTGGCTGTATTTTTTTATTAATTCATCATCATTACACTCCCTGACATTAGGCATAATGTTCTTGACCTTTTTGTAAAGCTCATCAATAGACACTGAATTTGTCGAAAGCCATGGCAAGACCCCTTCAGGCCTTTCTTTGATACAATCTTGATCAGCAAACTGAATTGCCAGTATCTCCTTGTGCTTCTCCATAAGCTGAAGTTCTGGTTTGCCACGGTGAAATGGTCCAATAGAAACCACAAGGGGCACATAGCACCTTACGTTTGATTCAATCTCGCATTGCAGCTTTTAAACTTGGTCGCATATGAGGTATGCCCTGATACACCAGCTGACTTTGGGGTCACATCTTATCTTTGCGTCATGGATTCACTTATTGATCACGCTGAAGATGTGAAGAAGCTGAGATCAAAAGGTATACTTCTTAACTTTCTTGGAAGTGATCAAGAAGTAGCAGATCTATTCAATGAGATAGCAAGAGATTTGGTTCCCAATCCATATGCCTTTGTTGATGTGAAATCAAAATTGAGAAACATTACAACAACAAAGTCAAAATCTGGATTACTGAGTGGATGTATTCTCATTTTTCTACCCCTTGGTCTACTTTGGTATTTATTGCAGCAAACCTTGCCAATGGTTTGCAATTGATTGATCTATCAGGTATCCAAACCTATTATGCAGTCCAAAAAAAGGACAACTAGTGACAATAAGACCCAAAAGCAGCCAGCATCTTCTTCTCGTTCCTGCCAATTCATCTGTCCAAGCTTTGGTGAACAGAATTACTCGATACACGTGCTGGTGGAAGGTAAGAGTTGACCACATAAACTAGTCGAGATGCGTGTAGGCTGGCGGGACACCAATACATTATTCAAACTAAGTTGTGTGAACACTCATACATAAGAAGTGAAGTTATTAGACATGGGGAATCTGCAAACAAAATTCTTAGAGTTAAGGAATTAAAGTAAAAGTTGGAAGCTTACTGTGGATGCTTGCCCTTTTTCTCCTTTTACTATGTCTACTGTTTCTTATCAGGTAGGTAAAGAATAAGATGCTGTTTCTTTTTGTCTAATCCTTTTTCTATTTTGTTTTCTTATTGAGAGTCAAAACGTGTATCTGGTTTGGAAATAACTCACTATCAAGACAAGATTTGGATCCTTAATTTGAGGAAGTTTCTCAAAAGATGGACACACAATCTTCTAAAGGAACACTGGTTACAAGAGAAGAAGGTAAGAGCATTGGGGATGAAAATTTTGTTGATGAATGCAGCATCATAATTCATCAAGATTCAATCTTCAATTCTCAGGGAATCAGTGAAAATGAGAGACAGTGGCTATATTCATTGGAGAAGGGAAGAGGGTACATTGGCTCATTGGAGAAGCTAAAAATTCAGAAGGTCCCTAAAAAGCTTCGCGAGATTGAATCAAACATAAGGTGCTATGAGCCCCTTGTGGTTTCTATCGGACCATTTCACCGTGGCAAAGAAGAATTTAAGCTTATGGAGAAGCACAAGGATCTACTGGCAATTCGGTTTGCAGATCAAGATAGTACCAAAAAAAGACCTGAAGGTGTGTGGGGTTTATCTCAAAAATCTCATGGGCTTAAAACTTCATGTTTAAAAAATGAGGGTTTTGAAATTATGAATATAATCCTGTTTTAAATGTTTTATGCTATTGATTTGGTCTTTAGGCCTATTCCTGAAGTGGGTTGATATATGATATATGTATATGCATGTATTCTGAAAAGATGTTAACTTGAGAGCATGAATTATATGAAATTCCTCTCGTTATATGATCTCATCTTAAATTTTCATATGATGTGAAATGTTTGAAATCATCTTGACAAGCGTGACATGAAATATTTTGAAAATGGTCATAGTTTTGACTTTCAATGAGAGGGTTGTTATGTTGAAAAATGATGAATATAATGGTTGCATGAAAGAATAATGTGATATTGATGGCTTGCAAGTCGGGTATGACGATACCCTACAGAATAAGATATGTGATTGAATTAAATGGAGTTTGATGCATTGATTTTACAAGAGATAGGTGGATGCCCGAAGAAGGCGTTTGAGTGTAAGGGCTCATCGCTAGAAACCGTGTTTGCCGATATGGGGATTTAGTACCAGGCTAAGTGATCTTGTGTACTTGACTTTATGTCATTCCCAAATTGGGACTATGGTTAGGAGCCCAGGATAAGTATCTTGGGCGCTACTATACTTTATTGGGTTGAGACACTCTGCTGTGTGATCTTGTGTGTCTTCCCCTCACTTATACTCTAATCTCAACGGCAACCGAGATTTGACAGTTGATGTAAATTTTATATGTAGGGTATTTCACCTAGCTCAGCTGCATTACATTGTTGTTGAAAACTATTACATTATGCCCATGTGTTTTCAAATGATTTGATATGAAACTGCTTTATAATGGCTCTCACCTATATTTGAAAAAAAAAAATAATTTTCTCTGCGTACCAGTACTTTTGTATTGACCCCCTTCCCTCCCAGGTTTGGAGGCACAGTTTAGGGGTCCAGATAACCAGTAGATCTCTTCCGACAGATTTACAGAATCAAGTGGTGAGCTTCTATATTTTGGAAGGCCTGATGTCTGTCAGTTCATTTATCATTTAGTAGTTTAAGGTCTACTGGGGGCCTTGTCCCAGTTTTCAGACAGTAATTAGTTTCAATCATGTATTAGAGATTTCGCAGACGGTTGTTCAGATATCGATAGATATTGTGGGATATTATTTCCCTTTTGTTGATTTTTTTTGATTTATGACCATGTTTTTCGTAATATTGTGTATCTTCCGCATATCTTATTATCATATGAATTATGTGCATGATTACCAGATAGATAGGGGTGTTTCGGACTTTCATGGTTCGGAATGCTTGTCACGACCAGGGCCCCGATTCGGGTCGTGACAAACTTGGTATCAAAGCACGGTTCATGGTCCTAGGGTGTCTGTGAAATTGCGTTGGGTAGAGTCTTGTTTATGGGTGTGTAGCACGCTACACTTATAAGTAGGAGGCTACTAGGCACTTAGGAATGTATCTCTTTCTTAATGTTCTAGTTCGTGCAATAGAGTCAGTATGTTCCTCTTTCATACTCTAATTCATGCTATGGTGTCGCCCATAAGAAAGTTAAAAAAGTTATCCCAAATTCTTTCCTTACTCTAATGTCCTAAGATATGTCTCATTATTGAGGTGATTCAAGTGCAGAAGTTTAGAATCTAAATGGTATGGTCCTTTCTGATTGAACCATATAAGAGTTAAAATTTGTGCAAGGACTTGAGAAGAGTCCGTTAGTGCTTCAATATGTATTGATTCCGATGTAAACATTGATCCTTATGGAATCGTTCTTTTCTGCTTGAGGTATTAATTGCATTTAGTCCTCTTTAAATTTATGTTACAAATGTCTTGCTTAAGGGGGGATGATGTGTAGTAGAATGTTGGAACTGTATTTCCACCCGAATAGTAGTATGCATTAAAGTGTTATTGTCATAACCTATTGGTAGTGAAATTAGACCAAGAAGTTTGTGATGTGAAGTCACAAAGTTAGAAGTCAGAGCGAGGGTGACTTTTGTGTAAATGAATATTTTAGTTGAATAACCGATATTCGGGAATGATTTACCCTCTTATGACGATAGACTAATGTGGTAACTAGTAGCATGTGTGGATGGTATGGTAGTCCATGGAGGAAGTGTTTGACTCTGAGTTTATTTATACAGAGTAAGATGTGTATTCTTAGTTCATTTGATATTGCATATTAAATTTCTATCTCATGTAATCTTGTCATCAAGGTGTTGTTGAAAAAAATAAAGTCTAGTAAAGTCGTGTGGGGCTCTTTCGATTCACTAGCATAGTTGACTTGTCATTCATCTCATTTTCTTGTTCAAAATACAAAATCAAAGTCTAGTGAAGCCGTGTGAGTCCTATTTCGATTCACTAGCAACTGGTTGTTCTTGTGTTGGTTTAATATATATAGCTGAATCTGTTTGCATGAGATTGAGTTGGTAAAGAGGTGATTCATCCTTGTGTGTTAGTTTAGTAGAAGGTAGAGAAGGAGTTGTTAGTTAGGGTGATTTGTCGGTTACTTAAAGTGTGAAAATGACTATATTAGCCAGTAAGTTGTAAGTATAGACTCATGGTTATTTGTGGAATTTGAAGTTCGTCTAAATGTATGTTTGGGTAAGTAAGTATGAGGTGAGAAATCCGTATAAGTAGAAAAGATTGTATAGGGTTATAATATAAGATTAAGGTTGATCATGTCTATTATGTAACTTGACCCCTTGACCTTCTTTTTGTTGGTAATTGTAAACTAGTACTACTTGTGAGAAGGTATGCAGTGATTTTTGAGGCGTTTGTGCAGTATGTCCCAAATTTTATGGACTAGCATATTATGTTGCATTTTTCAGTAGTGATAGATGATTGGTACAGGACTATATTCTTGAATTTAATGTAGAATGTGGTGGTAAAAATAGTGGCATGAGATTAATGATGTATGTTTTGTGGGAAAAAAATTAGTAGGCTTGATGTGTTAAAATAGTACGTGCTAATGAGTTATGATAAGGAAGACCGTAAGGTCAAGATCAATTATTTGTTGTTTGGAAGTTCTAGTGTACTAGTGTTTCTTGAGTATAGTTCATGGTATCTAAGTGAGAATCATGCGTAAGGTTGGGTTGTAAAATCATGTTTAGTACTAAACATTAAGTTTTGAACAATTGATGTCCATGAAGGTGGATGTGATGATTTCTTGGTTAATGATACTAGTTTTATGGAAGTAATCTAATAGTCTTGAACGGTATATGCAAGAGCTTAAGTTTATTTGATTCGTAGTAAAGTATGATGTTGCATATATAATGTAGAAGTATGCCTAAGGTAATCTGAGGTTGCGGTATTTTCTAAGACTATTACTAGTTTTGTGTGATGAGTGGTACCGTTGAGTTGCTGGGTGGAGAAAGACTAGTTAGATGGTATATGGTGTTCTAAATAGCCAAGTTAAGGAGTTTTGATTGATAGTGTTGAGCATTTTTATGTGATCTTGATTCTCATAGTAGAGAGATGTAAGTTTGGAGTCGCGATATTGGTAGGCTATGTCGGAAGTAGTATGATTCATGAAAGGCTTTGTGATATCCATGTTGAGTGCTAGATTCTAAGTTTGAGGTTTTGAAGGTTGAACTAAAAGAAATAAGAGTTAAAGCACTAGAGGGTGTGCACTCCGACTATGGGGATACCCATGAAGACCCAAAGTTAGTAAGTGTACAAGTATTATATGATGACTACTGGGTCTATAGAATGATAAAGTGTATCTCAGAAGGTAGTATTAACAGTGGGTTTTCCATTTTCAGGTGTAGTCATTCGGGTTAAGTGCCATGATATGCGTCTATAGTAGTTTTCCAGACCCCAGAGTGCAGTGAGTGTACTTCAGTTTAGAGTCTAGTAAGGGATCTCCCAAACTTAATATGATGGCTTGAAGCTAAGGGGGAGATGATAGAGCGAATAAGCAAGTCAGGCTTTCAGATTGTAGTAGTGATGTCAGTATGACATAGAACATCAGAAGGGAAGAGTGAGGCTCAACGTATTCCGATCTCAGTATTTTTCAGCTATCCTAATACCTACTCATACCTCACGTTTCAGTTCCATGATCATAGTTCATGTTCATGTATATGATAGAAAATCACGTGCTCTTCCAGATTCTTAAATGAGGAACTTCAGTTCATTCAGCCGTCGGAATCACATTCCATATGTTATGAACTCTAAATTGAGGTCATGCAGCTCATGACTCATGTATTCACGCTTTATAGCGTGCTCAGTTCCCATAATTCATGCTATACTCTTTACGATAGGTGGAATATAGTTCATAGCCATGTATGCCCCAATTCAGATTTTTTTTTCTTTGATAAATCCCGGATGTTGATTTGCTATTCCCCAGGCCTCAGTTAAGTGTCAAGTTTCATATAACATCCTTCTACGCTTCAAGATCTTATGTTCTAATCTTTAGTGACTCCTCTTTATGTGATGGTAGTGGTGATGAGTAAATGTTTCTAGTTGGTCGAAGATCATAGTATGCTTATTTTATATAAGGCCATAAGTGCAAAGTAAGGTTGGGGCCAAGTCTTTGATGCATGTGATGGTTAGCTGAAAGGTGTGTGTGTGTATGTTCTTGGGGTAGAGTGTGGGAGCTATATCGATAGATGGTTAGTAAAATATGTGAAGTGTGTCTTTATAAGTGTTTACTTTGAAGTTCATATGTGGTTATAGAGATAGGCTTGAATGACATGTTGGAATTTTTGTTAAGGAACGCTATATGTGCTAGCGACTTCGTAGTAATAGTTCAGAGTTAGCCATTGAAGTGGTAAGGCATGATAGGCTTAGGTTGTGATCTTTTAAGAGATATAGAAGGTAGAATCTTATGGTTTAGACTTGTATCGTGGAGTGGCATGTAGTATTTTGTGAGTTGAAGTTAGGCCTGATCACGGTGAAGAAGATTTAAGTTACTATAGACATTAGTAGAAAGATTTATAAATGCAAATAAGAGAACAAATAAGTTGGATCGAATGAATGTGGTATCTACAGTAGTACAGTTAAGGGAGTATTTGAGGAGTGTGCTAATCTTTAAAGTAAGAAGTCGCATTGACTAAGGCCTGGAAATTCTATCCTAATTTATGAGTTATATGTCTATATTCTAGACTGCAGAGTAGTGTAAATGTTGTGATTTCCCTCAGTTGGATGTCTTATGTAATCCATACCCAAGATTCGTGGCTTCCTATTACTGCTAGAACTTCTTTAGAGAGAGTGTTGAAGAGATACTCCGGTTGAGTATAAGTGTCTGGTATAATTCAGTTTGTAATTCAGTTTAACAGTCGGGTAGACAAGTTACTATGGTTTTTCCACCTTTTCACCTAGTCCTACTATCCGAAGTCTCATGCGTATGGCCATTCCCAATAGATAACCTATTCCATCCATATAAATTGTGAGTTCATTTCATTCCAAGCATCATGTTTCAGATTCAGCTATCTATTCATGACTCGGTGCATAAGAGTTCAGCGTATAATCTCAAAAATTTTCAAGTATTTCAGCTTAGATAGTGTAATACCCTTGTACAATCTAAGTCTTGATGTCTTATGTTTCGTACTTGCATAAGTTATCACTTATTTTTTTCAATATGTATGATTGGATCATGAATATTTCAAGGGAATCCTAAATTTTCAGCACGAATCAGCTTCTTGAAGCAAGAAAAGTCAAGTCAGCACAAAATTCAGTTTCATTATAGAAGTTTAAATATTTCAGATCAGTTATGTCCTTTCTTAGAAGGCACATGATGTCCGCGTTATTCCATACCTTTAAGCTTCAAGAAGTTCCTACCCATCATTCGAGGACGAATGATCCCAAGGGGGAGATAATGTAACACCCCGCATTTTGGACGAGAATGAAAATCGTCATTTCCTTCACGTAAAGGTTCCAAAAGACATAAATACAATGCAAGTTTAGTGTGTTAATAAATTATGTAGTGTGGAAACCTATTTGAGCATGAATTGAGATCATAGAGGTCCCCAAGCTCAAGGACAAGTTGAAAGTTTTCCTATCGTTCGAATTTTAGTGAGCGTTGAAACTTAGGTCAACTTTAATCAACCATTACTCTTTGTATATATTGAATTAGAGTTCCTACTGTATATCAAATGAAAGGTATTTGAATTATCTTTCCAATGATACTAATTTCGCAAAAATCTGACACCCGAGGAAGAAGTTATGGCTTTACAAAGTGGAGTGTGTCGTGTAGAATAAGGTGTGCGACGCACACCCTAACTTATGGCATAAGGTGTGCAACGCACAGCCTAATGTGCGCGATAAAGAGTGCACCACACAACCTATATTATGCGATAAGGTGTGCGCCGCATAGATTATTACTCAAGTGACTTAAACACTCCATTTTTGGGAAAAATGGTCCTTTTCCCACCCTTATTTAGCCATAAACACGAAATTCAGTCCCCAAATACCCCAAAATACACCTTCATTCATCAAAATTGCTCAATAACTCTCCTTAGGATTTCAAAATAAAAACCCAAGCAACTCAAGATTCAACCGTGGGTTTTTAAAACTAATTGCATATTTGGAATCCCCAGAACGTAGGCTTCAAGAAGCACCTATCATCTTCGCATATAGAGGTACGTGGGGTTATCTCAAAAATCTCATGAGCTTAAAAATTCATGTTTAAAAAATGGAGGTTTTGAAATTATGAATATAATCCCGTTTTAAATGTTTTATGATATTGATTTGGTCTTTAGGCCTATTCCTGAAGTGGTTTGATATATGATATATGTATATGCATGTATTCCGAAAAGATGTTAACTTGAGAGCATGAATTATATGAAATTCCTCTCGTTATATGATCTTATCTTAAATTCTCATATGATGTGAAATGTTTGAAATCATCTTGACAAGCGTGACATGAAATATTTTGAAAATGGTCATGGTTTTGACTTGCAATGAGAGGGTTGTTATGTTGAAATATGATGAATATAATGGTTGCATAAAAGAATGATGTGATATTGATGGCTTGCAAGTCGGGTATGACGATACCCTACAGGATAAGATATCTGATTGAATTAATGGAGTTTGATGCATTGATTTTACATGAGATAGGTGGATGCCCGAAGAAGGCGTTTGAGTGTACGGGCTCATCGCTGGAAATCGTGTTTGCCGACATGGGGATTTAGTACCAGGCTAAGTGATCTTGTGTACTTGACTTTATGTCATTCCCAAATTGGGACTATGGTTAGGAGCCCAGGCTAATTGATCTTGGGAACTACTATACTTTATTGGGTTGAGACACTCTGCTGTGTGATCTTGTGTGTCTTCCCCTCATTTATACTCTAATCTCGGCGGCAACCGAGATTTGATAGTTGGTGTAAATATTATATGTAGGGTATTTCACCTAGCTCAGCCGCATTACATTGTTGTTGAAAACTATTACATTATGCCCATGTGTTTTCAAATGATTTGATATGAAACTGCTTTATAATGGCTCTCACCTATATTTGAAAAAAAATATATTATATTTTGTTTTTGATTTCTCTGCGTACCAGTACTTTTGTAT